>NC_092877.1:307804699-308113449 GCF_028372415.1 Notamacropus eugenii
TTGATTATACACCTCACATTCTGAATGCCAGATGATATCGTAAGGAAAGCTGTGGTACCATTTCCAGTCTACTTCAACAAATATGTTAAGTGCCTGTGTACAGCACAGTTCTCTTCCTTAGCATAAAAAGGGGAGCTTATAGTCTAATGGAGGGAAGGGGCATAAGAGATAATGGTTATGGTAGGAAGAGTGGATATAAGTAATGGATAGATTGGATCAGAGTGCTATATGACTTTTGAGTAGGGAGATTACTTTCAGTCTGGGAGATCAGGATAGTTTGGTGTTGGTTTTTTTTTTGGAGGAAGTAGTACCTGAGGTAGGCCTCAAAAATTTTTTTTTGATAGAAATAGATGTGGAGGGTATACTTCCTAATTGTGGGGTGAGTGAGAGGGCACTATGAGGTTGAGAAATAACAATAACTCAGTACAACTAGGACAAATTCATGAAAGGAAGAAGAGTCAGACAGTAGAGGTTTAAATGTCAGGTTAAGGAATGTGTGAGGCAGCATGGTGCAATGGAAAGAAGGCTGTCTATGGAATCTGACAAACTTAGTTCAAATATTGACCTTGCCACTTTGTGACCTTGGGCAATCACTGAATCCTTCTAGGTCTCAGTTTCCTTATTTGTAAAATAAGGCAGTTGGCTACAATTTCCTCTAAGTTCCTTTCTAGCTTTAAATATCTTATGATCTTTATCATCCTATAGGCAATAGGAAAGTATGGAAGATTTTAGGATTGGAAAATTAAATGATCAGATCTGTGCATTATTTTAGAAGACTGGCAGCTCTCTGAAGAGGAGAATCCAGAACAGTACCACTTGCCCCTGCAATGACTTTGTGCAAGTCACTTCTCTTTTCTCAGGCTCTGCCAGATTGAAATCTTTTCCCTCTACATTGTTTTATTTGTTTATCTCATAAACTCCCATGATTTCACTTATCATTTCAATGTAAATGATTTATGTGTCTAGCCTTAATCTCTCTCCTGGCCTCCAGTCTAGTCTCTCCAAATGACTATCAAACATCTTATATTTTCCTCCCAAAGCTTTCCCTCTTCCTAACTTCCCTATTACTGTCAAGGATACCACTAATGTTCCAGTTATGTAAGTACAGTCTAGGTATCATCCTCAACTTTTCACTCTCTTTCACTTCTCCCCATCCAGTCAGTGGTTTGGTTCTGTTGTTTTCACCTTCATGACACCTGTCTTATATGCCTCCTATTCTGTAACACTCACACCCCCTTCATGCAGACCCTTATCAGCCCACACTTAGGCTAGTTTAATAGCCTGCCTCAAGTATCTCCATATTCTGGAATATCCTCCAATCAACTGTCAAGTTGATTTACCCAAGGAAAAATTTGACCATGGTACCCCTCCCCCACTCAGTAAATTCTAGTGGCTCCCTATCACCTCTAGGATCAGATATAAAGCCCTCTGTGTGTCCTTTAAAGTCCTTCATAACTTCTCTCATTTCTCCTTTTCTCGTACCTTATTCTCCTCAATGTACTCTGTGATTCACACATACTGTCTGTCCTCTTTGCTATGTCTCCCATACAATGCTGCATCTACTGGAATGCTTTCCCTCTTCATCTCTGTCTCTCCTAGCTTTGCTGAGCCCCTTCAAGTCTCAGCTAAAGTCCCACCTTCTTTGAGAAGCCTTTCCTAGTCCTCTTTAACCTTAGTGAGATTCCCCTTAAGACTACTTCCCATTTATCATATATAGCTCTTGTTTGTACACAGTTGTTAGCATATTGCCTCCCCCAATTAGACTGTGGGATCCTGGAGAACAAAGACTGTTTTTATCTTTGTTGTATCCCTAGTATAGTGACTGGCACATAGTAGGTGCTTAGTAAATGCTTATTGATTGAATGAATGACCCTTTGGTTCTAGTGCAAACCAAATATGATGAGGTTCTGAGGTAGGACGGTGGCAGTATGAGTAGAAAATAGAAAACAAATCCGAGAGATGTTGTGCTGATACAATAGGGCACAGGTGGCGATGGATTACATATGGGGAAGATGATAGAAGGGAAGAGACAAAGATGACTCTTTGGGTTGAGTTTGAACTGTTTCTCTGAAGGGTTCTAGGGCTTGAGACTACAAATCTAAGACCTGCCACTAGACGGCAGTGCGATTCCTTTAGATACTTACCTGTGTGACCTCCCTCAGCCCCTGCAGGTTTCTGATTTGAGAGACTCCCCAGGACCCTTGGTGAACAGCTGAGCTGGAGTTTATTCACCCTGAGAAGGAAGGACTGGCATCTTTTTTCTATTAGGTTTTTTTTCAGAAAAGTTGGAAGGAAAAATACCCAGAGACTTATCAAACATTTGCAAGTTACTTAGTCTGAAGCTTTCTTCCACGGACACAGATTCACAACTCCTTCATAAGATGCACACTCTTTGAGAGTCATTGTGGCCAATATATACATATGTATGTGTGTGTGTGTGTGTGTGTGTGTGTGTGTGTGTGTGTGTGTGTATACATATATATATAATTCCAGTCCCACATCTATCATTAGCTGTGAGACCTGAGCGAGTCACAGCTCCCTGGACCTTACATTCCTTATCTGTCAAATGAAGGAGTTGGACTACATGACCTTGAATATCCCGTCCAGTGCTAGATCTTTTGATCTATGAGAAGTTTTTGTGACCGGGCTGAGGAATAAACATTCCTTAGTCAACACACATACAGTCTGTCATCAGTCTGCACTTGTTTTCCAAACATTGCCAGCTTTTACTCTCTTGACTTAGCTTTTGATATCCCAGGGGGGACCTCTGGTTCACAGGAGCACTGAGAGAAGAATGTAGTGGAGAGAATGAAAGAATAAGATAAATCTTGATTTTTTCTCAAGTGAGATGTAATTATTCTTAACTAATAATTCTTAAGAGTATTATTAAGACTGTAAGGGACCACAGAAGCATCAAACCTTTCATTTTATAGTTAAGGAAACTGAGACTCAGAAAGAATAGTTGACTTGGCCAAGGTCACATAAGAAGTAAGTAGCAGAGCATTGGTTGAAACCTATATTGTGACCCTGAATCCAGTCTTTTTTTCCACTGTACCACACTTTTCCTGGTGGTCCTATGTGACAATGAGTTATAGAACACATCAGTCTTTGAAGAATTCAAGTTGTAGCTTATCCAAAAGACAATAGGGAGTTATACAGATGCAAAGATACTATGATATATTACCAGTAAAAAATTGCACAGAAATAGTGTAAAGAGTATCAGAAAGATGTCTGACCAGACAAAGAAGTGAGAGAGTCACACAAATGAGAACCAGCTGATAGCCTATCTGCATGGCCCATTGGTGTTCATGCAAAATCAAGAGATTGAGACTGAGGTTCCACCTTGTTGAGTATTTCCCATTTTCAGTAACCCTTCTTTCCCTTCCCTGCCCCTCCTCCCCTTGCCACATTGAATTCTTGATGGGAGGATATGGATAAGAGTTACAGAGATGAGTTAACATGGAGAGGTTTGGAACTGTACCATTGTTTGGTCGTTTTACTTGTGTCCGACTCTCTGTGACCCCATTTGGAATTTTCCTGACAAAGATACTGGATTCAATTGCCATTTTCTTCTCCATCTTTTATGGACAAGGAATCTGAGGCAAACACGGTTAAGTGACTTTTCCAGGGTTACAAAGATAGTAAGTGTCTGAGGGCAGATTTGTACTCAGGTAGTTGAGTCCTCCTGATTTCAGGATCAACATTCTATGCCCTGTGCTATCTAGCTGCCCAAATTATAGATCTATTAAAGGATAATTAGTTCTCCTGTCAAGTTGCAATATCCAGTGTCTATAATTTCAAATAAAACATCTTAACTTTTAAAAATTCCTCTAAAGCTAGGAAATCATTTTTTTAGCTAAGTAGACTTAAGCTTTCATCATATCACACAACTAAAAGATGGTTATCACTAAAAAGTTCCAAAAAACTCTCAGGAAAGGTTTAAGAAGTTTAATGCTCAAAGTAAGAATTAAATTGAGAAATTTAGACCCCTATATCCTCCTTCCATTTCTTCCATTTTGTGACTTTGAGTTGTGGTCAGGTTGTTTTCCACTAATGTCAGAGTAGTACTTAAAGATGATGCCCTTTGAGATCCCATTATGAAATCTGACCTCTAAACACAGAGTTTTTCAAAACAACATAGGGGACCACTGGTCTACACCAGATTGGTAATCTCATACTGATTTTTTATATTTCAGAATCTTTACATGGACTTATTACACAGGCACTCAGCTCTGCCATATCCTATCTTTAATGCAAGCTAAGGATCAAGTGGTGTTTAAGACATGATGTATCTCTTACCCCATCTGTCTAGTGCTGAATCAGACAATAATACTTGAAAATTCCATTGCTGCTAGCTGTTAATGAGGCAAAACATGAGAAAGATGGTTGTTAACTATGGAAACAACCAATTTCTTAAGGATCATTGTTATTACTATAATCAACAGTATATATAAAACAGCAAAGTACATTTTAAAAAATTTCATAAAAAAAGGATTCAGTCTGTGGCACTTGCTGAGTCTTTCTTGCAAATTGATTGTTAACTGCCAGTCACTCCCCAGTAGTTAGCAATCAATCTGCCACCAGTCTAAGTGCAAAACATTCCCAAATGTGTTTATGATATTGATGTGTCACTCACAATAGTAGCTTCCCTCTAACTCTTTTGATTTCAAAATGCAGGATGTCAAGGTGTATGGCAAAGGGAATCCTATTAGAGTGGTTGCTGTAGACTGTGGGATAAAGCAGAATGTAATCCGTTTACTAGTGAAGGTAAGCCATTCCCATCCTCTCATTTTTCTTTGGAGTGAAGATTTCTCACACTGTTTTTCTCTGTCTCTCTTCTCTGTCTCTATCTGTCTGTCTGTCTGTCTGTCTGTCTGTCTGTCTATCTCTCTCTACTTGAAAATAACCACAGAATTCTTGCCTTGATCATTGGGGAATGCTTCTGGGGGGTGGTACTTTTCCCTTGCCCCTTTGGTTCACTAAGAGAAAAGCCTTTCATTTTAATTTTCCTGGCGACGGAATAGAAGGAGTGCTGGATTTGATGTCAAAGGATGGAAGAGAATTTGAATTCTGACTCCTTCCTTCACTCATTGTCTCTATGACCTTGGGCAAGTCCCTTTCCCTCTCTGGATTTCAGTTTCCTCATGTCTAAAATGAGAGGATTGGAGTAGATATGATCCTATAATCCTGCTTATTAGATGTCTTCAGAACTCTAAGTCTCAGCACAGAAAAATCAGTTGAATGCCTGTTCTTCTATACTGGGAAGAGAATGAATGCTTTCTGTCCCATTCCATGATGTTCTGAAATATTCCAGGTGGGCACCAAGGAATTGCAGAAAGTCCTTGATTACATTATATCTGCTTTGTCTTTGCATGTCCTAGCTTTTTGCTTCTACAGAGAGCATAGGCTTAATAAAACTTCTTCATATTAATTTTGACTTATCAAATTCAAGCAATCCTTGCAAATTCCTTAGAGGGTGATATTTTTTTCTTTTGAGGCATTCTGTGGTTATTATTTTTCCCTGAGAAAGCAATTTCGTTACACGAACTTTCTTTCCCCTTTCTCAAGATTAGCATGTCCAAAGTCTAATTCCAAACATCTCAAATTATTGGCAGCGTATTATTAATCTGGGGATATACGTACCACTGAGTATGTACTTTGTATGTATTTTGATGTAAAAGAATTTATATTCTCATATCCAAAATCAGCCTGACAAAATTAATCATCATTTCATAGAAAATGTGGTTAGACGCTGGGGAAGAAAACTGATTAACAGGTAATGAAAAAAAGGTACCCACAGGGTAATGTTAAGGAAGGTCAAAGGCAGGCCAGCATGAACTATACAGAAAATAAATTTCTCATTTTTTGTTAACCCTCTTTGATTCTGGATAATAAATATATCCTGTGTATACTATAATCTTAATTATGGAGCTTTTGTACATATACCATTCCTTAAATCTGTAAAAAGATGTATTGTTTGCTTTGTAAGATCCAACTTGAATCCTCAGTTTTCTGTTATCTAAATGGTACCATTTGAATCATAAAATTCAATGAGCTTCTGAAAGAATTTGTTATTTGACAAAACAAAGCTTCTGATGATTGGAATTGTGGACCTGATTTTTTTTCCCCAAGAAACTGGATGGGTAACAATAATAATAATAATAATAATTATTATAATATTAATAAATAATAATATAATATAATAATAATATAACATTATATTATATAATAATATTATATAATTATATAACTATATATAATTATATATATATATATAGGTCATATATATATATATATAGGTCATAGAGACAATGAGTGAAGGAAGGAGTCAGAATTCAAATTCTCTTCCATCCTTTGACACCAATTATATAATAATAATATAATATAATAAATAATAAAATAATAATAATAACAGTATAACGCTTTAAGGTTTGCAAAGCACTTTACATTTATCTCATTTGACCCTCAAAACAACCCTGTGAGGTAAGGGCTAATTTTATTTCCTATTTTCCAGATGAGAAAAATGAGCCTGAGAAAGGACTTGTCCAGGGTAACACAGCTATATCATGTTTAAAAAGGAATACATATATACATGCACATATATAAGCAGGGATACATATGTATATGTATTTACATATATATTTCAATCAACCCTTCCTCATTAATTTCTTTTCTTTTTCTTTTGCTCCTTTTAAATTAATTTTCCCCACTTAATAGTATTTTATTTAAGACATTCATGTTTCTTTTTCTAGAAAGGAGCTGAAGTTCATTTAGTTCCTTGGAATCATGATTTCACCAAGATGGAATATGATGGACTTTTAATAGCTGGAGGGCCTGGAAACCCAACTCTGGCACAGCCTCTAATTCAGAATGTCAAGAAGGTACAATGTGCATGGAGTCTGTGTATAGGTCTGTAGATAGAGGGTCATATGTGATGAGAAGGCTATGAAGAATTTCCTTTAACATTGCAGGTTTTTTTAAAAAATTGTTTTAATGTAAGCATTCTTTGTGTCTCTCAGAGGCAGCAAAGATAAATTATTCTACTGGAGAACCAAATAGGAGAGAGAAAGAGCCAGAGATAATGGAACCTGTTCCTTAGGCCAAAAAAGAAACTTTCAGTTCATTCCATAGGACCAGACAGATGATACCCAGTCTGCATCTACCCTCTATATCTGCAGAGTTACAACAGGATAATTCACATTCATGAAGATGACCTTATTCTTTAGAAAACTGTGCAGGACAGGAAATCTAATGCTTAAAACAGTCAGTTAGTTTGTAAATTCAGGCCTTTAGGTCCCCTTTCTAACATATTCATTCTTTATTTTGTGTCTTTGGGAAAATGATTCTTGGGAAAATAACTGTGAAGATGGCATTTTCCCTTCCTCATAGTAGTATAAGATCTTAAAGCATCGTCCAAAGAAGGATTAAACTACGTTTGGTTTAGTTTTAATGTTCAGTGTATTTTACTGCCTTCTGAGAAAGGAAATTGTCATTTGTCAAGGGCATTCGCTGTCCTTCAGTTAACCAGAGGTTTTTGACCAACTAATTGAAATGCCATTCTACATAAATGGGTATATCCTATACTGATAGAGAAAAAAAGCTATAGCTTTTTAGTATATATTTTTATTATATGTATATACATATATATATTTAGTATACTATTAGAACCCTTCCTGAGTTATCAATATATGGAACTAACACCATTCTCTCCTTTACAGATCTTGGAGAGTGATCGTAAAGAGCCTTTGTTTGGAATCAGTACAGGGAATTTAATCACAGGATTAGCAGCTGGAGGCAAGACCTACAAAATGCCCATGGCCAACAGGTAGACAAGAAATGTATCAAAACAAAGAAGGGACTAGGGGCAACTTTTTTCAATGTTTGGTTTAGTCATGTTAGCCACCCAAGTCCTATGGAGAGCCAAGCAGGATACCCTCAGAAAGCTTGCTACACAACACTTTGAGCTTTACACCCATAGATAACTATGATGTTCCATGGTTCATCCTGTTAGAATGCATACTGGTATGCATAGCTGAGCTGTGCATCTACTGCTCTCCTATGTATTCACAACCTCTGACTGAATACCTGAGACCATGTATTTTGTACATCTGAAAAAAAGCCTTTCCTCAAAGATATCTTGGCTACTATTTGTATCTATTTCCTCTGAAATTAAACAAGTTCTTAAAGGTTAGAGGTAGCTGCATAGTTAGTAATTCTGCTTTCCAAAAAAAGAAGGCAATGATGTAAAATATAAATGGTAATCTAGTTTCATAAGAGTGCTGTTGTCTATAAATGTCCAGAGAGGTCAAGTGATTTCTTCAAAGTCATGCAATTAATTCATTCTACCAATCTATCCCTCAATCAACAGGCATTTAATAAGAACTTATTCTATGCCAGGTCTGGGACAGGGACAGCATGTTGTAACAAATGGAGAGCTGGCCTTGAAACTAGCAAGATCTGAGTTCAAGTCTTGCCTGTGATGCACAATGACCCTGGGCAAGTCACTTAGCTTCTCAGTGCTCTAAACAACACCCTAAGACTATAAGTGGAAGAGGGAATTTTCTTACCTGGGAATTCCCTTTACAAATGAAATTATAGGTCTAGTCCATATCCCTATATTCCAGGTACTAGATTGAGTGATGATGGTGGTACAAAGAAAGATAAAAACAGAAAAATGATCCCTGCACTTACATATTAATGGGGGAAGTGAGATGGCCCCAGCATTCCCATGAGGTCTTTGGAGTCTTTTCTTCAATGAACCTGTTTCCTCACATGTGAAGTGAGGATGATATAGCTGTAGAACCTAAGTCCAATGAGATAATATATGCATAATGTACAATAATGACAATAAAATGAGGGTATTGGCTAGCTCTAAATCTATGGTCCTAAGTTTCCTTCCTTCCTTCTTTCCTTCCTTCCTCCCTTCCTTCCTTCCTTCCTTCCTTCCTTCCTTCCTTCCTTCCTTCCTTCCTTCCTTCCTTCCTTCCTTCCTTCCTTCCTTCTTTCATTAGAATTATTCAAATCTATTTTTTGTACTTGATAGCTTTCTCTTTATTTCCCCTTAAAATTTTTGATGCTTGTTTTGTGAATTTTTTTGACTGCCTTTGAGTAAATAACGTTTGTCCGTTTCTGTAAAGTCAGAGAATGACTTTAAGTCATATCATCTAGAGTACAATTCTCCTCTCTATAAGTCCAGCTAAAGAAATTAAGCAAAACACCAGGTGTTCAGTATTGATTTTTGTTGGTAAAATGCTTGGATGGGATTAACAATTTGTGACTCCTCTTGAGGGCAAATTTCACGGAGCATCTAAAACCAGAAGTTTCTTGGTTACTTCCTGGTGATGACCTCATTGACCAAAGCATTTATATGCTTTCTTCATCTTTTTCTCATTTATTTCTGTCCTTTGCTTTCCAGAGGACAGAACCAGCCAGTGTTGAATATCACAAATAGGCAGGCCTTCATCACTGCTCAGAACCATGGATATGCACTGGACAGCAGCAGCCTCCCTGCTGGCTGGAAACCACTGTTTGTGAATGTCAATGATCAAACAAATGAAGTAAGCACTTTCTCTAAACTTTTTCTGGATGTAATAAGAAGCAGGGGTGAGTGGGGGCTCGTATTACCCTGCTATTCCATTTCTATACACACTTGCTGGGTTAAACATGTTCTCTTTTTGGGAACCATTTTATAGATCATTTGTCACAGCTAGCTGCTCTTTAAAAGGAATTTTCCTTTTACTTTTTATCATCAGTTGATGCCTTTGGCATCTCTATGCCTGAGGTGTCACTATGTTCATAGCATTGATTGAGGAGTAACATTGGTATTTAATACACAATAGGAGGTCAGTTTAGTTTCTGACCCATCGTTAAGTGTTGAAGATCCAGAATAACCTGGTTACATATATAAGACCCACTTTGGATTCAAGGAGGCCTTGAGCTTTTGTCCTTATACTGAGTCATCTGATAAAAACTTTAGGAAGCCACTTTGATCTGGGTTGGTAAAACCACAGATCAAAATATGTTCTTAAGGATGACCAATGGGCTCTAGACCAGATCTGAATGTTTCTGAAGGTTGGTTACCATAACAATTCTATCTCCATTTGTCATCTATTAGGACCAATATTCTCTACATTCTGGTTCTTAAGATTTCTAGATGTTAAATAGTACTATGTGTTAACTTAAAATGGTCTCTTTAGTAGAATTCCTCTAAGTTTCCTATTTGAACTTTTTTTTTTATACCAGTAAAAGAAATTAATGAAGTTTCATTTTCCTTCTTCTTGTTCTTTCAGGGAATTATGCATGAGAGCAAACCAATCTTCACTGTCCAGTTCCACCCAGAAGTCAGTCCAGGGCCAACAGACACAGAGGTATGTCGGAAGGATAATTTCTGTTAACTAAAATATATTTTTATTACTGAACATTTATAAAAAATATAAAGAATCCAAAACAACCATCTAGGTCTTTGTGTAGACATTTGGGAAGTGTTTGGTTAATAAATTTAGAATTAAAATCTCTCTTTGAATGTCATAGAGGAAGTTTTTTGAAAAAAAAACTTGGGAAAGTCCTTAGGAAACCAGATGCTATTTTTGTATAAATCCATTATCATTCTAATACATTTCAGTTCTCAAGTTTACAATTGTTGAGCTATGCAAATGAATTCCCTCTTGCTCTCTCTTGTTCTCATAACTGAAATGAAATTTTAATCCCCCATCTGTGACTTCACAAAAATCCCTATGGCAACTGGTTGTGTAGCCACTAAGGATGAATACGCAGCAGCAGGAGAAGTTAGAGTATTGAGAGTGTTGGGAAGGAGAGAGGGCATGTGCGCACATAAATATTATTCAGTCATTTTAAGAAAAGAACCATAAGGAATGCTTAGAGGAGATTTGTTTTTAATTTAAATGTTATTACTTTTGTACATTGTTAGTTAAATGCACAAGTAAGATCTTTTGCTTGAAAGAAGTTCTCCATGCAGAGATATCTGGGAAATTAGACTTCCCCCTGTTGTTGCATTGACCATCCTTCTTCAAGGTCAACTGGAATATTGGATTCAGAAGGGAGATTTTGTGAAATGAAGAAGGGCCTGAAAAGTATCCCCCTTACCCTCTTCTGTCCTCTTCATAAGCCAGTTCTGTGGCTTTTGCCTCAATATTTACTGGAAATACATATTATTATTAGTAGGTGACATACAGAAAGTACACTCTTTGAAGGTGGTGGTGGTTGTTTTTGTCTTTGTTATAGTTGCCTAATTTATACCTAAACAAAGTAGAGCTTAAATGGTAACTATTATTCCATATCTAATTCACCATGGACTGTTATATGAAACTTTAAATTTGAAAATGTCCTTCTAGCAGATTTATTTCAATTACTAATTGGGAACAGTGTCTTTAGGATGCACAGCAACTTTCCCTACACATCTACATTTTAGTTCTTCCAAATGTTTAGTAAATGAAGTCCTGGGACTGAAAATTTTCCTATCTAGTAAAAGTCAAGTTTCTGGTTTCTAGTAAAGAAGTAAAGTTTCTGGCTAAGTTAAAAAAAAAATAAAAACTGTAGGTCTTTGAGTTCCTAGAAATAAAAATATATAGAGATTTCTTCCCCCTTTCCCCATACCTTGTAGTCAACAGTAACTTCAGAGTGAGTAAGGGAAAGAACTTAAATCTTAGTGTCAAAAAATTGAGTTTGAAAGAGTAGAAAAAAATTAAGAGCTCTTATCTATACTCAGAAGACCTTATTTTGAATGTTCAGAGATTGTAAGAAACTTCTTTTCACTGTGACATCAGTGGGGTGATAGAGCATTGTGGGGCAGCTAGGTGGTACAGTGGATAGAGTACCAGTGCAGGAGTCAGGAGGACCTGAGTTCACATCTCACCTCAGTCACTTGACACTCACTAGCTGTGTGACCTTGAGCAAGTCACTTAACCTCAATTGCCTCATCCTGGGTCATCTCCAGTCGTCCTGATGAATATCTGGTCACTGGATTCAGATGGCTCTGGAGGAGAAGTGGGGCTGATGACTTGCACAGCCCTACCTCACTCAAAGTCAAGTGCAAGTCATGTTATTATTTCTCTGATGGCACGGTCTTCCTCGGCAACAAAGGATGAACACACACACAAAGAGAGCACTGTGGTGTGTTTTTGTTGTAATATTTGAAAATAATCATAACTGAGACAATTTTGAAATCTCTTAACTATTTGCTTCTTTTATTTCACAGTACCTATTTGATTCTTTTCTGTCACTGATAAAGAAGGGGAAAGGAACCACTGTTGCATCAGTTCTACCGAAGCCTGGACTAGTAGCATCTAGAATTGAGGTCAGTATATACATATTTACTTTCAGCTTTTGTCGTATGGATTTTTATTATAGAATAATGATTTTGAAATGAGTAAGAAGGGTAATGGCAAAAACACAAATGAAATATTTCCACAGAAGAGTTTATTTATTTCAGATGATGTTTATTGGAATTCTCTTATTTTGTGTTAGCATTCAAAGTCATTTTTTAAATCTCAACTCAAGTTTTTGAGTGTATGCAAGTAAAAGCTTTTAATGGAGAGTAGGATTTTGTTTCACTTAGAGGTTTTGACATTCCTGCACTACCTAATAAGCATCAGAAGTACAGATATTTGAGATAGAGTTTAACGGAGACACTGAAGCATGGTAGGCAAAAGACTTCTGCCATGGAATCTTGTCTTCATCAGTGTCATAAATTTAGTAACTTGATGTCTTTCTATCTAAAAAAGCAAGTAAATAAGTAATAATATAATACTACATTGGAATCCTATGTATTTAAATACCTAGTTCCCTATGTGATTCTTTTAACAATGTAATGAGAAACAATGGATAAAAGGCTATAGGGTATAAATAATAAGTCACTTTAAACAATTTCTATTAAGGAAATGTCTTAAACCCTTGGGTCTGCAATGAATTGGAAAATAGATGAATTCACATGTTTTAAATTTTAGTATTTTTCTCAGTTTAGTAACCTAAATGAATGAAAAAACTGAATTTTCTTCCCTTTGTTTACCATCCTTCACATGCATCTAAATGATAACAACAATTATCTTTTTAAAAAAAGGTTTCCAAAGTCCTTATCCTGGGATCAGGGGGTCTGTCCATTGGCCAGGCAGGAGAATTTGATTACTCAGGATCTCAAGCTGTAAAAGCCATGAAGGTGAGAGAATATTGTGCTTCATCAACACTAGTTTGTGTCCTTGAATGTATCTGATTAGTACTTCATTATTTAAAATTTATAACGTAACTGTTACAAAGTAATTTATAATTGTTTTCTTAGTTGCTTCTTCCATGTTTTATATTTCAGAGAGTTATATTTCAAAAGCCATAATAGATTATATGTCTCCTTTTGAAACTTTTATCTTTAGAAAAAAAAGTTTTGATTTTGTATGGGAACTAAAATTATTTCCCATTATTCTTTAACTTGTCTTATACCATAAACTCCTTAAATCAAAGAACTTCAGGAAGAAGGGTTTTTTGTAGAATTGGAATGGTTTTCCCAGTTTATTATTTTGTTTATATAATTCCATCAAGACCTCTAAATCTTTCAAGAAGCATTGAAAGGGAAAGTGGTCTGAAGGCAGGGTTTTCTCTAAGGAATTTGGGTCCCTGGAAGATGCACAGGCTCAAGGCCAACTTAGTTCCTGCTAAATTTGAATCTGGCTGATCAAAGCAAAAAATAGCCATAGGTGTATCTTCTGTTTGCTGTTCATAATGAATCTGCAGTGCCCTTAAGAAAAATTCCAGTTTTCTGTATCATTCACTAAAGAGTCAGCTTGTCACTCTCTTCGTTAAGGCTTTCCTTTTCTTGCCATTTCCTGGGTAGGATGAGGGTAGAGAACATGGATAGACATGTGAGGGCAGGAAAAAGGCAGCTTTGCTGGGTTTCTGAGACAAGTGAGTTAAACTTTCAGAACAGAGGGTAGGTTGACCCCTTTATGTTAAATTTGAAGCATTATCTGACATATTCTGACTCCCGACAACTCTTTAGAAATAAAGAAGCCAAGCCATCTGGATCACTCTGTATTACAGATTCAAGGGTTTTCGGAGGAGCCTTAGAGCATCTTCCTGTTCTGTCCAGTTTCCCTTTCCCCTTTGCCTAGCTGACCCTAGAAATTGCTTGGGTTGGCTATGTGATAGTAACAGCAATTATAATCATTCATATGAACTTCTTGCCTTTCGTGCCTAATTACCATGCAGCACAATAAAAATGATCCATGTCATTAAGAGAGAAAAGGTTACAGAGAGCAAGCACTCCCTCTGGATGGACTGATTAGCACCCAGATCAGAACTAGCAAGGGAAGTAAAAATTCAAAGGAAGGCCAAGTTAGTTAATTAGTTTATAAAGTTTACTATGCAGCATAATTCTAATGTTTTTCATAAATCCTGTAGAAATAAGAGGAGGAAAAGAAAATTTCAAAGAATTAGGGGAGCATCTCCCAACCTTTCACTTGCAAGTGCAGTTGTATGGTCCTTGTTCCCTAAAAAGTCATGTGGGTGTAAGGTTATCTTTCTTGTAACTTTTATTGTAACTTGTAACTTGACTACAGCAATAACTTCTGATATGTACATTCATGTGTATTTAGTCTTTGTAGCTTATAGTGTCATAATATTGTCATCTGCTCACAATTTAAACATATCCAAGGAAATATGAATTTTGCTCTTTTGCCTTGGTGATAGCTGGGTAGTTCTTATGTGTGTATACATATACACACATACATATAAATGTATGTGTACACATATATACCCACACATGTACACATATCTACATTTTTATACACATTCATACATATGAGCCTCAGATATTTTTAGCACTGGTTGGTGGTGGTGGGGGACTTTTCTTTCTCCCACTGACTGCCCCTCTGAGTCACTGCAGCCCACAGAAAGATGGCAATCCTAAAACTAAGATTCCATTTTGAAGTTATTATTTCTTTGCTCTCCAAAAGGTTTGTTTTGGATACTGACTCCTGTCTACCCATTATGGAAATATATAGCATGCTCCTTGAGGATATAGAGGAAAAATGGACCATTGCTACTTTGGAGGCAGACAGGCACTCAACTCCACCAGGCAGTTATTCCCTTAGGTTATTACTGAGGGCAGTTATATGTGATCTTTAATCTCCCTATTCTGAAACAGGATTTTGAAAGTTTTCCCTATCCTTTAAGGAACTGTGCTTGTCAAGAGAATGCTTGGAGACCAAAACAATGCTATTTTATTATCAAGTGGTCAACTGAATTCTGACTGACCCTGGGAGACCTTTTCTCTGTCTTCCTTCTGTTCTCTTCCTTAGTACTTCCAGTACTTAAGAAAATCATTGGAGGTTCATTTTATATCCAACCTCAATCAAGTGACTAGCTAACTTGTCTTTTGGAATTCTTATTTATTTTACTGGTCCTGATCTTTTACTAATCAAACTATTTCAAGGAAATGTGACCTTGCCACTGGCATTGTGTTGCTATAAAGCAGTTCGTAGAAAATAAACGTCATTTAGAGGAAAGGAGAGTAGGCCAGGGAAGGTGGAATAAAGTAGGTAAGCAAGTATCAAATATGATATGTCAACGGTATTTAAAAAAAAGTTTTTTTAACTAAAGATTTTTGTAATCTAATGGACATCCATTCAAAAGAAGTAGAACACAATCCATCAATTATATCCTTCATGAATAAATTTGTCTTTTCAAAGGGTCTTCCTATTCACATACAGGCAGATAGATGGTGTAATAGATGGAGCACTGGGTTTGGAGTCAGGAAGTGGCTAGTGTTCAGTCATTCAGTTGTGTCCAACTCTTTGCTACCCTGTGGAACAAAGCATGTCAGTACTGACCGTGGGGCTTCTTTGGCAAAGACACGGGACTGGTTTGTCATTTCCTTCTCCAGTAGATTAAGGCAAACAGAGGTTAAGTGGCTTCCCCAGGGTCACACAGCTCGTAGGTGTTTGAGGTCAGATTTATACTCAGGTCTTAGAATTTGCCTCAGTTTCTTCAACTGTAAAATAGGGATAATAATAGTACCCAGTTTCTTCATCTGTAAAACAAGGACAATAATAGCATCTATCTTGTTGTGGGGGTCAAATGAAATAATAGCTGTAAAGCACTTAGCACAGTGTCTGGCCCATATTAAACATTACATAAATGTTAGCTATTCTTATTAATATTATTATTCACATTTTTATATTCATTTTTGGAATTATGTTTTAAGTCCATTGAAATATAGGTACCTTTCCTAGTAGTTAGATAAAGATGAAATTAGCAAACTCAAGATGATGAAAGATTCCAGAGTATAATACTGTAGTATTTAGTGACTTCAAAATGAGTTAATATTCTCAAAGCATCTTCCAGGCAGTTAGGTTTTTCTCTGTGAAGTTTCATATCTCGATTGAGTTATAACTCACCTCTGTCTTATTAGTTAGGGTGATAATATTCTAGTCAGCAAATTCAACAATCAAATATTAAAGTTTAGCTAAAACCTAATACCTGCCTTCATGGTGTTTGCATGTCTAGATCTTATACATAAACAGATAACTGTAGTACTGAATAATATGGTATGTAGATCTGAGAGGTGCAAGAAAAATGCAATGTGTTTTTAAAATTTTTTGGGAGGGATAAAAAAATCATGATGCACTGGGGAAATCATGAAAAATGACTTGGAAGTGTTATGTGAGTTGGACTTTCAAGAATTAGTAGAAATCCTATAGGCAGAGGACAATGGGAGTAGGAACTATCTTTTGCCTTTCTTTACATCCTTAAAGATCAGCACAGTACCCATCATATAGTAAATATCTGACTGACTGAAGATGTGAAGGACTAGGAGGCACTCATTGTGTGCAGTGAAATGAACCTTGGAATTGGTGTCATAGGACTCAGCTTCTACTTTTGACTTTATTACTTACTGCCTTGTAATAGTGGAGAAGTCAAGTTTGGCTTGTCTGGGCCTTAGATTTCTTATCTGTAAAATGAGCAGTTGGATAAAATTACTTCTAAATTCCATTATAGTTCTAAATCTATAATCCTTTGACTATATATAGTTTTTCCTTTCAACACATTATGTATTTAAAATTTTGATAAAAAAATCAGAATTTAAATACAGGGGGTGAGAGAAAGAGAACCCCAGTGCTTGTTTTGCTAAATGCTCACTTTCTCCAGGTAAAGAAAGATGCTGCTCTTCATTGCCTATCTAAAGGATTATCTTGAGGGTCTTTCCAGATGTTAGGAATGAGACAGTGAATATGGAAATCTTCATGTATGTATGTTCCTTTAAACCATATGGTCATTCTCTTTCTGGATAACGTGTACAGACAGTTGTATAATGTTCTTTCTTATAGCACTACCATCAGGGATGAAAGCCTAGAAAAAAATGGTCAACTAGAAATAGATTCCTAGTGCCTTAGGCAAAAAGAGAGCACCTCAGCTTTCATTTAAAATATGTACATTGTCGTTTTGTTTACCAAACATGGAGAAGTGAGCAGCCTAGCTGTTGGGCACAGTTCCATTTTCTACCTCATTCTGTTTTTTCTTGGACTCTGGCAGTTTTGGAGTTGAAATATGAAAAGAAGGAATAGTTGTAATTTAGCTTTTTTATTTTTCAGGAGGAAAATGTGAAAACTGTCTTGATGAACCCCAACATTGCTTCTGTCCAGACCAATGAAGTGGGTTTAAAGCAAGCTGATACTGTCTACTTCCTCCCTATCACTCCTCAGTTTGTTACAGAGGTTATAAAAGCTGAAAGACCAGATGGGTTGATTCTAGGGATGGGTGGTCAGACTGCTCTCAACTGTGGTGAGTTTTTTGAAGTTATTATTGTTTGAGCTAGTAAGGTTTTGTCTGCTATATCAGTGTGTATTTTCTTAGAGGTTGAACCAGTAACATCTATACTTTATATTTTTGTGATAACTTCTTTATAAGAAGTAGACAATACTTTTTAAAATGGAAATCATAACTGTTACTGGGCCCATTTCATAAAGAAATTGAGAAAATGTGGGAAGTTTGTTGTTTTCCATTGAATATTTGGAGTCTTCTCTAGGGAAGGCAAGTGGACTTCTAGTTCCTTTTTTCTTGTTCCAAGCCCCACTGTGCCCTTCTTTCTATAAAGGAGGAAAGTACTTTACTTGACCTTTCTTTTGTTCTTCACAACTACCACTGGAATTTTAGGAGAGGAGTAAAGAATAATCTGAGAATTAAACCAGGTTTTCTGTCCTTTGAGTATCAGCAATAGATGATAGACTCATAGAGACCAACCAGTTCAACCCCTTCAGCAGAAACTAAAGCCAAGAGAGGCCTACTGGCTCATTCAGGTCATACAGGTAGTAAGTTAACAACTGGGATTTGAACCTAATCCAAATCAGTTCAATACCCAATTATTAAGCATCTATTATGTTCAAGGTAATCTACCCTGGTGATATAAAGACAAAAGCAAAATAGTCCTTGCCCTCAAGGAGATTATATTCTAGTATGGAGACATAAAATGGACACAGATAAAGGAATACAACCTAGGTCTACCACTCTTAAAACCAATGCGTAAGTATTTTAGAATGTAAAAATTCCTTAGGAGTTGAGATTGTTTGATTTGTGTATTTGTATCCCCAAAGCCTACAACAGTGCAGGCATGTAGTGGGCCTTCATAAATATTTTTTGATTGATTGGTTTTACAATTTCCAGGCAGGCCTAAATTACTTAGCAAAGTTTATAGGGTAGGTTAGTGGAAAACAACACAAGCTTAGAGACTGTCTTTAAGCAATATTGACACTTATCTGGGATTATTTAAAGAGTGAGTAGGCAGTAGTGATAAAGACAGTGGGGAAGGAGAAGAAGGTAATTTGCTTTGAAATGCTGAGACAGATGAAATCTCAGGGTCTTATAAAATCCCATGATATGACTACAGACTCCCTCCTGTCCAAGCTGTGCTAATGTGTGGTCATTTATTGATTTTAACCATAGCGCAGAATAAAATTATCTAATTATGTACCAGCAAATAGAGTAATTGTTAAAGTGTATATACAAATTAAGTATTGTAGCCATCAATTACAAGAAGGAAGAAGAGTCTGATTTTAGAGGGAGATAAACTTAAACTTAGATAAACTACCTTTTGCTAAGTAGTTTATAGGCTGTAACTAAAGCTTGAGGGCATAACTTTATTATGTAGAATTTTTCTAGGAGTTGAGCAGGATAAGAACCAAACTTTAAGACAAATAGTTATTCTGTAGGTGTTTATAGGCCCACCCTCAACAATGCTATAAGTATCTTCTGTGACTTCAAGTTAAAAAATATTAGAAAAGTCCCTTTTATTATTAGCAAACTGCAAAGGGAACAGCTTTCCAACAGAGAGCACCCCTTTCTTTTGTAGCCCCCCCCCACCATGATAAGATAATAAATTCATGAGTGAAGCCAGAGAGGCAGTGGGAAAGAAGAGTTATAATATTTGAGTCTCTTGAAGGAATTTATTTTTAGATCTCAAAATTCTCTTATTGTTTGAATGCTTAAAATGTCCCTATTATGAGAAGCTATATTATTACTCCCATTTAAATAAATCCACTTGCATAGATAGTGGTGATAGTTGTCACAAATTTTGTTATGATATACCCAGAATACTTAAATTGGTGTTCTTTTCTTTAGGCTTTCACACCAGAACCCATAATGGCTTCTTGAGGTTAAGTTTTAGATAAGAAATACTGTATAGCTGGGTTTGGTAAAGGAAAGGTCAGAAACCAGTTTGAAATTCCCCAAACAGCACTTTTTGTGTTTGGCCCTTCTGTAGGAGTGGAGCTGTTCAAAAGAGGAGTGCTGAAAGAATATGGTGTAAAAGTCTTGGGAACTTCAGTTGAATCTATCATGGCTACTGAGGACAGGCAATTCTTCTCTGACAAACTGAATGAGATAAATGAAAAGATTGCTCCCAGCTTTGCAGTTGAAACGGTGAGGAAATGGTGCCAGTACTTGTTTTGGGGTTATGGGGATACTACTCATGGTGTATAATAATCATGGTTAAACTCATGTGTATGTGTACATGCACAATACATACATTTATATACACATATGTGTATATATATAATATATATATATATATATATATTTGATCTCCAAGAGACTCGTGTCTTTTCAGTAGCATCTGTACAAGAAATATTGGGGACAGGTATTATATTAATTTTACAGATGGAGAGACATAAGTGCAGAGATTAAGTGACAGACTACAGGCCACCCTGTAGGTCAATGATACAAATGTCACTAGAACTCAAGTTCTTTGGTCTGAAAATCAGTATAGCACTGGCTTGCCAGGTGACAGGCAGCAGTCATTCACTTGTGCTGCATGTGTGGATGCACAGCAGATTTCACAAGGTCAGAAACATTTGAATGGTTATATTGGAATGGAACTGTTGTTGGAAATGGGTCATGATACGCAATTAAGCAAACTTCAATTCATGGATTAGATATTTAAGGTGAACATTATACTCTTTATGCCGGAACTTTGGTCAGTGTTAAATTTTGTTTGCTATAAACCTGTTTAAAATTTCTGTTTTCTTAATCCCACTTGAACTCTGAGTCCAATCAAATTATCTAGGAGACAGTCTTTTATTCCAGTGGTCAAGATGGATTCCACATTGCTAAAATTAAATGATAGTGTGTATTTTTAGAGCTGATAAACTGTCAATAAGTATTTCCAAGGTAGATGTATTGAATACTTCAGGAAGCTGCTACCATCCATTTTTTATTTTGAAACTAGTTTTAACTATATCTTACCTCAAAATGAAAAGCATGCAGGTAGGGGGTATATGATTACATTCCCATCTGTGCTCTAATAATGCACTGAATGACTGAAAAGCATGGCCACCCAAGGATGAGCATGTTACTCTGTGTGTGTGTGTGTGTGTGTGTGTGTGTGTGTATCTGTGTCTTTGTGTGATATTGGATTGAGTTTTGGGGTTGGAGTAAGGAAGACCTGAGTTCCAAACCTGCTTTAAGTTTCAATGTTTGTGATTCTGGGCAAATCAACAGTGTATATGAGATGCTTCTCAAACCTTAAGGTTATTTATTATTAATTATTATTGTTATCCATGACATAAATGGTTACTTAAGTCTTATCAGTGTGGGTGCTTCCTTCAAGTGAGCGGCTCATAGCAGTTTCATACCTTCTTACATTGTGTGACTCTTTAAATCTTCAATGGAGGGTCTACTCAAGGAAACTTTCCTTTGTTTCCTTTAATATCTTGAAAGTACCAGTGAAACATTTGAAGTGCTATCTGTTAAAAATCATAAAATATCTTCCAGAGAGTACTTCTTGTGCCATAAAGGGCCTTTGCGTAAGGAAAATGACAAAGGATTTAAAATTGAACAGACATTTTCAGATGACTCCTCCTTTGTTAAGGTACTTTTAATCAGTTCTAGAAAACAACTGGAAATACTTGTTTTCAGAAGTAAGAAAAATATTTTCTTTAGAAGGCTGACAAAAAGGTTCATTGAGCTTAATTGAATTTTTTTAAAATTATAAGGAGGTAAGGGGATATTATTGAATCATGTTCAATATTAACTTTACTCCCCAAATTTTATTCATGTCAACTAAACAAACTCTTAAGAGTTGTTTTTCTGTTGAAATAGGTTAGCTTTTAAAACTCTTCTTCCTTGTGTCCAGATTGAAGATGCTTTAAAGGCAGCAGACAAGATTGGCTACCCAGTCATGATCCGTTCAGCCTATGCCCTTGGTGGGTTAGGATCAGGTATCTGTCCAAACAGGGAAAGCCTGTTGGATCTTGGTACTAAGGTATGTATGTCTAAAGGTGAACCTGCTACCAACCGTATATATTTCACTCAGAGATAATTCCGCATTTAGCCCAAATCAACAGAGCTGTGCATATAGATATCTTTTCTTTTTTATTATCTAATTACTCTGTTTTCTAAAAGTCTGTGTTTATATATTCTATTAACTTCAGTAATGTGAGCTTATGATTAATTTCTATCTTCTTTTACTTCTAAATGCTGTCTTAAATATACATTAGCATACATTGGTAGCATCAAATAGAAGTTAAAATGTAGTTTTCTTTTATTTCTGTAAGTAATGTGATCATTATAACTATATTCAGTAAATTGGATAAATTCCTTGTTAATTAACTCCTATCCCCCAGATACATGATGTTTAATTTAGATGTTATTATATTATTTACCCCCAGAAAAAGAAAATAGTGATAACTATTAGTCCATAGCTCGACTGACTTGTGTTGGTGTGTTCTCTATTAAGAATTCTAAATATACTAACTTCAAAGTTGTAGCACAGGGTCAGAAGAATTAACAACTGGATAAATCTGGAAAGGCCTCCTGTTAGAGGTGATGCTTAAGAGCTTCAAGAAGAAGAAATGAGGAGGAACAAACATTCCAGTCATTAGGGAGACACTGGGACAAGGCATAGAGGGTGGGACAAATAGTGCTGCATATGGCATACAGCAAATAGGTCAGTTGGGATGGAACATCATATATGAGGGGGAATAATGTATAATTATCCTGGGAAGATAGTCTGGAACAAGCTTGCAAAGGGTTTCAAATCTCAAACAAAGGAGTTGATATTTTACCTCCTATCTTGCCTCTTCAGTAGGGGAATGACATAACCAGACCTACTATTTCAGAATATCAGCTTGGCAGCTGTGTGGAGAATGGAGAAGAGACTATGTAGGTAGATTTGTTAGGACAGCTGGAGTCTGAACTAGGGAGTTTGTGGCATGAATAGAGGGAAGGGGGCATTTGCAAATGAATTTGAGAGGAAAGAGGAAATGTAATTTTATGGAGCTTTATAAAACAGATGTTTTATCTTAATTGGAGGTAGAAATAACAAGACTTGGATTTGGAGTAGGGATAATGAGAGTAAAAAGTCAAGGATGACTCCCAGATTGAAAACCTGAGTGACAGGGTGGCTCCCTAAAGAGAAGTAGGAATTTTCACCTGTTCTATTCTCCAAAGTATTGTGGTTATATATGTCTCTTTCCTTCATCTGTAATAGTAGATTATAATTTCCTTAAGGGCAGGGACTGTTTTGCATCTTCCTGTATTCCTAGTGCCTAGTACAATATTTTGTTTAGTTAAGGCTAAATAATGACTTTTGAATTGAATTGTCATTGAATATGAATATGAATTTTCATTGTCACACAGTTAAACCTAGTTGTATTTGTGGTTCAGGAGTAAGGTTCAGGCAGAACCTAAATATGCATAAACTTTTTAGAAGCGCAAATTAATGAGCTTTTCTGTTCATTGTCATATACAAAAGTGAGAGTCAACAGGAAGTTCTTAAGTATCCATTTCTCTGTTAAAATTCATCCCTCTAACACTTTGTCGAATGCATTTTCCTTTCCCTGTGTGTAGTGGCAGTACTTTATGAAAATTAAAATGTGTACCAGTGAGTGGCGAGCAGGGCATAGATTAACTGCCTGATTAAAATAGCAGTATTTGAGTAAGCAAACAGCATGGAAGCTAACATAATTGAGCAGGACTATGGCTGTCTTACACTCTCATTCTGGTGATGAAATTGCATTAGATGGTTATCTTAGGGGTATGATGTGTTAGAAAGAGCTCAAACACGAGTCGTCCAAGAGCTCATCATTCTCATCAATGTTTCCTTTTGCGGTGGGGGATAAACCAGATGATATCTTCTATGTTATCCATCATATTTCTGGAGAACAGATGCTAAGTGAGTTTGTATGTGTTCAAATAATCAAACGCATTATCAGACATATATCAACTCAGATTTTATTTTTAAAATGATGAGAAAAGGAAACATTCTATATAAGTGTTTCATATTTAATTTTTTTAAATTCTAAGATTGTGGGTTTCAACCAAATAATTTCTTATGGATCTGCAGGAGTTTAAGGCTTTCTGCATTCTTAGAAATGCCAAGTGATATTAATTAATATGATTATTACTAATGCTGCATATTTGCCCACAATTGTAATGTTTCTTTCTACAATATATTCATTCAACACGCATTTTTAAAGCATCCTATGTGCTAAGCATTGGGGATAGAAAGACACAGAAAAAAGTCATTGCCCTGAGGAATAGGAGCTTACAGTCTCCTGGTGGAAAAATTGTACATACTAATGTAACTGAAAATATGAACAAGTAAGTTAAAGGTAAATTCTAATGGAGGCAAAAGGAGAGCAATTGTGGGGATCAGGAAAGCCTCCTGTGGTTTGTGGCATTTGAGTTGAGCCTTGAAGGAAGGGAGGGATTCTGTGAGGCAAAGGGAGAAGGGAGCACATTCCAGATACGTGGCTTAGTTCATTCCAAGGCACAGAGACAAAAGATGGAATTTTGCTTATGTTGATCCATATGTAGACCTGTTTGACTGGAAAATAGAGTGTATGAAGGGGAGGAATACACATTAATCCTGGAAAAAATAGGAAAGGGTCCACTGCAAAGGACTTTAAATGCCCAAAGGAGGAATTTATATTTTTATACTAGACACTGGCAGTTCTTGGAGCTTCTCGAGAAGAGAAGTGAGAATGAACCATAGATATAGATCTGAAAGGTACCTTAGAGGTCATCTAGCCCAACTCTCTCATTTACAGATGAGGAAACTGAGATCTGGATAGGTTAGTTGATTTGACTGAGGTCACTCAGATGAACAACGTCAGAGATGACAAGTGTTAGAGATGGGATTTGAATCCGATCAGTGACTCTGACCTTAGAGTCACTTTCCACTCTACCGTGCTGTGGAATATTGATTTGGCAGCTATGTGAAGTATGGATTGAATGAGTGTGGAAAGCAATTAGGAGACTGTTAAAATAATATAGGTGAACAGTGATTATTAGGCTCTGAACTAGTGAGGTGGTCAGTGAATGGAGAGAAAGAGATGGATATAAGAAATATCGAGGGGGTAGACTCATAAGAATTGACAACTGATTTGATATGGGTGAGGGAGATGGAAGAGTTGAGGACAGCTCCAATATTTCAAACCTAGGTGACTATCGTAGGTCAAGATTTTATAGAGTAGAAAGGCCAAAATAAGGGTGATGGTTTGAAGAAAAAAACAGAAAGAGATAGAGTGACTGGAGATTGTGGGTAGGATGGAATCTTAGAATAGAATAAAGACACAAAGATAAATGGATAGGAATTATGATCAGATAGAGAAATTTCAGAGTTATGGATTGTGCCATTGCAATCTTTGTGAGCAACGAGGAGACCAAAAGTAAGACTGTTCCTATGTGTGACAGGGATGGGGTACAAGTAGAAATTACAGGATCCAAGAATTAGCCATTAGTTATAAAGTTATTTGATAGGACATTGCATATAAATTGAGGTCCCCAAGTATAAAGGATAGGGTTGGGGTTGAAATCATTAGCAAACACAATATTTTGAACAGTTTTGAAATGAATTTAATAGTCAGTTGTAGGAGAAGATGAATCATTATGAATTGTAAAATAAGCATGAAGATTATTGCCACGCTACCCAGGGCTGTCCTCCATTCTTTTGCCTTGTCCCCTAAATGGGGGCTTTTCAATTTTTTTGTGGGTGTGATTGCATGAGGAAGGTAATCCTTCTGCTCTAGATAAACCAATAAACCACTTCCCTTTGCAAATGTACTTGAAATCATGGGGTGGACCATCAGGTTTTATATGAATTTAACAACCTCAGTATGCAGAGATATAAATAGAAAATGTAGGGCTTTTGGTCTTTGGGAGGTATTTAATTTCTGAAAAGACAACGAAAAAGATGGTTTCAATCCATTTTTGGTACATTTAAATCAATCCAATAGAAAATAGGACTGCCTTTAGTCAAGATAAAAACCTATATAGAGCACATAAAATCATGTTTCCTTCTTCCTCTCCATCTTTCCTTTTTTTCACTCTCTCTATCTCAATTTTACGCATACTTGAAGATCAAGTTCCTATGTGATGTCTTGAAGGTCCTCTCTTACCACTTACAATCTAAAGACAATCAATTTATTATGGCATGTATTAAGCCAGGCACTATGCTAAACACTGGGGATACAGATAAAGGGAAAAACTTGGTGTCTGCCTCCAGGGAGGTCTTCTTCCAATGACAGAGGCAATATACAAATCCTCAAGTAAATACAAGATATACACAGTGTAAATAGAAGGTAATTTCAGAGGGAAAGTATAATTTGGGAGATGGGAATGGCCTCCTGAAGAAGGTGAGATTTGAGGTGAGTCTTAAATTCAAATATGGAAGTCAAGAGGAGGAAGGAAGGGGAGAAAGCATTTCAGGTATGGGGGATAGCCAGTGAAAGCCATGCAATCAGGAGATTGGGGATCATGTATGACGGAGTAGTCCAGTATAGCTAGATCATGGTGTATATGGAGGGAAATTGTAAGAAGATTGGAAAGGTAGGAAGGGACTAGGTTTTTGAAGGACTGGTATCTTCTGAACTCCCCTTAGCACTTAAATAATATGTAATTTATTTGACAATTAACCATGTATTTCCAAGGGACATCTTATCTACTGTTGTCTTAAACTGCCATTTTGAGTTTTGACTGTTATTTAAACTTTCACTGTAAACTCTTTGAGGCCAGGGGGACACATTATCCATATTGGCATAAAGAGTCTAATATAGTTCCCTGCACCTATTAGGTGCTTAATAAATATTTGTTGAAATAATTTGATTTAATTGATTCTCAATTGAGCTTCTCTACTTTTTCCAATAAATGGATGAGCTACTTTGAGAGCTAACTGAAATTTTATAGACCACTAGTACAGAGTTTCTATTTCATTACAAAGCATCTTTTGATAAGTTTTTTTTCTTTTCATTTACAAGTATTTGCCATTTAAATGAAGAGGCTTTTAGTCTACCTAACTTAAGAAGAAAAACAAATCAGCAGTAGGACATGGGCAGGCAAAATCATTTAGTTTTTGTGTTTCTGTTAACTTGGAAAATACAAGTGCAGATGAATGTTGAAAAATACATCTGGAAACTCAAGACTGATCCTATCTTGTGGCCAGTAGCTGTTAGCTCATGGATCTTGGTGGTAGTATCACTCAATAACAAGCATATATTAAATGCTTACTTTATGCCAGGCTGTTTGCAAAGGTGCAAAATAAATGGAAAAGTGTGGACAGGATTCAGGAAAAGAATTGCAGTTTGTTGCTTCTCTGGGTTGAATGATCCCGGGACTTGCAGGAATAAGTGCCATTGAGGCTTTCATTTCCCTTTCTCACTCCTAATTAAGTACGCATTGCAAGTAGAACCTAGACCAGATGACCTTCAAGGTATATTCCAGCTTGAATATCCGTCATTTTCTGTCACAGACAAAGAGAAATGGACATTTTGTTATGTCCTGTATTTGTAGGAGCTAAATGTCCTAACTGACACATTTTTGGTTCAGACTCCTGTTGACTGTGATTACTTAGTAAACTTAAATAATTGTAACAATTACACTAATTTATATGCCTCCTCAGGCTATATAGCCTAAGACACATGTCACTGTAGTGCAAAAGTACTGACTTATCAGCACAAGAACTATGCCATATATTTCTATTGCAATTTCTAATTTTAAAACTATGTTTTTTTAATTGAAACGTTTCTATTTGTGATCACTACTTTCCTCATCACCTTCCATATCACCATCACCCAGCCTTTGCTTAGAATTGGGTCTTCCTATAGGCTGTGAAACTGCTCTTCAGAGAAGTTAGTCTCCAGATTTCTTTTCCCCATTTATTTATATTTGTCATATCCTTCAGTTTCATGGAAGTCTAACCACTGAAATAATTTCATTTTCCTATGCCTGACTGCTCACTTATTTTCTCCTTTTTAAAAATTAGGTTGATTTAATGCCATATCAGCAATTTGAATGGCAACTCTCAATAATGTAAATCAAGCATATTTATGGCTAGATGCTATTTCTAGCATCGCTCAGATTTTTCGGACGCCCTGTGCCTTCCTGAGTGTTGGGGATGACAGTGAACTGGGCTGAAGATGCTGATATTGGCCAGGATTTTGATACAAAAGCTCAAACCAGTGGGCTAGAAAAACCACCACTACCACAACACATATCTTGTCATATTTCAGAAACATTTTAATTTTGTTTTCTTTATTCTTTTTGATCCTTTTCAAAAACTCTGATTTCTAGGCATTTGCAATGACCAACCAAATTCTGGTGGAGAGATCAGTGACAGGCTGGAAAGAGATAGAATATGAAGTTGTACGCGATTCAGCGGACAACTGTGTCACAGTCTGTAGCATGGAAAATGTTGATGCCATGGGAGTCCATACAGGTAAAGAAATGTGTATAATGGCAGTAACTCTGAAGTGTCTTAAGACATGAGATCTTTAACATTATTTATAATGTCTTTTTCTTCCAGTAGCTATTTTTATTGGCCAGACAAGGTAACAGTGATAATACATTACACTTGTTTAGTAAGGCATGTGAGGTAGGCAGGTATTATTAACCCTCCATTTTATAAATGAGAAAACTGAGGCTCAGAAAGGTTGAGTGACTGACCCAGGACCACACAGCTAATCAATGGCAGAGACCTGACTAGAATTCCGTAGTTTTGATTTCTGGTTCTCAAATTCTACTGTGTAACAATGGATATGGAGAAAATATCAAATTAAAGTTATTTTCGGTGGACCTTTTTTGTTGTTGTTTGTCTCCACATGGAAATATTTTAAAATTTTTCTAAGGATGTTTGTGCATTCCCCAGGCCATCAAATATGATGTGCCTTGAAATATCTGTGTAGGCTTTCCGTGAGTGGACTTTGGGGCCAATGTCTGTCTTGTATCATGAAGGCGGATTATGCAATAGGTTAGACAGGCTGTCAGCAGCTGCCCTCCATTAAGGCACGTCACTTGACTCTACAGGTGATTCCGTTGTTGTGGCTCCTGCCCAGACCCTCTCCAACGCAGAGTTTCAGATGCTCAGACAGACTTCAATCAATGTCGTCCGTCACTTGGGCATTGTTGGTGAATGTAACATCCAGTTTGCTCTGCATCCTACCTCCATGGAATACTGCATCATTGAAGTGAATGCCAGACTGTCTCGAAGCTCTGCTTTAGCCTCAAAGGCCACAGGGTAAGTCCAGGACTAATGAGAATGGGTGTATATCAGGGCAGGTACCCAATTTCAAGAATATAAATGGAAAACTCGCTGCCAGAGGCAGACTGTGCTGTATTTATAAACTATATTCTACATTTCTGTATGTTGGCTGCAGATCATCTGCGGAGCCCTGAGGACACAGCTATTAACGAGTCTGATGCCAGATTGAAGCAAATGGCATTGCTAGCTCACTTTGTCTGTCAGCTAATCATAAACTAATCAAGATCTGGGTGGTCAAAGCAGTCTGCTCAAAATCTGTTTCTTAATTCTGCCTTGCAGATGCTGCTGAAAAGTGAAAATTAATCCTTAATTTCAGTCTTTAACCAACTTCTGTAAATTGGGAAGCCCTGTGGCAAGATGTGGATAAATAATGTCATAGAAATCTATCATTCAATGCCTTTTTTTCTTCTTCAAAACCAAATGACCTGAACTTTTCCACAGGTCAAAAAGCAAACCAACCAACCAACCGACCGACCGAACAAAAAAAAACCCAAGAGCTGTAGTAACTGGATGAGTTTGACAGCTATCTTAGGACAACAACTTGTATAAATGTGATTAGAGAGCAAATTAATTCTGTCCACTGCTGTTGTTACTATAGATCCCATTTAGGATTTCTATAGGTATGCCTATAAAGTGCTTGGTGGTAGGATAGGAGAAATTCAGGGCTCAACTTAGTCACTCAATCAACATGTACTTATGCACTTGCCATGTACAAAGCCCTGGAGTCCTGGCTTCTAATTCTGACTTTGGGCCACTTGCTTCCACTTGCTGATTTTCAGTTTCTTAATCTTGAAACTGAGGGAATCCAGCTAGATAATTTCTATGGCCCCATTTGACTAGAAAGTCTAGGATCTCTAATGGCCGTTCCAGATCTCTAATTCTTTGATTCTTCCTGTGGTTGTTGCCAACTCCTCAGTCACTCTCACAAAGAGAGTTTTTGATATAGCTGAGGAGGTTAAAATTTTTATTGGTTTAGGCTTAGCAAGTTGCCTTAGGTTGACATATAGATAGAATTATCTTAGATGTTGATTTAGAGGTAGAATATGCTTCACTCCTCACATATTCCACACTTTCAGCCTGCTGTTTCTCTGACAGCTCTTTCTTGCTATCCTGTCTCGCTAAGTTTAGTCAATTCTACACTTTTTCAGAACACCTTGAAAATTTTTACTTTATAATAGGTCACTAAGAAATGCCTAAGTGAGTACCTTGCTTGTCAGAGGAATAGAGATCCTGTGTGCTTGGGGTTGAGAAGATGCAGAATGTTAAAATGCACTTGGCTTAAGTGGGTGAATATTTTATGTGAACTATGCCTAGATTCTTTATCCTAGCTTAAATTATGTGACACCTATCTACTGAAATGCTTTACAGTACACAGAATCATATATAACTCTGACATGGAATCAGCACAATGGTTCTATGAAACACAGGCTTGTGCTCCGGATTGTTTTACTAATACATAGTGGTTGAACAAAAGTTTAGCACAGTGTTGTCTGACTTCGCTCCTCTAGGTACCCACTGGCATTCATCGCTGCAAAAATTGCTCTAGGAATTCCCTTACCAGAAATAAAGAATGTTGTGTCTGGGAAGACGTCAGCCTGCTTTGAGCCTAGCCTGGACTATATGGTTACCAAAATTCCTCGTTGGGATCTTGACCGCTTTCACGGAACTTCCAGCAGAATTGGGAGCTCGATGAAAAGTGTAGGAGAGGTGAGGGTCTTGATTCCCCCATTTATTCTTTGTTCTCAGTTTTGCTTATTGAGCTCCAGAGAATATTCAAACTTTTAACATGGCTTAACAAGTAAGTATTTTGGAGAAAGAATAAAGGAGAACAATTCCTTTAACATTCCTCTTATAACCATATTCCTTTCAAAAGTTAACTTACATAGGCATTTTGTGTGTGCTGAATGTTTTTTTGATTGCTGTACATAGGAAAGTATCGGGAACAATTCTGATTCTCAAGGAATTTCAAAATTCTTTTAAATTGTATTATATATAATGTTCAGTGAGTGAAGAATAATAATAGTGGCACAGTGGAAAGATCATTTTCCTGAAGTAAGTGAGCCTGGATTCAAATACTGTCTCTGATGATTACTCTCCATATGATTTTTAAAAGTAACAACTTCCCTGAGTCCCATTTTCCTCATCTGCAAAATTAGAAAGTTGGACTATATGATTTTTAAAGGCCCCTCTATCTCTAGATCTATAATCCTAAAATGAATAAGATAATTTGAGAGGCAGCAAGGGATGGTCTAGGAATCAGGAGAATAAGGATAATCTCTGCTCTGTCGCAAGTTAACTTTCTGGACCAGGTTTTCTCATTTATAAAATAGAGTATTTGGAGTAGATGATTTTTAAAGTTTTCTTCAAGCTTTATATACTCTAAAAGAAACACAGCATACGGAGTTTCACCAGCAAGTTCCTATATCATTGGAATCACTTAAATATTTTATAACTTTTAATTGAATTGAAAAACCTCAAAGTAAGTGCTTCAAAGAGTATCGTGTTAGGTGCTTAGTAAGGAACAATGATTTAATATTATCCTATAGATCCTCAGTGCCTGCCTTCATGGAATAGAAAGATAAGACATTGAAAAACATAACTATAGTGCAAAGATAGGAGAGAGGTTATCTAAAACAAAGTTCTTTGTGAACTTCAAGAGGAAAGAGGATATAAGAAATGATTTTGTAGAGACAGGGGTATTTAAATTGACTTGGCTGGCATTCCAATATTCCAGAATATTCCAGAAGCACTGCATAAACAAAGGCACGGGGGTAGGAAACTATAATATATATTTATGGGGAATAGGGAATACATTTGTTTGTCTAGATCATAGCGTGAAGGGAATATAAGGCTGGAGAAGTGAGGTGATGTTGAATGGCAGAGGATCTTAAAGTCTAGGAAGATGGAACCATAATATAATGGAAAGAATGTTGAGTCTGGAGTGAGAGGACCTGGGCTCTGCTTCGAGCAATACCTAATTAGCTCCTTGACCTCCCTGTTATGCCTAGAATGAGAGGTTCTGCTCAGTTCTAAATCTAATATCCCATGAACTTCATTCAGCAGGCTATAGGGAACCACTGAAAACCTTTATTCGAAGGGGTGATGAGAGCCTATCTCTGCAACAGGAGTGGGAAAACTTATTAGGAGGTAGTTACAATAGTCCAGATGGGTAGATTGGTGTCAGGAAGACCAGAATGGAAGAGAAAGAAAAGGAAGTAGAGTTGTCAGGACTGGGAAAAAAGAAGAAGGAGGAATCAAAGAGAACTCCAAGGATACAAATGGGGGAGTCTGGGCAAATATTGGGGACTTAGAAAGAAATAATGACATTTTTTGGGAGGGTATATAATAAACTCAGCTTGATCACATCATATTGGAGGTGCCCATGCAGAGTTCAGGAGGAAATGCCCTGCAGGTAGTTGGAGATAGGAGTCTGTCTCCCAGAAGAGAGGTCAGGAATTGGATTTGAAGCCCATCTCTGCATTCACTAGTTACACGACCTTAGCCATTTCACCTCTTCAGGCCTCAGTTTCCTCACCTCTAAAATGAAAGTATTAAGTAAGGTGATTTTTGGTATCTTCTTCAACTCTGAATGCTTTGATTGTATCAGCCCATGGGCTATCGAGATTTGGGAGTCATTTGCATAGAGGTGAGAGTTGAATGTATGATTTCAAACATTCTAAATAAGTAAACATAACTTTTGCCCATTTCTGTTTCTTATTTGTGGTTAGAGGAAGGGAAAAGACTCAGTCAGATTCTTGCCTTTGAGGCTCCTAATGAGTTTTTTTTTTTTCCCATTCAGTTACAAGTTTTAGCTTTATTATAATATTGGTAAGTACAGGCACCTGGAGTTTGGTGTAAGAGTACAAGGTGCTCTTGTACATTGCTTATGATTATTTATTGGTTAGAAACAATAGATAGAATCTAGGTCATGAGTTGAATCTCCATGAAAACCTGTTGGTTTTGATTTCTTCCATGGGCATTTCTAATTACCTTTAAATCTGTCAGCTTCCATGCAAGCACAGCCCATTGGTCCCAGAAAGAACTCTGTGATAAATATTTTATCTTTCTGAATAAATATTCTGAATAAATAAAAGAACTTTCTGATAAATATTTTCAAATAGAACAAAACAACTACATTGTATAAATTTGATGAGCAGTACATCTTCTCATAAAGCCCCAAACCAAGATTTTTAAATTAAAGGGTGGTGGGGAATTTAGACAGTGTTCACTTTTGGGTCATTGTCTGAGATTTTCAGTTTTGCTGGCATTCACTGTCATCATTTCAGTCTAGGCATGAATTTCTTTACTTAACACTTATTCACTTGAAAGCTTTTTAAAGGTGGGGAAAAGGTCATGGCATTATTTTAGTTGACCAAAAAAGCTAAAAAATAAGGGGAGAAGCCTAGGTCCATAGACCCACAGGGTTTACGTGTCTATCACTATTAGTAAGAGAACATTTAGTTCTTACTATGAAGCAAGTATTCTTCAGTCAAAAGCTATCAGACACACAGTGGGGTGTCTCCTTGGGATTCAGAACTTGGGAAGAAAGGTGACTCAAAAATGAAAATCTGCAGACCTCTCTAATTAATATTGACAACTCTAATTGACTTTCAAGTGGAAAAAAGGAAGCAATAATAATTTATTATGTGGTCAATTAGCCATTTATCTCTTCAAAATATAAAACTGATGATAATAGCTAGCATTTAAATGGTCCTTTAAGGTTTGCATAGCACTTTACAAATATTATCTTATTTAATCCTCACAACTACCTGGGAGCTAGGTGCTATTATTATCCTTATTTTACAGTTAAGGAAACTGAGGTGAGCAGTGTCAGAGTGCCTTTCTGACTCCAGATCTAGCATTCTGCCTACCATTGTACCTAGCTTCCTCTATTATAATTAACTGTAGAGAATATTTTCTTAACTGTATTCCCTCTCTCTCCCTCTGATAAACTAAATTAATGTAATTATTAAGGAATTTCAAGGCAAAAACTAACTGGCTAAGATCTATTTGGTTTGGGACCAGGATTCTTCACCATTTTTTGTGCAATAGACCCCTTAGGCAATTTTGTGAAAAATGAATCCCTTCTCAGAATGTTTTTAAATGCATAAAATATATAGAATTATAAAGGAAATCAATTATATTAAAATGCAGCCACCAAAACATAATTTAAAAAACTAATTCAGAGACCACAGATTTAGAATCCTTATCCATGATTCATTTAGGAAAAACCAGGTGATAACTATTTACAAATGATTAGAACATATTTTTAAATCTTAAAAAAAATGGTTTTAGAAAACTATAGAACTTTAGAGATGGAAGGAATTTTATAGACAATTTCATTAAAACCTCCTATTTTGACAGTTGAGGAAATTGAGGAACAGTTTAAATTGGAAGGAAATATAGTTTACATGACTGTAAAGTTTTTTAAAAAGATTTTTGTTATTTTAATTTAGTATTTTATTTTTCTCAGTTACATGTAAAAACAATTTTTAAAATTTTGAGTTCCAAATTCTTTCCCTTCCTCCTTCCCCACCCCACTTCATTGAGAAGGCAAGCAATCTGATATAGATTACATATGTGCAGTCATGCAGAACATATACATAATAGTCATGTTGTAACAGAAAACATAGAAAAAAAAACCTCAAGAAAAACAAAGGAAGTAAAAAAAAGTTTGCTTCAATCTGTATTCAGACATCATCAATTCTTTGTCTGGGGATGAATAGCATTTTTCATCATAAGTCCTTCAGAATTGTCTTGTATCATTGTAATGCTGAGAATTAGTCATTCATAGGTGATCATCTTACAATATGACTGTTCCTTTGTACACAGTAAATTTCACCTTGCATCAAGACATGCAAATCTTTCCAGGTTTTTCTGAGAGTATCCTGCTCATCATTTCTTACAGTGCAATAGTATTCCATCATTGTTACATACCACATCTTGTACAGCCATTTCACAATTAATAAGCATCCCCTAAATTTTTAATGGCTTCTGGAAAAGAGCTGCTATACATACTTTTGTACATATAGTTCCTTTTCCTTTTTTTAAAATCTCTTTTGGGATACAGACATAGTAGTGGTATTCCTTATAGGTCAAAGGGTATGCATGACTTTATAGCCCTTTGGGCATAATGACTTAAATAAGACTAAATGCTTTTAGTCTTAAAGCAGATTAGTGACAGAGCCATAGTAAGTACCAAAGTCTCCTGACTACCGGCCCAGTGTTTTTTTTTTTTTTTTCACCAGTATGCCACCATGAGTCTCACATTCTTAGCAGTTAAGACTCATAAATTTGCTGATCATGCTCCTCTCTAACAGTAAGTAACTAAAACCGGTGATGCCCAAGAATATGGCAGAAATAGTGGATTTGTAATCTGAGGACCTGGGTTGGAATCCAGGCTCTGTTGCTTAAAACTGGTGTGACTTTGGATTTACTGCTTCTCTGAGGGCTTCAGTTTCCTCATCTTTAAATAAGATGTTGGATTCGATAATCTCTAAGATCCCTTTTGACTCCATGAACCTATAAATTTCATGATTTTGTCAATATTGATTTTTCTACAAAGACTAACTCTTTATTAAAATGATAATATAAATATTGATTAAACACTAATTCTGTATGTGTGTACATTAGCATTATGAAAAAAGGCCATTTGAAGTAAGACTAGGAAGACTATAATAAAGCTAGACTTAGATTAATGCCTTTTGCTATAATTAAAATGATTTCTAATCTCTGTTTAGTTTAGTGCTAGGTTTTATTTTTTGTTTCCCCATTTACAGTGCTATTATGTTATTTTAGATAGATGATATAGATAGATAGATAATAGATGACAAATAATTAAATGCATTTCAATGGAATTTTAATGTAGGCATCTAAAATAGCTCAGCTATGAAAATAGAATATTAGTTGTGAAAATTATATTCTAATAGTAATAAGTAGCATAGACCTTGGCAAAATATCCAAAATTGTGTGTTCACATATAATTCCATACTTGTGATTGTGTTATACACACATAATCCTTCTTACAAAGAACCTCTATGCCCTTACAAACAGAGCAAGGATAAAGTAATCAGACTCAATTTTGCTTGTGAATTGTAGAACCTGTACCATTACTTTGCTCTATAATCACACCTCAGCAATGGAAGATTAAAACTTAGTAAAATTTTTAAATAAAGATTATAAAAATGTCTTTATTTTACAGCAATTCATAGGTAATGTATGAACTGTTTCATTTCAACGGACTACTGCAATCCCTTTCTTTGATTAGCTGGAAAATCTGGGAACACATTGTCTCATCTTATGCACAATCTCTGTGACAAGTCAAGGGACATTCTGAGTTACACTGTTACTGTTACTCTTATTTTAAATTTTAAAACCAAACAATCTGAAAGCATTATCAGGAGAAATCAGTGATATTTGAATTAGTATGATGCTATAAAATTAAGTTGGGTTCCCAAAAAAGTATCTGAAAGAATTATTTAAAATGTTGGAACTGGAAGAAACTTTAGAGATCCAGTTAGTTCCATCTCCTCATTTTACAGAAGAGGAAACTGAGTTCCATAGAAGTTGAGTGTTTTGCCCAAGGTTACATAGTTAACCAGAATTCAAACTTCAAATTCAGTCTTCTTTTTCCTATCCCACACTTTCTTGACAGACTGGGGAATATAATTAGAATACGGTTTTTGTCGTCAAGAAGTCATAGGTTCAAATTCTACTTCATTTACTTAATAGCTAGCTAAATTGATTCTGGACTTGGACTTTCTCAGCCTCAGTTTTCTCATCTATAAAACAGGAATAATAACATCTTTAGCACTTAACTTTACAGAGTTGTTCTTAAGGAGATAAGAATATCTCTAGTGTGCTTTGTAAAATTTACAGTCTTATGCAGGGGTATCCCAAAAGTCTTATGGATGTTTTTACCTTTAATAGCTACAATGGTTTCAAATCACATTAAAATTTTTGAGATGCTCTGTATACATATACATGGTTGTAATATGATAAAACAGAGACTCAGAGGCACTGATGACTTGCCCGTGCTAATTAGGAATGGAGTGGCAGCTAGAATCTATGACTCTTGATTCTATGTCCAGCAGTCTTTCAAACTACACTATTTTGCCTCCTGTCAGATCATAGATAACATAGAAGCATCAAGTCTTAAAATTGGAAAATAGCTCAGAGGCTACCTGGTGCACTCTCTAACTGGATAGAAATCCTCTTTAAAACGTCTCTGAAAATGGACCATCCAGCTTTTACCTCACATCCTACAGTGAACAAGAGTTAACTATCTCATGAGATAACATGTTCAATTTTAGGGCAACTCTAGTGGTTAGGAAGTGTTTTCTTAGACTGAGCAGAAAAATAACTCCTCTTATTTCCAGTTACGTCTCTCCTTCTATACTTAAATATTAATTGCACTATATCAATAAATGCTGTATTTCCTTCTGGAGAGGTACCAGAGAGAACACTTGGCTTGTTTTACATATAACTGAGGATCTAACTCTGCTAGTTTGTCTTTGGAAAGGTGGGAGCAAGAGAAATCTTGAACCAACACACTATCCACCATGATAAATCCTCAAGATTTCTAGCAGCTATAAAGAATCCATGAAAAAACATACTGTTTTAAGAGTCTATTTTGTTTTGCTTTTCTTGGTAGATCTTACCTTCTTATCCATTGTAACAGTCACCAACTTTTCTAAATAATTTACACACTGCTCAAAGAAAAACCCAGGAAGCTAGTTCTGTGTAAGAAAGGAAGGCACTTTAATGGAGTCAGTGTTTCTTTAAGTTGTAGACCAACTGCTCATCAGTAGCTTGCTATTTCAATGTAAAAATTTAAAGACCACGTTTATATGATCAAACCACTTAGATTGCTACAAGGTCACTCTTATCATTTCTTGTCTTCCTGTGATCTAAAGCAGAATCCTTCCCCTTCCTCCCCCACAATTGTTTTGAACAATCCTCAATTAACTGTAAACAGGACTGAGGCTATCAGGTTGACTTTGTCATGGGAAATATAGTCTCTGAACATAGTACGAATTAAAACCCATAAATAAAGTCAGCCTACTAGCAGATCGTCGTGTACAAAGTTTTGTTTCTTTGCTCATATGTCACTTCTCTTCAGTTATTCCTATTGAAAAAGACATGAGAATAACAATGGTAATCTTAATGTATAGGGACTCATAGGCTTCCAACACTACCTCACTTTAAAACCACAGTCCTTAGCAAGCATAGCTAAATTTCTAAGCAATAAAAGGTTTTGTTCCAATAGAAACCATTGTTCCAATGCAATGTGAGTGTGTGTGTGTGTGTGTGTGTGTGTGTATACACACACACATATATATCTGTGTATATTTGTATGTGTATAAATACATCTCATAAAAACACAACTAGGGAAGAGAAATGTAAGAAAATACATTTAAAATAGAACCAAGATTGTTCTTTCTTGTGTTTCCCAAATCATACATTCTTTTTCATAGTAAAGTTCATAACAGTCACAGTACCTAGGAGCTAACCCTACTCTGATCAACTATAACCATATAATGGAGCTGTGTCACCCATACTGATTTTTTTTCTAGCCCTCCAAAGTGAACTCTTTGTTCTTTGTTCAAAATCACATTGGTTTAGAGTTTATTTATTCAGTGACATCTCCTTTCCTTGATCAGGTACAAAACAAGCCCCTTACCTTCCTCTTCTATAGCCATTCAAACTTTTGCTAAATCCTAAAACCAGATTATCCTTACCTTTTTTTTTGCCCCAAATTGCCTGCTACTGAAGACTGCTGCCAAAAAAAAGGAAATATCACAGAACTCTGCCAAATGAAGTCACTACAAATTTTTTTTACCCATTATCAGTGGAGGCCTTATGACTGTAGAGGAATTTTAAAATATTTCTCTCTGGTTGACTTTGGTTCTTCACAGTGGTTGTTCCAAAGCTCTTTTCTTTTGAAGTTCCCTCTACCACTCCTTGTGCTCTCTTAGCAAAGAGGACATAATCAGTGTTGCATTTTCCTGACAGACAGAATGGAAGTTCCTGGAAGACAGGCTTTTTTCTCATCTTTTTATGCTCAGTGCCAATCTCAACAGCTGTAATATAGTGGGTATCGAATGAATACTTTTGGGATTAAGCAAAAAACTGGTAAGTGTATTAGGTCTTTGTATTAACATGAAATCCTTTAACTTGTGTTTGTTATAGGTAATGGCTATTGGTCGTACCTTTGAGGAAAGTTTCCAGAAGGCTCTGAGAATGTGTCATCCATCAGTTGATGGTTTTACTACCCGTCTGCCAATGAACAAAGAGTGGCCATCCAATCTAGATCTCAGAAAAGAGCTTGCGGAACCATCTAGCACACGTATTTATGCCATTGCTAAGGTAATGAAGGAATAGGAGGGTGGGAATTGAAAATTATTATTTCACTGGGTTTTTTTTTTATTTTTGTGGTTTCCCAAACTAGTATTTGATACTTTTAAAACAAGGATTCTGAGGGAGGGAGAGAATCAGAGAATTCTATAGTTAATGGAAAAGTCACTTTTCTTTGCTTAGCCTTAATGATATGTTACCATTGTATTGAAAGAATGTCCTTTTCTTTGCAGTAAGTAGATCCCAATTTGTTAACATGCATTTAAAGCTACCTGTATATGGTTTTGCAAAGATGCCTTTATTGACTATTCATTTTTTTCCAGACAGTTCTTTTACTTAAAATTGAAAACAGTCAATGCTGAATTTAGAAAATAGGATCAATTTAAAGGCATGACTTAAAAGGTGCTGCCCTCTGACTGACCTATATTATATCCCAATTCCTTAGGGGCATTGATAGGTAGCAGATGAGGCAAAGAAAGAGATCCAGTGCCAAAAAAGCTCTGCTTGCTGCCTTGTTTCTGGTGTAGTTCCAGTTTTTGTCCCCTTTTTAGAATATATTGTTTTCTCCTACTTGGATAGTGTAACATTGGAGAATTTTCTTCTCTTTAAGCATCTGCCTAGTCAAACGCTTATTCTGTATCCTTTTAAAAATTTTGATTTTGTTGAAGCAAACAAACAAAAATTAAATTTTTCTTCTTTTCATTCCGTTATCCCTTTTCATGCAAATCAGGTACCATATTAATCTTCTTTCATGTTTACTGTGCTTGTAGTTTGGAAGTTCAGCTCATCTGATTCTGTAAAAGGTGACTCAGGCAGCTGGGATCTGTTTGGTCAGAAATCCCAGAATGGCTTTTTGACATTTAAGAAAGAGTGAACAATAATCCTCGAAAAGTATCAAGCCACATTCGAGCTCTGAAGCCCCCCTTTACCACTGTATGTGCCTATGTGTGCATAGTGCTGAAGTGATGAGAATATGAATTTCCCTTTTAAAGGAAGAGTCAGCCTTTCCAGTTTACCTTTGTAAGAACTGAAAGACATTGTAAGTGGTTTTGAACCCAGGGGCAGTTTTATGTCAATTATAAGCCCCAGGGGAGGAAAGAAAAGGAGAAAAATAGGAAGGTGTTTTTTAAAAAATTACATATAAGTTATATTTCTCCTTCTATTATTCTTTAGATATCTTAAATACAGACTCATTCAATTTTTAAATGAAACTGAGAAGGGTTGGTGTCTTTTACTAAATAAATGGATCCATGTGTTACTATGCTGTTTTTGTGTCAAGGTTTTATAAAACTAAGATAATTAATGGCATTGGGATAAGAAGTAACTCCTCAAATACCTCATTTCATCTTCTTTATTTTTTCTTCCTTCTGCCCTCCTCTCACATGGTTAAAAATTTGAGAGTTAGAAGGGACCACCAGCCACAGTCTTATAGTCTAACCCATAGTATAATACATATAACAAATGGTTGTTAAAAACAATCCCCTCAAAACCATCTCCCAGTGAATACCCAGTGTATTTATACATCCATTCTTTCATTCAAAGGGAAGGAAAGGTGTTTTTTCTTATTATTAGCAGTCTTGCTCCTGGGTAAGGATCCCTAAAAACAGGGAGTTATCAAGGTAGTGCATGGGCTGGGGTCAAAGGTCAAAAGCAGTCCTCCTACTAGAGCTATCTAAAGCATGAAGGTTCTCCCTTAACTGAATTTGTGTAGGTAGGTGGAAGCTTTCTCCTCTACAAAGTATTTGACATTCTATCAAGAAGGGAATATGACTATGGTTTAAATTATTGGCTGCCCGCAATACCACAGGAAGGAACTTATTTCTGTTTGTTAGAGGTCATCATTACTGTTTATTTCTACTGCTACCAGGAACTTGGTGATTTTGACAAAGAATTTAACGCCTGGAGAAAGCTGAAGGAAAGAGAAAAACTGAAAGGGAAAAAAAGAGTAAAGGGAGTGCGTAAATCTTCACTGGCTTTCATGAGTCTCAGGAAAGGGCCGTTTGCTTGAGGGTTGGTTGTCTGCTACAGTCATATTGCAAGATGACTGGATCAATCATCTCTTCTGGTTTAAGGGCAGGCAGAGCATTGTTTCTGATTTTGAAAACAGTAATGCAGTCTCAGAATTGTTTGGGGGTGATAATCACTTTCATGCCAGTGGTACATCGGAGCCAAGAGGTAGTGGTACCTGAAGACAAGGCAGTAAGGCCTGGCTAGTATTTGGCTTTCCATCTCATAAAAGTGATTGGAACTTACCAAACAATTGTTCTTCTTCATGTTTTAAAGACCCACAAATCACTGAGGTGCCACAGTCATTTGCAATAACAGTTATAGAAGTACTATCCTAACACAAGGTTCTGATTACCTTACCCTGTCACAATCAGCATCTGATTGAACATTTAAGAAAAAAATATTATCTGTCAGAATATAAGCTCCTTGGGGGCAGGGAATATTTTCCTTTTTTATTTATATTTCCAGTACTTAGTGTAATCCTTATTAAATACTTATTGGTTGACTGATTAGTTGTCAGGATACTCAAAAGTGTTTAGTTTTGAGGAACTTACCTAATATTATTGACAAAGTTCAAAAAGTAGAATATTAGCAGAGTTATGTAACAATCAGAACTAGAATGAATATTCTTATTAAATAGAATTTTTAGTCAAAAGGAGATTAGGTAGTCTGCCTTCTAATACTTTCATAGTCAGTGTGTGTGTGTGTGTGTGTGTGTGTGTGTGTGTGTGTGTGTGTGTGTGTGTGTGTGTGTGTAGGCCGTTGGGGTTAAATGACTGGCCCAGGGTCACAAAGCTAGTAAGTGTCAGAGGACAGGTTTGAATTCAGGACCTCCTTGCTCTAGGACCAGTATTTTATCAACTGTATCACCTAACTGTCCCTTAGTCATTTCTGATAGCTAAAATAAGTGAAGGAAGATAGAGAACGATTGAATATATCACAAATTTGGATCATGAAAAGCAGCTTTAAAGAAATGAAATGCCTGCATAGAAAAGAAAATTGCATAATTTATGGTGGTATGTGTATTTCATTTTCCTTGGGGGATTAACAAAACCTTGTATCAAAGTATAATATATTGCATTGGGGATAACATTGGATTGTTTTTTCCCTACTGAATATGGAGAGATTTATTTTAAAATAATAAATATGGAAACTAAACATCTTTAGAGAGGTTTGAGGACAGGATCTAATCAAGAAAGCTTAAAAAATATAAAGAGTTTGGATTTCAATTTCAGCTTACTTCTTCTTTCATTTTGCTCCTATTACATAATTGATCATTCAACTATTTATTAAATGTTACAATATTCCAGGTTTTTTTCGTAGGATACGAAGACAAAAATGAATCAGCCACTGCCCTCAAAGAACTTACATTATATAGAGACATATACACAAATACATGAAATACATTATATATATATCATATTCAAGCAAAAAGGATAAAAGTAATTTGGAGAGCAGTAGCAATAGTTGTAGGGAGAAATCAGGAAAAGTGTCATGTTGGAAGTGGCATTTGAACTGAGCTATAAAGTTAGGAGGTAAGGGTTTAAATCCTTTCCATTATGCTTGGAATCATATATCACTTTGAGCAAGTTACTCTGTCTCAGTTTCCCCACTGATAAAATGGAGATGGTGATACTAGTACTACCTACCTTACAAAGTTATTGAGGAGAAAGTGTATTATAAAATCCTGAAGCATTCTTTTAATGTATCTTATCAGTTTTCATTGTTTTGTTTAACATAGGCCTTTGTAAACTACTCTTTCCCAGTGCAGGGGTCATATTTATTTAAATAAAATGAGAGTTATTTTCAATTAATAGTACATCTCTTTGAAGGAATAATCTAGAAAAATCTCATCAAATAAATGAGAAGATTTTTGTTTTGATCCCACAATTTCCAACTAGTGATAAGAATGCCATACTTTTGACTTTTTTTTGTTTCTTAAAGGTGACTTTTCCAGACCCTTTGAACTGGACTTTGGAGGATAAAACTAGGGAGAAAGAGCTCACTTTCACGGGACTTTCCCAGGATATATATGCTTCTGGGATTTATTTAATCAATTCACTTGCAAAAGCAATTGACAAAGTCTTTGGGCTTATTGGAAGGGAAGTACAGTGATGTCAGTTTCATAGTTCATATCTCAAGTCATAGCCCCAGGGTATTTAAATAACATGGCAAGGGATGATTGCTAGACTTTTGTGAAGTGTTTGTCAAAATATACATTTCTTTTTTTCTTTGGCAGGCCATAGATAACAACATGCCCCTGGATGAGATCAGCAAACTTACATCCATTGACAAATGGTTCTTGTTTAAGATGCGTGACATTTTAAACATGGAAAAGAAGCTAAAGGGACTGAACAGGTAAGGCAGCATTGTTCTAGGCTACCACAGATACCTCTCAGTTTGTCTTGGCACATTACCCAACAGTACTAAACTAAGTGTTTCTAGGTCCTCAGAATGGCATCTGTGACCACAAAATAATTGAGAAGTTTTTTTTTCTCCTTTAAATTGTTCTCAGCACAGAAGAAATGTTTTGTCATATATTAATATTTTTTAACCTTACCCCTATGCAGATGATGACTCTCATCTATAGAATCATCATTTGCTTTATTGAAAAAAATGTAAGTACATATGAGATATAAGATATGTGTACCTGGTGACAGAATCTAGCTAGTTTTACTCTGTTTATGTATATGCTATTAAAATGGTCTTGTTACAGTTTATGCATCTTTAAGTCCTATTCTTCTCTGAATGAGCAGATAATTTTCTTGCTTTGGAGAAAATGACTTACCCATTATTAATCCTTCTCCCAGCACTCTTTTAATGGTAGCTCATGCCTTAGTATATCTTACAGAACAAATACATCCTTTTGTGACTGCTAATATTTCGGGGGAATCATGACCGCTCACTTCAGCTTGTAAATGGGCCACATTCCAGCTTCCATTAATAGACATTTTACCACTTGCTCTTAGAATTCATTAACATTTTTCTCTACTTCAAGGCCAATTATTTTTAAAATTCCATTTACAGTTCAGGGATGTCCATTAGTACCCTTCTCGTGCCCCTTCAGGACTACCCAGACAATGCCAATTGCTACTTAAATGATGAAGTTTGTTTTAAATCTCCTTTCTGCATGGAAATACATTTTGGGGGGGAACCTTTGACAAAAATTCAAATGCAGGTTTTAAATAGCTACCTCTGGTCACAAGTGCAGTTTCTTTCTAGTATCTTCACCTTCTCCGCTCAGACACTGTCCTGAACTGCTGTTTCATCTGATATGACAGAGTAGTTCTTTTGCTAGCTTTGTGGCATGTTTACGCAGAGAAATAATTCTCTCAGGATAGACTGTTCTTGTCAATCTTAGCTGATTTGAGGTAATATAGAAAGTCCACTTAAGAAGTTGTCAAAGGCCTAGGAAAGATTCCAGAGTCGATATTATTGAGCCATTTGGGAAACAGCATAATTTTTGAACCTTTACCCACCTAGTTAGGCTAGGTACAAGTGTGGCAATGAAAATATTCCCTTTCTGAACAAAACATTGCCTCCTCTCTCCCCTTTTTAACCCAGGAAGCTTTTTAAAAAGTCTGTGTCTTGCTATACAGATTTGTGCTCCCTATTCTCCTAGATTTAGGATAGCTATAATTTTAGAAGCAGTTTTACATATATATATATGTATATATATCTTATTTTTTCTAGTGATCATGTAAGATGAACAATAGATAGCAATACATTGAGCATCAAGGTTATAAATTCGTCTCTGAGCTTTGCTGACTTGAGGTTTCCTTTCTTAGTTTATGATGCCAACAGAAACACCATACTAACTTATAGTCCATTCTACCACTTTCTAGTTTCATGCACCAGACTTGGAATGTTTCAGAAACTACTGCAATTAAACCACATGAGGGTGCTAGAAACTTATAGTATTCAGAATGGCACTAGACAAGCAACTGGAGGAGAGATAATAGATTTCACTATGAAATAAACCTTCATTTGATATAAATTCTGCTTTTTGGGCAAACTGAACATTTTTAATTGAGTAGCTTGTGTTATCGTCAAAAGGTAGGCTGAGATTCTAGAGATTCTAACTAAGCAGAAATAAGTGTCTAAAGATAATGAGCAAGGTCTTTGGGGAATAAAAGAAAATTCATTGTTATACAGCTTGTATAAATTCCCTCTGACCTCCATACTCTGTTGCATTTGTTTGCTGGCTATTTAGATTTTTCAGTCTCCATCTTCGGGGACAATCATTCTTTCAAAAACAGATGGTTTTCTATATTCATAATGGGATATATAAATAGTACATTAAAATCTTTTATATGTGCGTTCCATAGTACTTCAAAATGATGAGTATAATAATATGAAATTTGAATCTTCAATAATTGGTTTAGCTACTGAGTTTATTAAAGCTGAGGGAGAAAAGCTACAAGTAAACCCAAAATAAAACCCCCAATGGTTATTTCTTCTGAGCTATGTACAGTGCTTTGCACACAGTAGGAACTTGATAAATATTTACTAAATTGAATTGAATACCACTGAGTGATTTAGGACATAAAACAGCTTAATGCTCAAGGTGATTCCTAGTCTCCTAGTCTTCCCCCCCGCCCCACCCTGCCACGTCTCCCTCCGGCCCCAGGCAGTGGGGGTTAACTGACTTGCCCAGGGTCACACATCTAGTCAATGTCTGATGTCTGATTTGAACTCAGGTCCTTCTGATCCCAATGCCGATGGTCTATCTACTGTACTACCCAACTGTCCCTTTTGTATCTTTTTTCAAATCAAAAAGTCCTGAGTAGCCTTGGTGCTTGTGATAGAGAGAGAAAATAAAACAATAGCTCTCATTTATGTGGTGCTTTAAGAGTTTCCAAGTTCTTCTACTTATGTTATTCCAGTTGATCCTCACAACAATCCCATGAGGTGTCAGTGCTATTCTAGTTCCAAATCGATAATCATATGGCCCTATGATAATGTCAGAAAACCTATTTGCTATTATTTTATGAATATAAACAGACACTCAGAAAAGAAAGACAGATTTATATTTATCAATGGAATGTAAGCTTCTTTGGGATTTGCAAGAAGGCACACACTGGATATGGGGTTGGGAAATGAACAAATATTAGAACATGTTGAGTGTGACAGAGTAACTGATGAGTATTGCATGCCTATGGGAAGTAGTGGAAATAATAGTAAAAAAAATTCCCTTTTCTTGAAGGACAGATACATGAATCATGCTCATGGTGATCTCTGAAATCACAGTTCTCTATAGAATAACTAGACAAGGCAGGCAGGTGTTAGCATAATAGATCAACATTCAGGCTAGACAGTGTTTGCTCCCATTAGATCTCTGTTTGCATACATGTCACAAAATGAGCATAGAAGTAACAATTTTTTTAGTCACACATCTTGAATAATATCTATTCTAGTAGCCTTAGCTGCTACCATAACTTCAGGCAGCTTCAAGAAGGAAGATCTCTACCCACATCACACCACTGACTTTCCTCCTTTCTTTTTAACATGTTTATTGTTGCTCAAGGGCATTTTAGAGAAGTTGACCTTTCTTGGCAGTTCCCTAAATTTTTAAGGCAGTGTCACACTAACTAATTTTGCTAGGAACATGGCTTTTCCCCTCCCTATTTTAGATTGAATCTCTTCAGTTTTTTAAGTTGCAACTGATTTACAGGCAAGTGATATGAGGGACTGTTAGTAGAATGCATATGCACCGGAATTTATATGCTTGATACAAAACATCCATTAATAGTAGCCTATATCAACCATGCAAAAAATTGAGAGAATATAGTTCTTCCAGAAGTAGTAGCAGGACTGTAAAATGTGTATAAGCTCTGCCTATGCCCTTGTTCCAGTTAAGCTGAGTCCATTCCAGCTCTTAGCATAGTGTCTTGTACCTAGTAAGCCCTTAAGCATATGCTTATTGATTAATTACCTATCTCTGGTCCACATTCACTAATGTTCCTTTCACACAACCTGCCTACTTCCTAAGGCTCTCACTTTCATGCAGTGCTTCCTTTCTCATAGATACATCTCTTAAAATGACCACAAAATAAAGTATACATAAGATTATTGAGAATTTCTTTTTTAATTAAAAAAAAGTAGTTACTGTTACTTAATCTCTTTTTCCTTTTGGCCAATGGGCAAATTCTTATCTGGTCTGGCAAAAACAAAAACAAAATATCTGGCACCAGGATTATGGGCACTGTAATGCTTTTCATGCTCTATTATAGGTGAAATGAAAAAAAATATGCAAAATGTTTTCATCAATCATTGTCCTCTAAAATTGAAGTAGAATCTTGTTAAAACTTAGCTTGGTAGAACATGGAATTGGATAAATGGCTACATTAATCATGCCCTCCCTTATCCCCCTTACAACAAGGAACTTGAGGAAAGTTCATAAACTGAATATTCACCCTGTACTATCATACTAGGATATACATACAAAAGGGTTCAACTATATTTGGGAAATTCAAGCCAAACTCTGGGAAGTGAAGTCCTCAATTGACACATATCTGGGTTCTCTTCAGGCAGGAAACCGAATGAAATGCAGTAAAGTTTGTGAGTAGAGCAAATTTGGATGAGCTGTATACAGAACCTATTTCAGTTCACTTAAATTAAAAAAAAACCAATTATTTAATAGGTACTAGGTGCATTAAATAAGGAATATGAATAGCTAGATTGCATAACTGTGTTGGACTTGGAGTCAGGAAGATCTGAGTTCAAATTTTCCCTAAGATACTTACTAGCTGCACGACCCTGGGAAAGACTCTTAACTTCTGTTCACCCCAGTTTCTTCTATCTATAAAAGGAGATAATAATAGCACCTACCTTGCAGGGTCATTTTGAGGATCAACTAAGACCATACTTGTAAAGCATGTCACAGACCTTAAAGTGGTATAGAACTGCTGCTATTATTATTGTTAATCGTACAAAGAGAAATAAACATGGTATACAGGAGTAGAAAGAACATTGGATTTGAACCCGGTTCAGTTCGCTTATCTAGAATGAGGACATTGTATGAAATTGTCTCTATGATCTCTACATGCTCTAAATCCTATGGTCCTATATGAGGCCATGTGTTGTAGAAGAAATTAGAATTGGACTTAGGAGAGTCTTGGGTTCATATCCCTCCTTTGTATCAAAGGAAGCTACCTGTGTGACCATAGGCACTTAACCTCTTGGTTTCTTCTTCTGTAAAATGAAGATTGTAATGCTTACTTTATGGGATTGGTGTGACCATCAAAAGCAAACCGATGGGCAAATTTAAGTCACTATGTACATATTAGCTGTGACTTTTCCTGTCTTTAAGGAGGAAGGGAAGTCAATCAATATATATTTATTGTGTACTATATACCATCAACTCTGAGGGGCTCTGGAGATATAAAGACAAAAATGAAATATTCAATGCCCTCAAAGAACTTAAATTCTATTGGAAGAGATAATATGTTGATATAAAAGTATAGAAAACACAAAGTACATATACAATAATGTTTAGGAGAGGCACTAGTAGTTGGAAGCCTAGTATAATAGGTTTCTGAGTTGTTCATTGAAGGCAATTAATGATGCTAAAAGACATAGGTGAGAAATGTGTTCCTTCCAGGAATGTACAGAGGCATTGTAGATGAGAGGTGGAAACTGTCATATAATGTACAGCAAGAAGGCCATTTTGGCTGGACTGAATAGATCAAGAAGGGGAGTAATGAATATATAATAAGTTTGGAGAGGTATAGGTAGGTGCCATATAGTAAAAGGTTTTAAATACTAATATATTTGATTTTCAGGCAGCTTTGTGGCTCAGTGGATAGAGTGCTAGGCCTGAAGTCAGGAAGATTTATCTTGATGAGTTCAAATCTGGCCTCACACACTTATTAGCTGTGTGACCCTAGGCATGTCACTTAACCCTGTTTACCTCAGTTTCCTTATCTGTAAAATGAGCTGGAGAAGGAAATGGCAAACCATTCCAGGATCTCTGCCAAGAAAACCTCAAACAGGGTCACAAAGGGTTGAACACAATTGAAAACAACCTATTTGATTCTAGAGGTAATAAGTAGTCATTGGCATTTATTGAGCTGTACAGCAAGTTAAAGCATATATGCAAATAAATATAATATAGCATAGAATATGGAAAGTTAAAAAGTGCTAGAAGCAACCCAAGAAGGAGGGGGGTTACTTCCAACATAAGTAGTAAACAAAGTCAAAACCGCCAGTTCTGGCTTAAAAGGCCAATTTGGTGTTTCTAGGAAAAGAAACAACTAAGCAAAACTACATGGGTGTTTAACACAAGGGTAATTAGTTTACCCTCTCTGCGACAGCTATTTAAAGCCTTCAGTTCTTATTTTCTTACTCAGAAGATTGGCTCCTTAGCTCTTCTATTTTAGACTGAAAATCAGGCCCAGTTATTTTCCTGTCGAAGTTTAATTATAAATCAAAATTTAGCTATGCTTAGCAATCTTCATTCAAGGGAAAAGTTGCGAAAAAGACCGTAAGCCTCAGGCTATAGAGGAATACTGGAAACTACTCAGATGGAGAATTTGTCCCATCTCTTATTACTTCTTGTATTCTGAAATGTGTGTTGCCTTTCACTCAGTTTGGGCAATTTGTCCCGAATATTCCACTTTATTACCTGTTCTCGATGAGCTGTATTGGTGTTCATAATGTTGTAAAAGACCTTTAAAAGAAAACAATTGTCCTCAAAATCAGGAGTTAAAAAGTAGACTATTTCTATTTTTTAATGGTAGAACATTTTATAAAAGCAAAAAGAATTACAACTATGAAACTGTTTATCTTTTAATTTCTGCAAATATTAGAAATTTTAATTCAATTCAACAAGCCTTTATTAAGTCTGCCCATGTGCCAGGCATTTGGGATAAGTATTCTGCATGGAAAGGTAAAACATAAACAGTCCCTAACCTCCAGAAATTTATTTTCTACTACCAAGAAACAATGTGTACTCTGATCATTAAATACAAAATATAGACAAGATGGAAACCAAGTAATTTCAGATTGTATGGGGGCACCAATACCTGAGGGAGTTTGGAAATGTTTTTTGTAGAAAATTAAATTTAAACTCAGCCTTGAAAAGAACTGGGGCTTTCAGGAGGCAAAAATGAGAAGGGAGAACCTTCTGGGCATGGGAGATCAGGTACAGTGTACAAAGGTACAGCTGTATATAGCTTCTTTATGTGTCAACCAGAAATAATCATCAAACATATATCTATGTCTAGGAAGCTATTGAATCCCTAGATTGCACTGCTACCTGCTTCTTCCATTCTAATGATGCTTGCGTAACAAATAGCAAAAGCAGCTTCCATACTGTAAGGAAAAGGCACATCCTTTCCAAACATTCATTCCTTTTGTATATCTGTGCTTGAAGTGTGGTGGATGAAGTCTGTGGTGAGTACTAGAAATAACAAGCATCACCCATCATTTTAAAAGCAAATTGAGGATGAATTTGAGGTCCCACATGAGTGTTTAAGTGCTAAATTGAGCTCAGTAAACAGGGCATTTTCTAGAGGCCTCAAACCCCTAGCAGATGCAGTAATGCAAATATCACCTTAGCTGGGGCCATCCCTTTGAATGAAAGGTCTGTTTCTTCTGACTTTTCTGATGTGTGCTGTTTCTCATTGACTTTTCATTTCTCATGATTACTTATTACAAATACTGGGCCTTGTATTTGACTAAGGCTCTCTGGGAGAAGGTGGTCACCTGACAAAAGTAGAATTTTAAAAGTAAAGTTAAATTAAATTAAATGTTGCTATTAAAATTGATGATATAAGAAATGGACCGGAATTAAATTATCCTTTTAAAATTTTATTTTATTTTTAATTTATGGAATAAAACAAGCAGTTCCATAACATAGTACAATAAAAAGGTGATTATCCTTGGAGATAATATGATGTAGTGCAGAATTGTCAAACTTTTGACCCACTCCAAGTCAAAGCTCCTGAGTTGTGAGTGGACTCGTTTAAAATGTCGTTGGAAAATATTTAACAAAATAATGACAGATACAGTATAACATAGATAATGTTAATTTGTTTTTCTAAGTCAGTATGAACCAGCAGGAATCTATTTCTGTTTGAGTTTGACACCATTGTTGTAGTGTACAGGGAGCTGCACCTGGAGTCCAGAAACAGAAGTTTTAATTCTGGCTCCAAGTATACTTGTTATTTCAGGCATTGTGCTAAATGGTAAGAATACAAAGAAAGGCAAAAAAATTAGTTTCTGCTCTAGAGGAATATGTCACTTAGCCTTTGGAAGACTTTCTTCAGCTGTAAAACAGGAAGAAAGGGCATAATGTAATGGGAAGGGCATTGGATCTGGACTCCCAGGATCGGGCTGCATTCTTAATTCCTGCATGTTTTGACTCTGGGACCCTAGGCAAGATGCTTTGTCCAGATTTCAGCTTCTTTATCTGCTAAATGAGGCACTGAATTAGATAACTGATTTTCAGTTCTAGATTCTGAGGCCCTATGAATGCTTGTACTATTTCCTCATGGGAGTACCATGAAGGAGCTTTGTAACCCTTCCAGTGCCGGAGAGATGGCCTTTTGTGATTAGAGGAAATTGGTTTGTTACTTGAGGAGAACAAAACAATAACAACATTTGATGTGAATGTGATTGGGGAGAAGCTGGTGCTATTACAATAATTGTCATGTGTGTAGAACTTTACATCTACAGCTGGTCTATTCTGATTTATCAAAGTAGTTTGCTGATTAACAGGCGGAAGCAGTGGGCATGCCGTGGTCACTCTGGAGCGCACATTGTAGGTAATTGTTGATTGATGGCTTGAACAGGGGTTTCTGTAAGGACCATAATAGAGTCACTTACATCATTTCACTGCTGAAGCTCACCTTTGATACCCGTAAAATGTCCCTTTCTTATTTCACGTGGGTAAGGTGAGACTAAAAGGAATATATAAGATGCTATGGATAAATTATTTTTTTTCCTTTGGTGAAAACAATGCTATAAATCATTGTATATTACAACTCACTTTTTTTAAAACACTCTCTTATCCCCAAATTCTTTTATAGAATCATAGAACTGGAAGAGATTTAGAGATCATCTTTGGAGACTTTCTTAGTGTGTGTGTGGTGTGTGTGTGTGTGTGTGTGTGTGTGTGTGTGTGTGTGCGCGTGTATGTTACAGATCCCTTTAGCAATCTGATGAAGCCTATGGACCCCCTTCGTAGGATAAGGTTTTTAAATGCATAAAATAAATAAAATACAAATTACAAAGGAAACCGATTATATTCAAATATAGTTATCAAAATCCTTTTTAATGATCTATGAAGATCATTGATCTAGAGTAACTCCTTTATTTGACACATAAGGAAACTGAGCCCCAGAGAAGATAAACAAGAGGTCCATGATCACACCAGCTAATTTGTGGACTAGAGCTAAGGTTTCATGATGCCTAGTTCAATGCCCATAATACCACACTGCTTCCTCAGTAAATATTTTAAATGAATGCTCTAGATTGGAATTTTATGCAAAACATCCATTCTTTTCTAATTTTTGAAACAGAGGTGTTCTTCTTGGGATTGCCATGATTCTATGAACTGATTGATGTAAAAAAAATACATTTTCTATTTTTAATTTCCTTTGTCTCCCAGATAGTAATGATTAAGATATTTCTTTTGGATGATGTGATATGTTTTCAAGTAAACCTATATGACTTTAATTTTAAAAATTGTTTAGTAGTGATTGATTGACTCAGGGAAAATAGGAAATGGCACATCAAAAGCATTAATATTCCTATATCACTAATTCTTTTTATTTTTTTAAATCAAGTTTCTTTTATGACTTTTAATATTGATCATAATATCATATCCTTGAAAGTGCAGTAGAGTATTTAGAATTATAAATAAGATGAGTAGCATACTATTTGGTAGACACAATGCAGAGTGTACCTAGAATGGGTAGCTTTTATTCATTAATTATAACATCTCTGATTATAGGCAGCTTGGCTTGGGAGTCAGGACTACCTGACATTGTTTTACTTCTGACACTTTCTGACTGGGTGACCTTGGGAAAGTCACTTGACTTTTTAATGTTGTGGGTAGCTTCCTAAGTCTATAAGTGGCAGAGAAGATGAAAGTTTGAATTGGTTGGTTGATGAAGTTTCTTTACCTTGAATTTCCATATACTTCTGAAAACATGGACATCTTTATATCATCCTTATATTACTCTATGAAGTCTCTTTAATAGATAACAAAGCTATACATATGCATTATTGTCTATATATGAATGTCTCACCTAATATTCACAAGTAATGAATAGATTATGCCTGTGTTGATACTTTTGTTTCTAAACTAATAATTTTATTTATTCAGCTGATGGTTTTCTTTGTGGAGGGCTCTCAGCATGTAAAAATGATATTCATTCATTCAGCAAATAATTTATTTTTAATTTTAGTTTGCAATACTATGCCAATCAATGTAAGTATTACAAAGATAAGTAAGATGAGGTCTTTGACCTCAAGAATCTTACAAGCTGGTAGAATAGAGATCAAAGCTTGTGTAAAAACAATGCTATAATACAAGAAAATATATTTATGTATTCATTGTTTTATTCTTTTCCCACTGATCTTTAAATACATAGTAAAAATAACAGGTGACAAATACCATTATTCTATTTTTACAAATAGTAAAACTGAGTCACACAGAGGTTTAATGACATACTTTATGTTTCATAAGTCAGCGGAGAGAGCTGGGAGTATAGCCTGGGGCTTCCTCCTTCAGTTCTGTTCTCTAACCATCAAAAATGCTGCTTTTTTTTTTTGAGAAATTATTTTTAATCCAAGAAGCTGCATACCAGTTACTCCTTAGCTGTCAAGTCCTAAGCACTATTTTCCTGCATGAGTTGTTGACCTCAGTAACAGCACAAAATACTGTGTATACTTTTTGCTAGTCCTCTTGTGGGTGATGCACAAAGATTAGTCTGGTTGAAAGTCCTTTCAATTTACCTTTGAAGTAAGCACTTAACATTTCAAGGGGAAGGGAACAAAAATCTATTAAGTAGCTGCTGTGTGTCAGGCACAGGGCTGTGCACTTTAAGAATGTTATCTCATTTGATTCTCACAATATCCCTTTGAGGGAGGCGCTATTATTATCTGCATTTTTCAGTTGAAGAAACTGGGACAGACAGAGGTTAAGTGATTTCCTCAGGGTCACACAGCTAGTAAGTACTTGAGGCTGAATTTGAACTCAGATCTTCTTGACCCTAGGCCTAGCACTGTCCATTATGCCACCTAACTTCTCTAAAGGTATGTATACCTATCTTAACAATTCCTTTATAAAAATGACTTTGTTCAATCAACCATAAAAAGGCTCTTATCTAATTTTCAGTAAAGTTGATATTCTGTCTACAGTTGCTAACATAAGCACGAGTGATTTTTAGTTCCCGAAGTAGGACCACTCATACTTAAAGGGGGGGGCAATATAATTTCAGCAGCTTGGGAAGGGAACTTGGCTCCTAAATTACTTTTTCTGTTTCTTTAAGGATTCTGGATGTTCTTTTAATAATAGAAACTACTTTTTATTTCACAATTAGACAAAAGACTTAAATAGACATAAAAGAGACATAAAATACATATAACTTCACATTATGATGTAAATGACTAATATTGGCTTCCTTTCTGAAAGCAGAGTGAGGTAGAGTGAAGGTACAAAGATCATGAGGATGTTAAGGACCTTATGATGAAGAGGGACACTATAGAAAAGGCATAAGAGACCGGAAATGATGCACACAAAATCATATGATACGTGCATATGAATGTGTATGAAATGATACATATAAAACCAAGTGTTTTAGAGAGTGATTCAGTAGGTTTTGATAACTGATTTGTTGGGTAAGGTAGTTGAGAGTGAGGAATCACAGATGACTATAAGGGTTTGAGCTTTCCCTGTCGAATTAATGCTAGTGATAAGAATTGCATTTATACTGTAGCTGAGAAACAACTCTAAGGTGTGAGCTGTGGTCTGCAGCAACCAACAATAGAATTTTCCAGAAGGCTATCATGACTGATATGCACAAACAAAAAGTTAAATATAAAAATGATGTAATGAAGTTCTATACATTTCTTCATTCACCAACAGGAATAGGGACCAATAATTTCAAATGGCAAAGGAAAACACCTGGGAAAAGAAAACTCCCTCAGGCAGTACATTTTCTTTTTGAGGGAAAATTTGAATTTTGTTGAGATCTCAGAGAAAAATGCTTCTGAAGGAGAATATTTAAACTTGTGCCACATTGTCTTCCCTGAAACAGCATTGCATTTTATAATTGTAGTTTAACTTCTAATTATTGACCAGAAATACAGATAAAAAAACTGGGATCAAACAAAAGGATACCAATACATTCTCTGTATCTTATAGTCTTAGAGAGTTGTCTAGTCCAGCATGCTGAGAAGTGAAGGCCCTTGTTCAAGGTCACACGGTCAATAGGAAATGGAGATAACACTTAAACCCAAGCCACTATTCTCCCTTTCACACAGCAGTATTAATCAATCAATTAATTCATCAACTAATTTATAAGACACAGTGCTTGGGATCCCTTATCTATGCATCAAACTGACTTGCACCATCTTTACGTCAACAGTCTAGAGCAGGGATGGGGAACCTGTGGCCTTCTAGGTCCTTGAGTGTGGCCTTTTGATGCTGTTTTACAGAACAAATCCTTTTGTTAAGGGGATTTGTTCTCTGAAATTTGGATTCAGTAAGGGATGCATTTGAGGACCTAGAGGGTCACATGTGAGGTTGCATGTTCCCCACCCCTGGCCTGGAATAATATCTGGCACATAGTAGGTACTTGTTTGCTGAAACAACAAATGAATCTTTTAGTCTAGGAAGCCTAAGGCGTGGTTCTTACAATTTGTACTTTGAAATGAGTATTGTTGATGTCAGAGAGTAGAAAATAATTATTCTACTGATTGTCACTTAGAGCTCCCCTTTTCTTTGAAGACCTCCAAACAACTGAGAAAATTGGATTGCCATACAGATTGTTTGTCATTCTTTCAGCAACAAATACCAAACATGACATGTTACCAAATATTCTATTCTAGTGGCTATTCTAGGCTCACTTAGGAATAGCTAAGTATGTCTTCTGTGACCCACGACATATTACCTTCACCTTTTTCATTCAAGGGCTAGGAAAATTTAGTCCTGACCAGGTTGCATTCTGCAGAAAAATGCTGTGGACCAGTTATTCAGTTGGTTGGCCTCAGCTAAGCAATTTAATAAGATTCTGAGTAATGGCCTTTGGAAGTCAACAGAAAGTTATTTATGGAGAATTCCTTCTCTCGCTAATGTCCTTGGGACTACAAAAGGTAAATTTTGAAAACTGCTTTGTAGGAACATGACTTGATTTAAAAACATGCTGTAGTGAAGCTTCAGAAAAGTATAAAGCTGAAATTAAAGTTGATTTTTGATATTCTGAAGTAGAAACAATAGTGAATGTAAAATATCAAAGAATCTTCATTCAATCACAGTTTTATATTACAGTGCAATAAAGCATTCTGCTTTATCTCCTGGGTCCAGATTTGATGTATTAGGTGACCTGGGTTATTGGAAAAGAGCTGAGGATTTTATTAACCATGTAGATTAAAAAACAAAAACAAAAGAATCCAAACTTTTTTTTCCCATTTCTGATTTCGTGACATCATTAATTATGTAATCAATCAACAGGCATTTACTAAATACTTTCTATGTACATGGGGATACAAATACAAAAAATGAAACAATCGTTTCTCTCAAATGAGCTTACATTCATTCATCAGTGTGGGAAACCCTCCCCCCTTAAAAGAAAAGACAAGAGAATGGCCTGTTACACCAAAGCTTATCCAGGATCACAGAGGCAGTATACGTTAGAGGTAGAATCTGAATGTGGACCTTCATGACTTATCCATTATGTTTGTTGGCCACTTTCAATTAGAGAGACTCTTTAACTATTAGGCCTAATATATAACCACATTCTGTAAATAGCAAGTGAGAGGAAACATGGTATTTCTTATGTAAAGGTTCTTTTCTTTGGGGTCATGGACTCCTTTGGCAGTCTTATAAACTCTGTAGAAGAGTAGAAAGTACATTCATTCTGGAGTGAGAAGATAAAGAAATTAGCTATAAGGATATTTTCATCTCCACGAATACAGGTGTAATGTACTACAGAGTAACTCACTCATCTTGTGTTCATCTTACCCTTTCGTTCAGTTTTCAGTCTGGTCAGTGGATGCCAGACGCCTTATCAGTGTTAGCAATATTTTGAGTACTTTAGAGTAGACAGACAGTAGTTATTTTTGAGTCACTCTGTATTTATTAATTTTCATTTTTGAACTTAGCTTTCATTTGTAAAGAGACAAACTACAACTGAAGTTAATTTAATTTAACAGTCACTTATTGAGTGCTTACTATGTCCAAGGCACTTGCCTACAATAAGTACAAAGGGAAATTTTTTAACTATACAGGAGTATTGCTCATTTCAGAACTAGTGCTGTTTTTTTAAAATAAGACTCAAGTATCTAAGACTGATGTTTAGAAATCAACTTGATCTGCTTGAAAGGTAGTGGGTCCTATGGCTTAGACCTGGAGACTTTTCTGATTCCTTCCTTTTCCTCAATCCAAAATTAATGAAATGTGAATATTCTATGTATATAGATTCAGAAAGAAAAAAAAATACCTGCCATAGCTCAAATGAACTTAATTGATCAACCCAAATAAACTATATGAGACTATGTCCCCAAATGGATAATGAAAAATTCAATTACCATGTTTTTTAAATATCTTGATGTGGTGTGTCATATACATGATAGAGCAAAATGAATATTGTCCCCTGTCCGTGGCTGGTTTGCTGCTATAGAGATACAACCACAGTATTGTCAAAAAATGGTCTAGTGGAAAGGGTGGTATTTACTACAATCAACTGCCTTTCTATCTCCTGCCTTTCTAAATGTTACTGTTGCTTTTGACAGTTGTCTTTTGCATTTCTCTGGGGAAAGAAGTAACAATCTGTCTCCTTAAAAGAAAAGACAAGGAGATAAACAACTTTTACACTGATCTCATCACTGTAATTGCTATTTATTCTAGAGCTTTGTGAAATGCCAGAAATAATCAGTGATTCTAGTGCAAATCTCTTAGAAGAAACTCATGAGGAGGTAGTGAGGTAGAATATCTACATCTATATTAATATATATCTATATGGAATACACACACACATATCTTAGTTCCTTTTTTAAAGCTAATAATATTACTAAACATCAGGTCCTGGGTTTCCCTCAACTTCTGGCGTTTAGGGGATTAAAAAAAATAGTATAATAATCAAATTGTAAGCCCATCCAATAATTGTAGGCCAAGTGGAGTGCTCATTTTCACATTAGAGCTAGTGCAATCTGGAGGGAAATTTGTTTAGTATTACTTGTGAGTTGGTGGATCAGATAAAAGCCAGTCAAGTGGAAGAGAGGCCTGTGTGAAGTACACCAACTCCCTTGGTAATTGCGATGCTGCAGGCGTTTCTCAAGTCAGTTAATAGATTTCCCCAGCTCCTCTATGCCAGGTGAAAATTTCCTCATTAAGGGGAATTTATTCCATTTCCTTTTATCATTTATTATTGAAGAAGTGTGAGTGGATGAAATTTCAAAGATGACAGGGTAGAATTTTAAACAACAACCACAAAATCTACGTTGGAAACTGAAAAGAGAAAAAGGGGAGAGGCTTGTATTGTTTATAAACTATACAGCTCACTAGAGATGGAGCTCTGTAGGAGCTGAGTAATACTGTCTAACCATTAAATGATTATGGCACGGTGTGTAAAAGTCTGATTGTCTGGTTTGAAAACATTTTTCCCTTCTAAAAATTCAAGCTGTCATTTTGTGTTGGTATGTATTGAGAAAAAGAAGATTTTTTGAGGTTAGAATCATAGCCACTTGTTCTTTTATCATCTTATTGTTTAAATCCAGCTATCGAATGGTAGGAGTGTAAGCTTTGAAGATTTTGCCCTTGAACTATGAAGTAAGGAAAGCTGCTGGGGGGAAATCAAAGTAGATATATTATCAATATGTAGCAACATTGGTGGTTATGGAAGAAGGAAATAAACACGTGTGTGTGCCTTGTGTCTATGTGATCATATTTAAGGGTCAAGAGGAGACATAGCAATATAGATAAATGTATATTAAAAAGAAGATGAATACATTTTATATATCTTAATACAATGTGTGCTTGGGTGAGTCTCAGATGACCGCATTTCCCTTTAAAACAACAGTCCCAAAATTTGCATTCTGATATGAATGTGCCACTATAGGTTTTGCCTTCAAAGCACAATTCAGCTTAAGAACATTCATTTACAATTGAAGGCTTATATTTCAGCTCATTTTTCTGTTATTTCTCATTTCTAAAATGAGCATTTCATTTAAACTTGAAAAAAACCCAGCACATTAAATTCATGGTCCCCCAACCAGCTTTTACCTAGGTAGGTTTGTTTATTTTATCGTTTACTTGTTTTAAAGATCGGATCCTTTCTAGAACAGGCAAAGTAGAGAGCTTCCCAATTCAGACTGGTGAAGAAGATGAAAAGGCATTTGATTCTCCATATTGGTATATTAGCTTCGTACCTGTGTAAGATTATTTTTCCCATGTTTGACTATGAAGAGGCTTAACCTTATTTAAGTCACTGGTCCAAGGTTAATGAATCGTATCTTCAGACTGTCTCTTCTTTTATTTTATTATAATGGGACACAAAATAAAATTTTATATCAGAACAAGCTGCAAATGAAGCCAATTTTCTTTCTCTGTCAGTAATGAAATGACAGCCGGCCCTCTGTTTTTCAGTGACAGATAATAGAGAGTGAAATATATAGAAAAACAATTCATTCATTTTCTTGGGATTAAGTCCCTTCACTCATACTTAGGCAACACTGAATTGGAATGGGGAAATCTGGCTTGGCTGTTCCTTCACTAATTGCTGTTGTGGGTCAGCATCAGCATCTATTTTGTGAGACAGGGGAATGGACATCAAGTGCTTTACTTCATTTCATGAAGGCTTAGAGGTTAAAACATAGAGCAGAGGCTTGTATATAAATGAAATATTGAGAAATTTCTTTCACCTGGAACTTGTGTTCATATTCACGTTGCTGATGGAATATTTACTAAACCTTCTAAGGTAACCAGTAACATGGTTGCATATTTTTGTGTCATGGTAACTCATTTTATACTTAAAGAAAACAACTAGAATAGCAGCATTTCATATATGTATATATATGTGTGTGTATATATATGTATATATATACATATATGTGTATATATATGGTTAGAATTCAATTCAAATGATTTTATAATTTATTAAATGCTTGAAGTACTTACTAAGTGTCTGGTATTGTGCTTAGAGCCAACGAAAGGTAAAAGCAAAAATGTAGTTCCTCTCCTCATGGAGCTTACATGGAGCTTGCCCACAAATGGGCATGTACACAGAGTAGATACACAATAGCCTAGGAGCTGGGGAGTTGGATTGGGAGACTAGGAAGGGCTATACATAGGTGGTGTTTGATCTGAATTTTGAAAGAAGCCATAAACCCCAAGAAGTAGAGATGAAGAAGAAAACTCTAGGCATGGGGGACAGCATGTCCTACACATTTTCCTGGATCGACAGAGACTGGAGATGGATTGTTGTATGAGAGGAATAGTAAGCAGGACAGTATGACTAGGTCATATTGTCTGCTGTCCACCAGTGAATGGAGGAAAATAATGTCTAAGGAGATTGTAAAGATAGGAAAGTTTCAGTTTGTGAAAGTTTTAAGTGCCAAATAGGAGAGTTTGTGTTTGATTCAAAAGGTAAAAGGGAACTTTTGGAATTTATCGAGTGGGAGCATGGCAAGCTCAGACCTATACTTTTGGTAGCAGCAAGAGATTTATAGCAAGGACACCAATCAGAAGGCTACAATTCTTCCCCTACTATGAAGCAGTCAACACCCATAGCCTCCCACATCTACAGAGAAGAATCTTGTCTTTGGGATCAAATTTGTCTGCTATAATTACATAGTATTTATGTTTTCATTGTTTTATTATTCACGTTTAAAGTCATTGTGTATATTTTTTTGTTCTGTTTCACTTTATATCAGTTCATATAAATTCTCTTACACTTTCCTATATTCTTCATAATTTCTGAAGGTAGAGTAATATATTATTACATTTATATACCACATTTTGCATAGCAGGTTCACAGTTTATGGGCATCTACTTTGTTCTTGGTTCTATGCTACTACAAAAAGTAAGATGATGAGAACAATCAACTACAAATTATGATTTGAGGAATCTAGATTAAAAAAAAATCCTCAATTGGTACTTAAAATCTCACGACTTGTGATTAATTTCTTTGTTATGACCATTGTCTTCTTCCGAAGTCATCTCTTTCGTTTACATTATGCCTGGGAGCACTAACACAACAGCAAAAATGCCTGTTTTCATATCCCTTTCCTGTCTGACAAGAAAAGGGGAAGAGGGTGGGACAGCAGGAGAATACTGGGAGGATGTTGGGATTTAGGAATGAACATCTCCAGATGTAGAGAAAGTGGAGGTGGGGATGTGACTTGGACATATGGTGGCAGTGTTGAACCCAATATTTATTTAGTATCTGGCTTCTTAACCTTTTCTTGTGTGGTTTGGACCCTTTTGGCAGTCTAGTAAATCCTATAGACCCCTTCTAAGAATTGTGTTTTTAACTACATAAAATAAACATATAGGATTGGAAAGGAAACATTTTACTGAAATACAATTAAATATATTTAAATATATATTGAATATTAAAACATTTTATAATATTATTTTATCATATTAGATATTAATTACATATAATCAATTATATTGCATTAACATATATTAAATATATGTGTGTTTAAAACCAAATTCACATCCCTTTTCAAGAATCCTTGATTTAGGAATATTTCTGACTCTCTACCTTTTCTATTGTTTTGTTTTTCATTTGTATATGGTGAAAAGTTAAGTTTTGGAAGAAATTAGCATCTTTGCTAACAGTATGTATAGTACGTACATTTTTCTTTGTCTAATGAGTTGGGGGTATTTAAAAAAAGAGGTTTGAGTGTTCAAGAAGAGAGTAACATAGCACTGGTAAATGGGAGAAATACAAATACACATTTTTCAGCCCAATTGTAATTTCAGGTTTTTTTTAACCACAACTGATAGGGTAAGATCAACCCTTACACCATGTTGGTTTGCAATAATAGTTGATAGATTACAGATGAGTTCCTCTACAACATAAGAAAACTTTTCACTAATCACAGGTGACTATCCTCTGAAGGTGCAAATCCTTTCAACGTACTGATTGGTAGAGAATAGGACATTTGGGAACCTTGCCCTTAACACTTAGGCAATCAATCTCAGCTTCCTCCTCTGCTCTGAATGACCTCTCTCTATCTTGTGAGGCTTTTGCTCTCCTCTCTTAATGCCTGGAATTTCCAGGGAAGCTTCTGGGGCTGGTAGGACTACTATGGCAGTATGCAGATCAGCATCCTCTTGTTCCTGTAGTTTTTAATAGACTCTGGAAGGAACAATAGAGAATATCTACTTCTTCACTTTGCAGTTGGGTAAACTCAGGTCTGGAAATGTCAGGTGGCTTTACAGAACTTTGTATTTGGAAGGGCTTTCAAAGTCCATGCAATCCAATGTTAACTGAACAAGTGTTTCTGCCTCAGTATCTCCAATAATTCAACCTTCCACTAAAGACTTCTTTGTAAAGGAAACCCAGTACTGCCCCATCTATTTTTGTATGACTTAAATTGTTAGGAAACTCCTTTATATCCTCACCTCTATGTATCTTCAACTTCCACACATTGTTCTTACTTCTGTTCTTTGGCACCAAGAAGAACATTTATCATTCTTTGTGATAGCCCATCAGATACTTGAAGACAATTATCATGTCCTCTATAAATCTTTTCTTCATCAGACACGTCTAATGTCACATAGTAAGAAGTAATGTTACATGGTAAGTAAGCAGGAACTTGAACTCGCAACAGGGTAATCCTGTTTCAGCAATGTTATTGCATTTAAGATACTGTTTTAACAGGATGAATTAATCATGTTAAGTGGAGTAAGGGCAGCCCCCTAGGAGAAAATGAACCTTCTAAACAAGTAAGAAAGAGAGCTTTCAAAAGGAAAGAACCAAGGGAAAGAAGGAACCAAAACTGATAAAATGAAATTGGATTCTCACTTTTAGGGTTTAAGAAATGCCTGTCATAGTCCTTTTCCTAGTCATTTTTTTCACCCTTTCAGACATGATGGTTCCTCACTTTTAAGTCACAAGGTATGTTCTAGCAGATGATATTATTCTTTAGCAAATCAGAAGTATATCAGGGCTTTACTGGCATATGGTAGTGTATTTCAACAACTAGTCTGTTTCTGAGAGCTTTAGTTTGAGTACAATTGAAGAATAAAAGCAAACATATCTTTTTTCCAAACGTTTAAATTTTAATGGGACTTTTGAGACACTCAGCAAAACTACAGCTTCAATATATTTATATAAAAAAACTTTTAGAACCTACAATTTGGAATAATACCTTGTTTGTTAAGTATTTCCATTCTCTTGATTAATGCTTGCTTGCACATTAAAAATTGATTTATTGAAAAGACAAACATATCCTTGGCAATGAAGGTAGAAACAGAGGTACCCATAAAATTTTTCCCTTTTTATTTCTTATGCTAAATTAAAAGTAAGTAGAAGCCATGAGATAGCAGGAGCCTCAATAATTTTGGCCCAGCCCCACCAAGCCAACTTTTCATTTGTAACTACTCTAAGCTTGGATGAAAGCCCAGTTACAAGTTTACTAGAGAACATTTATACCTAAAGTAGGGATGGATGAGATGACTTCTTTTTTGTTTGTCTTTACAGCTTCTACTTTACAGTCTTTGATTCAAATCCTTTTTGCTCCCATAGCAAGGGTAATAGGATCCAATTACCATTGACTTACAAACTCAAGGGACAAGTTGAGGTTCCAATGGATTCTACCCCCCTTAATTTAATATTAATAGATCTTGGTAACAACAGGCTTCATCCTGTCCCAAGTGGCAATAATAATAATAATAATTTATTAAGTGCATACTCTATGTAAGATACTGTCCTAGGTGCTAGGGAAGTAATCACACAATCTCTTTCCTTGTGTAGCTTCTATCCTAATATTTTAGAAAAATTTTATATATTTTTCTCAACTTAAATACTCCAAGATTAGCATTTCCATATATACAGTAGAGCACAAAAGATTGTATATGAAACCATAAATCTCCACTTCATACAGATTGCTTAATGTATGTATGTATGTATGTATGTATGTATGTATGTATATGTTAAAACAATCCTTGTGACAAATAATCATGCTCATACAAAATGAATACACAAAATGGCTCAAGTCCAAAAGTTTGTCTTTTTCTGTACTTTGAGTCTGTCACCTCTCTGTAGGTTGTTTCTAAAAGTTCTTCTTATTGTAAGATTGATATGACTATTTGAAAGACGAATCCTTGCCTCTGTCCTTACTGTCCCTTAAACACAGCTTATTTTTCTGACCTCTAAGCTTTTGATCATACCACTTTTCCTGTTTGGGAAACTTTCATTCTTTTCTCTATCCATCCAAACCCCAGTCTTCCTTTATAGCCCATTCAACGCCTCAAACCATATACTAAATTTTTAACAATTCTAGCCCATACTCCATTCTTATCCTTTGCAATACTTTCCTTATATACTTATAGAGTTACACTCACTTGCCACTCTATGAAGCCTTCCCTGATCTCCCTGCTTAGAAATAACTTTGTCCCTGAGACATCACATTTTGTGTTATTGTTATGTATTTTTTTGTCATCTGCTACTTAGCCAATAGGCTTCATGAACACAGGAACCATCTTATCAAAAATTTACTAGGACCTAGTTTAGTGCATTTCATTTAGTAGGTACTTAATCAGTGCCTGTTGAATGAATATCATATAATTTTGCTTTACATAAACTTCTATATATCCTTCTGAGTTGTCATGGATTGTGTCCTACATATATCTTGAATCCACAATAAGACCCAATCCTCCTACAGAAAGGGTCATATCTTGTTTCTTTAGTATCTTCAAAAACACATAAAAGTGGGTTAATCACATAGTAAATCTTAACTATATACTTGTTGATTGGTCACTATTATTCAGCAAGGAAAAAGACAAAGAGAAAAACGCCCAGAATTCTTGAGAATATTAAGCATGCAAAGTAGGTCTTGAAAGAAGAAATTAAATTCTCTGAAGTAGCATAGAGCATTGATCAGAGAAGCAGCAGGAAATTTAGAGTATAGTAGTGTAATGGAGACTGTATTGACAGAGAAGAGTTATAACTGAACAAATAAATCCTGTGTTCATGCTAAAAAAATAAGCAGAAATAAATCTCTCATAAAAACATAATTTCCACATTAACTCCAAATACAAGACATGAATTAAAGAAGATCAGAGAATAGGATAGATAGGCTTGGTTCATATAAACTTAAGCTCACAGAATTATGGTGATAAATTGAAAGAGTGTTGGATTTGAAGGCAAAGGGTCTGGATTTAAACATTGGTTCTCATACTACCTGTGTGATCCTAGACAAATGACATAGCTTCTCTTGGCCTCAGTTTTTTCATTTGTAGGGGTCTGGATTATATAATCTGTAAGGTACCTTCAAGTTCTAAATCCTATGATTTTGTTAATCTTGTAACAGCAGACTTTAAGGAGGTATCTACTTTTTGTTATATTAAATTTAATTGTCTCTAATATTTTGGAAATAAAGTCCACAAATGAAGACTTGGATTTTTTTTTGTTATATAACCCATAAAGATGAAATGAGTAATTGTATAGATAGGGTAAAGAAGGATGAATCAAAGATGGTTCTGTTGTTTCTTCTCTGGGAAGTTGATAGAAAAGTGGTAGTTAGGAAAGAAAGTTGGTTTCCTGAGGGGGGTGGGGAAAGGGTAAGTTCGGTTTTTAATATACTGAGTCCAAGTAGAACTTCTAGATCAAGATGTATTTTGGATAGTTGGAAATTTGAAATTGGAAGAACAGATCAAAAGGCAAGGCCATTTCGGCCTTGCCAGTGTAATGATGATAGTTGAAGACGTGAGTGGATAAGATTCCTGGTAGAGCAGGTATATAGATAGGAAGCAATGAGCTGAGGAAAGCATCTGGGAAAAGGGACAACAAAAGAGGAGAGAAGAATTGGCAAAGAATACAACAAAGCAGCAGTTCCAGAAGTTGTAGGAAAATCAGACATAGTCAGTGTTGTCCAAGTCAAGGGAAGAGTTCTGAGAAAAGGAATGTAAGTTCCTTGAAGGCAACAACTACTTGTCTTCTTGTCTTTGTATCTCCATTACTGAGCATCGTGTGTAATACACAGTTGGAACTTAATAAATGCTTGTTGAAATGAATTAAAATAAGAATACCTGGTGAGTAGATGCTGACACTAAATGCTGACAAGAGGACATAACTTTTAAAATGTCATTGGATTTGGCAAAAGGGAGATATTTAGCAGATGGATTCAATTGAGTGATGAGGAATTAAAGTGAATTTTCAGAAGGTGAGAAGGGAAGTAAAAGTGATAGATGAGCACCACTGGTTTGGTGATGAAAGACTTAACAGTAGCTCCAAGGGAGGACAGAGTCCATCAAAGGTTATTTAATATATTATGTTCTGGAGCATATTTGAAGGTGGAAAAGAAGGGTCATTGGAAAGGGGGAAATTGAAGAACTCATATTGTATGTTATTCTTGGTCTAATTTTGCACCTTTCTTTCACATTGAATCCCAGTGACTCTATTCCAGAGGAAACTCTGAAAAAGGCAAAGGAAATAGGATTCTCAGATAAGCAAATTTCAAAATCCCTTGGATTGACTGAGGCCCAGACCCGGGAACTGAGGGTGAAGAAAAACATACACCCTTGGGTGAAACAGGTAATGGATGCTATTTTTTCTCACAGTACTCTTCTGGTAGAATGCAGGCTCCTGTTTAATGGAGCCTTTGTCAACATTTGAAATGGCTATTCAGTATGTGACCCTGCTTGAAGCCTGAAAATACTTGATATATTTGTCTCCCATGATCATTAGTCTTGTTCTATAAAATTTGATTTTATGCCGCTTTTAAAGAGGGTAGAGTTAAAAGCAGCTACTTCCTTCAGCCAAAATAAGAAAAGAAGCAAAAATACTCTCATCTTTTCTGCCTGATCTGTGTCTAAATGCCATAGCTTTGATGAAATAGAGGGGCCTGAAAAACCCTGATGTTGGTACTGACCTGTGGTATAGAGCCTGTGAAGAAAGTAGCTAACTCATTTGATAGTAACTTTTTACAGGGCAATACTTTATTTTAAGTGTCCCATCATTATGGGTTCATTTAGTATTCATTGTGATAGGGCTGAGCATAATGAGTTCATCTTGTATTCATAATGATCGCGCAAGAACTTTCACAGGTATGTCATTGTAATTTTTGCCATTAGTTTAAGGGCTACCTTGACTAAAGTGCTACCAGCTGGTTTTTGTCCTTAAAAATCATTGACTGTTCCATTGTGGGCTCAGGGGGCCTATATATACCTTTAGGCCCTAGTCCAGCTGCTGAATATTTTTCATTTACCATGTGTTATCCTTCTTCCTCTTTACTTGGCTCTTACAAACTTGGTAGTAATTGTTTCTCTTCTACCCAGGAACCCTGAGGATCTTCTCCTCCCAGTCTGATTTTTTTTTTTTTTTTTGATTAAAGGGGCCATCCCTTGAGCAACTACTTAAAGAAGCCTATTCACTGAATGGGTGTATCTCACTCAAAGTGAGACTACTATAAGACTTTAGCCCGAAAGGACCAGGGTCTCCTATTGCATCCTGGGCCATCTCCAGTCATCCTGATGAATATCAGGCCACTGGACCCAGAGAGCTCAGTAGAGGAAAGTGAGGTTGGTGACCTTGCACAGCCCTGCCTCACTCAACTCAAAGTCAACTGCAAGTCATGTCATCATCTTGATGTCATGGTCCTCTTTGAGAACAAAGGACAAACACAACAAACTTGATAAGTTCTGCCTCCCATTTCTTTCTACATGAGAGTGTGTGCCTTGCTTCTTGAGCGAAGAATTTATCTGTCCTGACAAAATATGATGTGTGATAGAAACTCTTTCCTCCCATGACTTACCATGTTTTGGCTTTTGATGCTTTATTATTTCAATGACTACCAGTACCCAAACAGGGCTGTAATCTTCTGCATGCTTTTGCTTAAATTATATAACTACCTGGTTCATGTCACTGAATGAGCAAGTCTAGCTGATAGCCACTTGACATAATCATTACTTGCTGTGCATCAGATGGACAAATATAGTGGTGTGTGTGTGTGTGTGTGTGTGTGTGTGCACATGCAAGCATGCTTATGTATGGGGGCGATTGTATTCTCAGGGTGTATATTGATGAGGCATACTCTATATTTTGGGGAATTATCAATAATCTTCTCTAGTCACCATTCAGGGGGTTTGACCAATATATTGTATTCCTGCTGTTGGAGCAATATATATTCCTCTAATAGGAATCACTTGAGTTTCAGTTTCCACTTCCTGCTTTGGAATTAGTAGCAAAGGAAAATAAAGGAATATGAATGGAAATATATATATATATTTTAATAAGGACTATTAGAATAAGGACATATGTTTATTGTCTCCTTTCCCTTTTTGCAGATTGACACACTGGCTGCAGAGTATCCATCAGTGACAAACTACCTCTATGTTACTTACAATGGTCAAGTAAGCCTTAACCTTGTACCTGACCTGGTATTTTAGATTCTAGTTTTGAATCCTGGCTTTTTTTTAACCATCTATGTAACCTTAGGCACTTCTTCTTTTGGGACATTAGTTTACTCATCTGCATAATAAGAAAATTGGACCGAATGACCTTCATGTTTCCTTAAATCTTTAAGTCTTGTTAATCAGTGGATCTCTTTTTTCACTTCTTGGGCATCTACTGATTCTGGTAGCCATTATATATACATATATATATGCACATACATACATATATATATGCATATATATATATATATATATATATATATATATATATATATATATATATATATATATATATATATATATATATAAGTGTATGCATATTCATTGCCTCCCCTACTACAGAGTCAGCACCGTGTGGGTTGAGACTGTTTCCTTATTCATATTTATATTTTTTAGCTCCTAGCATAGGGCATACCATTTAACAGGTGCTTAATAAATGTTTGCTAATTAGAGTCTAATATAGGGGAAAACTAAACCACTAGAGTGGCTGTTTTTCAGAATCCAAATTATTTTCCTTATTGAATTCACTCCAACTAATGCATGCATAGAAATAGCCATAATTCATTATGTGGGATAGTTGCTGAGTACATTGATTATGACTTTGATTTTCATCCTCAGGAACATGATATAAAGTTTGATGATCATGGAATGATGGTGCTAGGCTGTGGACCCTATCACATTGGTAAAGTTCATATTTTCCATGTAATGCTGACAACGTATAGAACTGATTTAGAGGCTAGTCCCCATTCATGGAGTTTGGCCAATATATTAGACTTTCTCTTCCTCTCTAACAATGTCCTTTGATCAAGATCTGTTAGTGGTGCTTTACATACAGTGTAAGGACAATTATGAAGTCTTTCCCCTTTAACATGGTGACAACTTTTTATTCTTAAAGGATCCTGCTTAATGATTTTAGTTGAAATTTCATATTATTTAACAAAAAAATTAACTTTTTGTGTATGAAGCATATTTTTTCTCCATAAGAGAAAAATAAACCCTTTACCCCCAAAGTGAACCTGTATCTATAACTAGCATTTATACAACACTTTAAGATTTGCAAAATGCTTCAAATACATTATCTCATTTGATCCTCACAACAACCTTGTCAAGTAGGGGCTATTAAATTCCTGTTTTACACATAAGGAAATGGGACTGAGAGTAGTGAAGTCACTCTGCTACTGCTACACTCTGCTATATGGTCACACTGCTATTAAGTATCTGAGGCAGAATTTGAACTCAGGGACTTACTTCCAATTCCAATATTCTATTCACTATGCCATCTAGCTGCTTACAAGAGTGATATTTTATGAGAAACAATAATATTAATTCAAGAAATATCTATCACATACATCACAAGACACTATGCTAGGTGGTAAGTTGTAAAAATATTTATATTAATTATTTTAAATGCACCTCTTTATTCAAAGGATATTGAACAAATCTTTGTCATATTGTATTGAGAATGACTTAAAACCCTTCACCATCCTGTCTCAACTTATCTTTCTTTTACTTAATAATCCAGCTAAACTGGCTGTCTCTCTGTTTCTTACACATGCCGCTGTCCATCACCCTCACCTGGAATACACTACACCCTCACCTTCGCCTCATTTCCTTTAAGACACAGTTCCAGCACCATCTTCTAAATTAAGCCTTTCCTGATTCCACTAACTTCAAGAACCAGACTATCTTATAGTTAACTATTTTGTCCTTAGTTATATTAGCTTGATTTATTTTGAATATACTTATAAATGTACTTGCCTCCTGCATTAGAATGTAATCTCCTATGTATAAGCATTGCTTCATTCTTTGTGTGGTTCTTTCTAGAGCCTAGCACAGTACCTGATATATGGTAGCACTTAATAAATACTCATCAATTGTTTAAGAGACAAAACAAAAGATGAAGTTAAATGTACTGCTCATATCCAGGTTGGCTACTAAGTAATTAATAATTTAATTAATTTGATAACAGAGAAAAATGAAACCATCTCCTAAATGTGCAGAGGTTGCTTCCCATCTGTGTAGGCAGAGGGAGTACCTACAAGTTTTTTTTTTCAATATTCAAGAAGTTGTTTTCAAATTATAAAAGGAAATATGCTGAAATTATGATTTTTGAATGTCCACTATGAAATCCATAGATATACACATATAAGCATTTGTATGTATCCTACTTGGGGCAAAATACAGTTATGATATATAAAGAGAAATGGGAATGGGGTAATTGATCAAAGGTGATAAGACTCTCCCGTACCTCTGCCAATTCATCTTAAAGATGCTCATCAGATTATACTGGTCATCCCTGAGAAAGCAATTATACACAACTCTCTGCTCTTTGCCTGTGAGTAGCAATTCAGTCAAGTCCTTCAAATGAAATGCAACTGAGCAGTTCAGAAGATATGAATGACTATTTTGTGAAGCCAAGGGATTGTTCAAAGAGAAAAAGAATACTGTCCCTAAATCAATTATTCATTCAATGAACATTTATTGTCGGCTATATCCAAGATTGCTGTCATGTTCCATGTTTCATTTTAATTTTCCCCATGTTCAGCATATCTGTACTTGAAAATTATAAATTGATGGTGAAAGTATTATGGATCAGGACTGACAATCATATGATCATTTCACTTAATCCTTCATGCATTTTAATAATTGCTTCAGTGTATCATAAATTTGATTTGCTGATGGTATTGAAAAGACTTTTTACAAAATTGGATCAATTCTTTTTTTCTTAAAACTTGGACTTTAAGTTCAGTGCCAATGATTATCTTTTAGCAGAAAGTAACTTCTTACTAAATTGATAAAATACATAATACGTCTCTTAAGTCACAGAATAATTCTGGGCTTCTTTTATCATCAGCAGTGTGAAAGTATGGGTCTAGATTACTTCTAAGAGTCATCTTAGCTCTAAAACTATATAATTATTTTCTTTATATAGTTTCAGCAATTCTTGTGAGTTTGATAGCTCCCTACGTTAGGTTAAGCTTGCTGTCATAGCATTTTAAAACCCTGCTCACCTCTGTGCAGTGATGAGACATTGCAGAAGGACTTCACATAGAACTTAGGCTAGAGCAGGTCTCTTTTGTATGTCTCAAAATTTCATTGAAAAGACAAGTAGATTCCTTAGCCTGGACTGACAAATCATGAGTTTTTCCTTAACTGTGATTTTTCAATTCTTTTTTATCCCTCTGCCCTGTCCCTCATTTTTGTTAATCTCTTTGTCTTTGTAGGGAGCAGTGTGGAGTTCGATTGGTGTGCTGTCTCGAGTATCCGTACCCTGCGTCAACTTGGCAAGAAGACAGTGGTAGTGAATTGCAATCCTGAGACAGTGAGCACAGATTTTGATGAATGTGACAAACTTTACTTTGAAGAGCTTTCTCTCGAGAGGATCCTAGACATCTACCAACAAGAGGTAAAAAAAAATAACAAAGGAGAAAAGTGTGCACTCTTTCTCGTATTTCAGTATCTCTATCTCTATCTATCAATCTATCTATCTATCTATCTATCTATCTATCTATCTATCTATCTATCTATCTATCTATCTATCTATCTATCTATCTTTCTATCTGTCTATAGCAGTTAGGTGCCCTGGAGTCAGGAAGACCTGAGTTTATACCCAGCCTGAAGACACTTATTAGTTGTGTGACCCTGAGCAAGTCACTTAACCTCTTTTTACCTTAATCCACAGGAGAAGGAAATAATAAAACTCCAGTATCTTTGCCAAGAAAATTCCATGGATAATATTGATGTGCTACAGTCCACAGGGTCACAAAGAGTTGGACATGACTGAATAACTCAACAATAACATATATCCACACATATGTACACATTCACATTATATAATAACATATAACCTCTTAAGAAGAATACTTTTGAATATCCCAATCCTGATACCATAAAAACCATGAAAAGTTAATCCCTCATCAGACCTTGAAGAATAAGGGTTCTTAATTCAAGGCTTTAAACTTATATGGAAAGAAAATTATATTTTCATTTCAACATAATTGATTTCTTTTGTAATCCTATTTATTTTATTTTTTGATTTAAAACCATTATTCTGGAAATGAATCCACAAGCTTCACTAGATTGCCAGAATAAGGATCCATGATATGGCAAGAAGAGGTTAAGAACCCCTATTCTAGAAGTGCTTACCAAGAATGCTTATTTTGCGTGAATATTCACATTTTAAATATTGCAGCAACACCTTGAAGATTACTTTGTAGCATATGCCACATAAATGTTAACAATTGTACAAAAATGGCATCATGCAAAATGTTTTGGGAGGATTTAATTGTTCATCTAGATATTTGTTGAACAGGCAACGTTGCCCTTGGAATGCTCCTGTTTAGTGTAGAACAGATGTGCTGAACAGTCTCCACAGCTGAGACATGAAGTGGTGATCAGAAAGGGTCAGCTAATTCTTTCTGCCACTCGAGTAGGATACCTACAATTTAAAACCCATAGAGCAGATTCATGAGTTAGATTACTCTAGCTTTTCTTTCCATTTGCCTGACATTTTTTTTCATTGAATGGACCTTCATTGTTATCTTTAGTGTCAGTAAGGATGTTGAATTCCTAATAATTTGTACTTTAGCATGAATGAACTGCATGAATTGTAAAATCTCTTCCTGACAATAGATGTGATTTTGGAGGAGGCATTAAGAGAATGTTAGTACACAGCATCCCAAAGGTAAATGAGTGCACATTGTTATTTGTATGTTAGATGAGGAGATATGTCATAAGAAAGGTGTGCTGGGAAAAGTTCAGCTTGGATATAGAAAAAGACATATTGCTCTAATTCACAGTTTTACTTAGGGTTAGGCCCCTCAAAGAAAACGTTCCTTCAAATTAATTCACTAATGTGAAAATTTTAAAAAAGCCTATAATGTACTTACTTCATTCAATTACTCCACTTCTCTTATTACTACTATTGTCTGGAGTTGAATTGTGTAACATTTTATATAGTCTACTATCACTAAACTTCAGATTTCATTTTCTATTCATGGATTAAATGATTTTCAAATAAATATTTTCAACAAGTCTTTCAGTTCACTCTCTCTTTACCTACCAAAGGACTTATTGGGGTTATAAAATGAACTGTTCCAACTGTTATAACTTCTGTTTACTTCCATGATTCCCAAGAGATTTTTCTAGAATAAAGTATAATATGAGTAAGTTTTTATGAAAAAAATGTATGCAAAATTCTCTCTCTGAGTACTAGGAAGGTGCCCTGCACAAAATAGATGTTTAGTTAATATTTATTGATTGGAAGTTTCTAATATGTACTAATAAAAATGCCTTGGAAGGACATATAGAAATATGTATGTATATGTATGTATGTGTGTGTGTATAGAGAGAGAGAGAGAGAGAGAGAGAGAGAGAGAGAGAGAGAGAGAGAGAGAGAGAGAGAGAAAGAGAGAGAGAGAGAGAGAGAGAGAGAGAGAGAGAGAGAGAGAGAGAAGAGAAGAAGAGAGGAGAGGAGAGGGAGAGAGAGAGAGAGATCATTGTGGAGGTGAGAGATGTAGTAGATTTAGGACTTGACCTGGTCCTGATAATGACCATAATATAGAAGAATAGTTAGGAATGGAAGTTTATCCTATAAGGGAAATGAACATGAACAAATGCATGGAGACAGTGATGAGTATATTAAGGTACAATGAGTTTGCTGAAGTCGAGAGCTTGTGTGGAGGATTTAATAGGAGATAAGACTGAAGCAGAAAATTGGTGGGTAGATTGTGGTGGACCTTGAATGTCAGGTTAAGAATTTTTTTACTTTATCCTATAAGCTCTGGGATCTACTGTCTTATTCATTGACCTTCGTGTCCCTGGAGATTATTGTAAGGGATTCATAAATCCATATCGGCACCAAAATTGTCACTTTTAGCTTTATTTACCTACAACCAAACACATAGAATGGCAGTATAATAAATAAGCACATATCCTTCTGATGACTATTGTAATAAATGCATCTTGTTCATGTGTATATATTACTATTTTTGAAAATATACCTAGATGTTTTTGAATTTAGTAAAATACAAATTCATTTAAGTGTTAGCCCATTGCAGCTTCTTGTCATTTTTCAATAAATAGATACTAATAGTATTATTTACTGACTTAGGATGTGTCTGTAGTTTTCATTGTTACAAAGAGTTTTTCATACTTTGAAAGGTTAGAAAACACTGCTTTAAGTAAGTGGCCCATTAATGACTTCTGAGAACTGGAATGTCATAGCAATGTTAGTCTTTTAGGAAGATTAATTTGTATCTCATTTGGAGAATGTAGAAGTTTGAGAGAAGATACATGGTGACAGAGAAGAAGAGTACAGTGATAGTCCAAGTGTGAGGTGCAGCCTGGACTGAACAAAGTAAAATATAGATTGGTATGATCTCCTGGGGCAGGTATGTAGTGCAGTGGATAGAGTCTGGGCCTGGAGTCAAGAAGATCAATCTTTCTGAGTTCCATTCAGACACTTACTAGTTGTGTGACCCTGGACAAGTCACTTAATCCTGTTTTCTTCAGTTTCCTCATTTATAAAATGAACTGGAGAAAGAAATGGTAAGCCAGTTCGGTACCGTTGCCCAAACGGAGTCACAAAGAGTTGGACATCACTGAAATGACTGAACACCAGCAGCAATGATCCCTGCCCCTGAAATGCTCCATCACATCTGAATGATACAAATTATATTTATGATTCAGTTGCACTGTCAGTGTTGTATATATTTTAGGAAATAGTTTCCTGGAGAGCAGACACTAAATATTTAATTTACTTTGTAGAACACTGCACATGTGAGTACTGACAATTATTCAGTGATAGAATAAACGTAAATATCATTATCACTAATTTAGGCATTCCCAGCAAGGAAAATTTAAACAACATTAATACAAATTGAGAACAGTTACCCATTCATAATGAAGTTCTACTAGTGACCTGTTTTTTGGACTTCTTTCTCAGGCATGTAGTGGCTGCATCATTTCCGTTGGAGGGCAGATTCCAAATAACTTGGCAGTGCCACTTTACAAGAATGGAGTCAAGATTATGGGCACTAGCCCACTCCAGATCGATAGGGCTGAGGATCGTTCCATCTTTTCAGCTGTTCTGGATGAGCTAAAGGTGGCTCAGGCACCATGGAAGGCTGTTAATACTTTGGTAAGAAGAAAAATCAGTGGCTACTGTCTCCTTTCCAGAATATTTTTCAAATTCCTCTTCATAGTGGGGAGGCACCACTGAGGTCTTGAAGGCGATGCCCAGTGAGCACAAGTTCTGACAAAGCCTTCAAGACTCTGTGGCTTTTGAGTACTGATCTCATGACAGACTATCTGTTGCTGGAGGACAAGTCTTCCTGAATGAGAAGAGACTTACCGCAACAGTATTGGTTACCAAGTGACAGGTTTTTTGTTGTTGTTTCATTTTGTGTTTTTTGGCCATAGAAACTCATGAAATTGTTTTAAAAGGTACAGAAAATTGGAGTTCTAAATCAGCGGATCAGGTATACTTTTGTTGAAGAAATTGCATGTCCTTAAAAGATTAAAGAAAACATTATTGTTAAGTATCAAGCATTATGTTTGAGGTCTATGTTCTAAAAGGAGAAATATCAACTTAAAACCATCATTTGTCAGAGGTAATGGAAATATGGCAACTGTCAAGTGAATCTTCTGTTCCCAACTTAGTTTACCTGTCTTGATACTTCGATAGGAATTGGGTAACTCATAGATAGCAAAAAAAATGGTGGAGTGATGAGTGTTAGGCAGACACCCCGATATGTTGAGGGACAATACTCTTAAGACCTTGTTGATGGACTGGCCAATAGAACTTCCAGAGAACTCAATGCTGTTTAAGAATGAGACATCTAATGCGGGTGTTGAATCACATGTGCTATCAGGGGAAATTCCTACTTCAGCACAAACACACCAATACATAAAAAAGTGATGACTAATGAAAATAGAAATGATAAAAAGTATAAAAGAAGCCAAGAAACATTTCTATTTCTGAAAATAATCTGAAATCTGCTCCTTGCCCAAAATGTCTATTATAAGATTGCCTCTGAAAGGACCAGTGTGTGTGTGTGTGTGTGTGTGTGTGTGTGTGTGTGTGTGTGTGAGACAGACAGAGACAGAGAGAGAGAGAGAGAGAGAGAGAGAGAGAGAGAGAGAGAGAGAGAGAGAGAGAGAGAGAGAGAGAAAGAGAGAGAGAGAGAGAAAGAGAGAGAGAGAGAGAAAGAGAGAGAGAGAATCTGGAAGGGTAGAAGCATTCCTTCTTACATTCTAAACCCAGTCACTTTTGAAGATCAAGAGAGATCATTCTGGGAAGAAGCCTGTTTTAAATTGAGGGTGTCCTGCCCCATCCATATTAGAATATCACCTCCTCAATCCATGACCTACCTATTTGGGAATGCTCTTTTCTGAGATCTAGTGTTCAATTATAACTGAGTGAGGTGAAGTGGGGTATTCTTCACTTTTGTCCTTTTTCTAAACAGCTCTAAGGTAATAGTGCCAATTGTTGACCTGTAGATTTTGCCAAGGGTAGTTCCTCCACCCTTGTGGTTCCTCCCACAAGTGACTTGAGTCCCAACTTTGCAAATAAGTTATGTGTCTTTAGGCAAATCCCTGGGCCTCAGTTTCCTCATCTGTGAAAAGAGAAGGTTATACTGAATATTCTGTAAGTTCTCTCTCAGTGCAAAGTCCAACACATACTGAATTAGATTTGACATTTAGGAGTACAAACTAAGAGGTGGGTTGAGCCCCTTTTATTTTTTCATTGTACTTTTTTGCATGGATGAATGAGATTAATTTGGTTATGACTTGATCAATTAGCATTATTCTATACTACGTACTTTTAGCTATTAATAGAAAGCTTTTCCACTTCTCTTCTTTAGAAAGAAGCTCTTGAATTTGCAAAGTCTGTGGGTTACCCCTGCTTGCTGAGACCTTCCTATGTCTTGAGGTAATGTGTCATTACTGTGAATTTTGTTTTGTTGTGCACTTTAAAAAGGAAATATCCCAAAGAGCAGCAACAGAGAATAGAAAACAAAGTGAGAAAGCTGTGTGCTCTATGAACCATGCTAAAGCCCTGTAGCTTAATTAATTGTATATTTGTGGGCTGCCTCCCAAATCATCTCAGGCAAGTTGAGGGTCCACATTCTGTCATTCAGTGAAAATTTTTGCCTTGGGAAAAGATAACATGGAGGATCTCATATTGTTACTGAGAATTTGTCCTTGTCATGCTAAGAGAGGAATGTTTTATGCCAGGGAATAGGGGAATGGAGAAAAAAGCCACACCCAACAATATAGAAAATTTCTCTTGCCAGCATCTGTTTTCCAACAGTCAGACATACATAGCAGCAAATCTTTCCCTGTTGTCAGCCTGGTCTTAGGGTCCCTTTTGTTTGAAGTGATGAATTTTTAAAGCACCGATGTAAAAAAAGATGCAACGTAAAGGGAGAGAGGAGGGAGATCTTTTAGAGTTAAACTTTGCAAGACGATTGGCTCACTAATGTAGAAGTTGTGAATTATCACTTGCTCTCCTCAGATGTTAACACTTGTAAAGAACTACTTCAGTGAACACTGGATAAGAGAAACACAATTTGCTGCGCACAATTTGCAAGTGTAAATGGAATCTTAGACAGGGTCCTTTAAAAATAATGAAAAATTTCAAATGAGGTGGAAAATGTATTTTTATTTAAATGAGATTTTCTATAAACTAGTTTCATACTGCTACCCCTTTGAGGTATTATTTTAAGTAAATTCAGAACTTTAAAAAAACTTATGGTAGTAGAACCCACAGAATGGAAAGGAATCTTTGCTCTTAGTTTTGGGGGAGAGGTAGGGCAGGTGTCTACTTTTTATTACGCCATTACAGCACATAAATATTATTTCCGTTGATATGCTTGCCTTGTGAGAAATGCTGTGCTTAGACATAGCAAAGACTGATGGTTTCTTATCTGCCCTTCTGTCCACAATTTATTCCCAGCATACCCAGTTTTTGTTTGCTTCATTTTCTTACAGAGCTAATAGTATTATTTTTTATGACCCACCCCTCCACCTCAATACCACCTGAAGGTTTATCCAGAAAATAGAAGAAATCGGAAGCACTTTCTGGAGAAATCCGGAATAAGTAGGGAAAGTAGCTGGAGGAAAGAAGTTGAAAGTCACCTTTCCTGTTTTTTTAAAGAACAAGAAAGTAAAGCTGACTTCTTACTTGTGTTCATTTTTCCTTTCTCCCTTATTTTTTCTCCCTTACTTTATCTTCAGATTCTTTTTTTCCTGTTACACACAAACAAGAAACCTCACAAAACCCTCTGACTTTAGAGTAAATTCCTCATTTTCAGACAGTACTCTTTCAGATACCCAGAAGAAAGGACATAGTCGAACAAATCCTAGTCAAATACCGTATATTTACAAATTTTGTCAAATGATTCAATTTTTCTTTAGAAGTATCACTCTGTTCATATTACTGTAGGGACTGATGGGCCTAGAGAGTTAATAAAGTGACCTCTTTGGATAGTATACTGATGGCAAATATACCCAGGAAACCTTGAAATAAATCTGAAGCCAGTGGTGAACTCTGATGAAGCCAGGTTAGGGGTACATTAAGTCCTGCTTGGAATACTGCTGACAAATTGAGAAACTCCTGCCATATAAAGTAGACATACTCAGCCCTTTAAAGAACTGAATCAGAGAGAGCTGCCTTGGGGTAAGTACACCATAGAGCCATGGTCCTTATCTTTTTATTCTTGAGGTGATTGTCTCAGTGAGTAAGTAGAATAATGACTCACTTTAGAGACAAGAACCCTCTTTTGCAGCCCAGGCTGGAACAAGAGATTGGAACTACAGAGGTGGCTTCGAAATGTTCAAAGAATCAAAGTGGTCCTGTCTTGCATGCTTGCTTCTGAAGTCCTCAAAGAAACTGACCTGCTTTTTTTCTCATTTCACAGTGGGTCTGCCATGAATGTAGTATTCTCTGAGGATGAGATGAAGAAATTTCTAGCAGAGGCAACTAGGGTCTCACAGGTATCATCTTTTAATCTCTTTCCCACCATCTCACTAATTATAGTAAATTTTTCTTTTCTTTTTTCTCTTTTTCTCAGTATAATGTTGTTAGGCAAGTTTATTCTGCCCCTTAGTTTCCTCCATGCACAAATGAGATGATTCAGCCACAGGCAATTAGGGTTGGATTTTTATAGTTCTCTCTGGATAGATGACTGGAGTGTAGCACATAAAGAATCCAAACAGAGATTTACCTATTTGCAACTCTAGGCATATGGATGGATTAAGAGTTCTTGACCTGCTTATGGAATAGATGCCAAATAATAGTGACAATTCTTACATTGAGCCATCTCAATCATGATGCTCAATAAAAAATTTAAGCTTTTATGGTTTTTAATTGAATGTAATTAATTGATTAATTTAATTTAAACCTGGCTGGGCACTTTTGCTTTTGTCAGCAGTGTGGATTTGTACTAAATGCCCTCACTCAGCTTATCGATTTTTTCTCTTTTGATGCCCTCCTCCATTTGTAAATTAATAAAGTTTTGTACCATTTTCTGGTAACTCACCTGCTTTCCTCTGCAGCCTACTTGTTTTTCTTTTTCCCACTGGTATTACCTTGGTGCTATCCACTTAAGATTTACCCAGTGGGGTTATTGATCTGTAGACCTTGTACTGTAGAAGATGAAAGTAGTGTTTTTCTTTTAAATGCTTTCAAAAGCTAGTTGGGGTAAAAAAAATTCACAGGAAAGAGTTTGATGTTAAGTGAATGAAATTTGGAGGGAGCTGAAGAGCCAAATCAGAGACATTTCAAAGAGGAAGGAAGAGTGTGAACGCTTTCCATCCAAATGAAGGCAGACACCTCTCCTGTACAGTGCTTATTCTTTTCACTGAACTTTCTGCTAGTGGAGATTTTAGATTTTTGAGGAAAGGGAAGGAATATAAAACAAGAAAAACACTCTGGGTTTTCAATCCAGATCTGATTAGAAGTCTGGTGACTTATAGGTAGAATTTATTGTAAGAGTCAACTTTAGCAAATCCAGAGTTTGGGGAAAGAGAAGGTCCATTCTTCCCTGTCCCCTTAAGTTCCTTTCACTCAAAGTTCTTATAATGTTTCATGTTTCGAGAGAATATTGTAGATAAACCTTTTATTTCCAAACTCTTTTCAACTACTCATATTTAGATATCTTTCATCTCTCTGAGAACATTAGACTTCACTGGACCTCTGCGGTAAGGAGCCAAGCTTGTGGCCTTTTATTTACCATACACTTGAACTACATGAGCTCTGTGTGGGACTAACATAAGTCACGTTGCTGCAATTGAGAATCCATTTGCCATAGTCCTCCTTGCTCAAGGCTTATACTCAGGTTGTTGTTAAAGGATCTGTAATGCTCACCTCAGTTTACCTTACAGTGAGAACAGACCTCATATGAGTTATTAGGGGTTATTTCAAATGTTCAGTATAGTGATGGGTGAGTTTTTCCTATTTCAGAATAATGCCTCCTCTATCAAAAGGAAACCTATTTTTTTCAGACTGATTTCACAAGTATAAGACAAAGTTGGTTAAATAGTTCATTGAAGGAAGAAAAAGATTTGAAGTTAAAGGAATTAGAAATATTCATCCTGATAAAGGGAAGATTTAGGAGAAACATGATAGCTATCTTCTAGTATGTGAAGGGTTATTATGTGGAAAAGAGATTTAACTTCTTTTTGACCTCAGATGGTGGTAAGATCAAATAGGTAGACGTTACAAAGACAGAAAATTTAGGCTACTTTTATAGAAAAATACCTTAAGAGTTAGAGATATCCAAAAGGAGAATGGACAGCCTTGGGAGGTAATAAGTTTCTCCTTGCTCTTAGAGGTCTTTGAGAGTATTGCAAAAAAACATAAAAGATTCTTATTCAGGCTGGATTGATGGTTGCTGAGGTCCTTTTCCATTTTAAAATTCTGTGTTTGGGAGACAGACAGAACCTGAACCAAGAACAATAGTTAAGCAATGAGATTTTAATGGACATGGAAGCTGGAAGTTTTCCATATAAAAATGTACATTCTTTTCAGATTTTATAGAATTTTAGAATTTAGTTCACCAATCACTAGAAATTGGAGAAATGTCTCTAGCCTAACAATCTACCCTTAAATGTTCATACTCTTACAGAAGATGCTTATTGTGAAGTATTTAGAATTAAGTATTACCTGAGAATCTCCCAGCTGGTATTCACATAAGCTTTATCACTCAGATGGTACTCTATGCAGTTTCACCAACAGGGCTTCAATTTCTTTTTTTGTTTTTGTGACAGGAACATCCAGTTGTGTTGACGAAATTTGTTGAGGGAGCTCGAGAAGTGGAAATGGATGCTGTTGGCAAAGATGGAAGAGTAAGAACTTGAACTTTCCCTCCTATGTCCCTGCCTTCACCCTTCTACTTTTTAATCTCAAAATTTTGAAACCCAACAAACTTTAGAATTCAAGGATAAATTTAGTAAGACATTTTTTAAACTCAGTGGGAAAGCAGTTTAGTACAATTAAAAATACTAATTAATTGGAATTGCGGCTGATGTCACAGATGCCATATTTCCTATTTTTTTTTTACCTGTTAGAAATTCCTTTGAAAATTTTCAGAATTAATTATCATCTTGTTGTTAGAGTTCTCTTAAAATATATTCTCCTTCATTTCCTTTTTCTGTAGTTTTCCTTTCATATTTCAATGGAGGCTGTAAATACACCCAACCGCTCTGATGTTTACAATTGAAGCCTCTGCTTTTTTTCTCTGCAGCTTTCTCTGATCCTTCCTTTGATTGGCCTAGCAAAGGCAAAGAATGGGTATGGTAGGGTGGATGAAGATAATGACATAAAAATTACCACACCATACTAGATCTTTGTCTACTCAAGTTTGTTTCTAGTTATATACAACGTATGAAGGAAAATGAGAATTCTGAAGAATGCACTTATTCATTTCATAGTTCTAAAAAATAGTGTGTTGTTTCATCTGAGAAATTAAAAATACATTTGGAGGTGAGGATATTTTATTTCCATATAGGAATACCTTTTATAGTATCCTCAACAGGTGGCCATCCTAACCCTGCTTAAACATTTCAGCTGATGGAGAATTTGCTGTCTTATAGGATACCCATTCAAATTTTGAGGAACCACAATTATTTGAAAATCCATTCCTGCATTACACTGAAGTCTTTTCCCCTGTTATTTCTACCCATTAGTTCCAGTTTTCCTCTTTGGTTCTACACAGAACAAATTAAAAATTCCTTCCATATGATACCCTTTCAGATATTTGAACACTACTATGAAGTACCCTCTATCCTCATTGTCTTTTTTAAGGCTGAACATAACCACTTGCTTAATCTGTTCCCTGTATGTCATAGTTTCTTGGCCCTTCATCATCATCTTTACTAATCTCTTGTTTATTTGCTCTAGCTTATCATCCTCTTAGAATTTGTCACAAAGAATCTCATACTAAATTCTGTATGTGGTTTTACCAATTCATACACACAAGGACCTCCCTTGTTCCACTAACGCACTGCAAGATTAAGTTAGCTTTATTGGAAAGCCTATTATGCTGTTGACTTATGTTTAGACAGACATCAACTGAGCTCTCACAATTTATAATTATATAGTATTCAAAGATTCATAAATTAATTTTCTTGTAAAAAACTGTGAATTATAAGTATTATCCTGTTTTTATAGATATAGAAATCAAGGTTAAGAGAAATGAAGGGTCTTGCCAGAGGTCAAAAATGAATGCTGATGTTAGGATTCAGGCCCTGGTCTTTTTTGACTTCAAGTGAAGCATCCTTTCCTGTAGGACATCATGTTTCTTGTTAAGCCAAATCTCCCCCCATCCTGAACTGTCACATTTAATTTTTGGAACTTAAATGCATGGCATTTGATTCAATTTCCTATTTTTTAGCCCTATTTCAGTGTTCTAGCTTTGGTAGATTTTGTCCTAGTCCTACAGGGATGTCTCCCTGTCATTTCTACCCACTGATCATTCCCTCTGGCTCTATACAGAAAAAGATCCAGTTGGAATGGGTTCAAATTCAACCTTTGATACATACTGGCTATGTGACCTTAGGCAAGTCACTTATTCTGTAAGGACTCTAGGCAGATTTTCAGGACTATAAATTGCAGAGAAGAAAGTGACCTGCATTGAAAGTGATAGAATGAGACTTCCATCAGGTGTCCAAGTCATTGAAAATTCCCCCTTCATTTAGTATATTTTTGCTTTTATGCCATAGTAGTTTTCTGCATTAGGAAAATATGATTCCAGTCCTCTATCTAGCTAGTCAGGTTTCCACAATATTGTTGCTTCCCTTTCTCTTTCATTATCATCCAGATGCTCTTTATTTTTGTCCTCATATTGTGATAACAATGTATATACTTTCTTAATAGAAAGTGTAACTCTTCTATATTATTTACTACATTTCTTTCTTTTGGGTGTGAAATAGAGCATTTCATGTTTTCATTGTGACTCATTCCTACAAATTTTACCAATATATAGCCAGTACATAGCCAGTAATTGTCTCAAGGGCAGGACTTGATCTCAGGTATTCCTGACTCTTAGGACAACTTTGTGTCTACATTATGCTGCTTCCCAATTAAAAAAAAATAAGCCACTACCCATAAAATTCAATCTAATTGTTCAACACTTTCCTCTCAGTCATCTTTTCTTTACTTTTCTTCTTTTTCCTTTGGAAGTATCAAACTCCCAAGTCTTTCAATTTATTAACCAGAACTTTTAAGTCAATCAGGTAACATTTATTAAGTGTTTATTTATGTACTGTGGTTGCAAGGGAGTAACAGTCTCTACCTTAAAGGAGTTTACATTCAAATAAAGGAAAGGAGACAACAAGTACATCAGTAGGTATATACAAATACATTTGGAGTAGGTGGAAGGTTATTTTATAGGGTAAGACATGATGAGCAGCCAGGGCAACAGGAAAAAGCCTCCACCAAGTAGCCTTTGAATTGACTTTTAGTGAAAGTCAGAGATTCTGGAAGGTAGAGGTAAGGAAGGAGCAACCAGGGCAAAGATGGGAGATGGAGTATTGTGTCTAAGTAGTAACAAGTAGGCCAGTATGCCTTGATTGTAGAATGATAGAAGGGACTAATGTGTCATGAGAGAGAAATTCTAGAATTATGTCATAGTGTAACTTATTCCATATTAATTAGAAGTGAGTACTATCCATTAAGATTTATGGTTCTGTATAACATACACACTCTAGCAGGAAAGTATACTTCTTAATTAGTCAAATCACGACTGTATATATGTATTATTGTGCCATTCAGTGGGGGAATCACCAAAAGGATAGATTGTTTCGGGGCTTGCATTATCCTTATTAGAACTGGTGATTAACCATGTTTTCTCCCATCTTCCTTTCTCTTTTTCAAGGTTATTTCCCATGCCATCTCTGAACATGTAGAAGATGCAGGGGTCCATTCAGGAGATGCCACTCTGATGCTACCAACACAAACCATCAGTCAAGGAGCCATTGAAAAGGTTATCATTATTACATAATGATGCAAAGATTTAAACCAAATGCAAAGATATCAATATATATTTTACGTGATGTGTGATGATATGAAACACATTGATATCCTACTTCAATCAATGTACATATTTTATCTACTGATGACAGTTGTAGAGCATCTATTCTTCTTATTCTTTGAAAATTCTTGCCCATATTTATCAGAAATACTCTAGATGTTCTATATAATTTAATGGTGGTCTCTTGCTTAAAAAAATAACTTGTGGACACTACTGTAGAATGCACTGGAGCTAATTTATTTCTCAAGATCATTAAGGAATTTTAAAGAAAAAAACCAATTCTTTTCCTCCCCTTTCAAACATAAATTCAGTTTTATTATATATCTTAAAATTCTTTCCCAAGTATGAATACCCTTGATTTAATATATAACATACAACTATATATAAATCTTTTCAAACTATAATTTAGATTTATAAGTAATTTCTCCCAGCTGATGTCCATTTAGCATTAGCCTTCAGTTGTTATATCTAGTTTACTTATCATATTATTTCAGACAATCCTGCTTTCCTTATCTTCCATTCTAAAGTGTTTTGCTGCAATGAAAGTCACATGGCTCTTGGAAATATTAGATTGAGGAAATAGCTCAAAACAACAGTGGCACTACATAAAATACACCTATTTCAAATACGTCCCAGCTTCAGTACAATGATCCCAAGAACTCTAACTAATTTTCCAAGTCTCCCAGAGCTCAGTCCCTAGAAGTGATACACAGGTCCCCTTTCTTTCACCTTCTCATTAAATTGGTGTATTTCTCTCAAAAAAATAACATGTGAAGAGCTCATGACTTCTTTCATTAGTCCACTCTTCCGGTGTTGCTACCTTTGATTTTTAGCTAGATTCACACAACATGTATGTGACTCCTTGGGTCTTCCTGCAGAGGAATGCAGCTTCCCTCCCACTCTAATCCTCCCATCTTAGTTTAACTCCTGCACGGGACGGGGCAGTTGTCTGTCTCAGGGATGCAACATAAAAGAAAACTGTCCTGCCTCTTTTCAGTACCATGTAATTTTAGGACCTACACTTCTCAGCAGGTGAAATTTTAGTTTTTGAGAAGGAGTTTTGTCTATATTTTCTGATACTGAATCATGAGTCTGAAAAGTCCCCAGCTAGCCATCATAGTGAATCTAGAAAAAATGGCTACTTGTGTGACTGAGGAAAGGTAATAATGGATAAACTACATATTCTTTCCACTGGCTACAGTGCCTATTTTTATAAATAACTAAAAGCATCATAGATAAGACTCATCAGGAGCTTAGCAACTGCAGAAATTAATGATATCATTGTGACATCATCTTATCTCTTAACGTTAGGTAAAGGATATTACCAGAAAAATTGCAAAGGCCTTTGCCATCTCTGGACCATTCAATGTACAGTTTCTTGTGAGAGGAAATGACGTCCTGGTAAGAATTGTTATTGTTGTTTGAGAAGACACTATTTATAACTGCAGTGTTAGGTCAGGTCAGCTGAGGTACCACAGATCTTCTATTTCTTTATGGACATCCACCAGATAGTCACTGAGAATACCATATTTGTTTATCTGTGTGTGTGAGATGGTGTTGAGCACATAATATCTGCCTTGTTTGATGCCATATGCTCTGTGCCATTGATGTGTCATTCATGGCTTTGTTAAATACTCTGAGTTACTTGTAAGGAAAGTGTGATCTCTGTCCATGTAATCTGTTCATGTGAGGGTATAACAGGTTTATAAAATTGCTGTCTGTTACCAAACATATTGGTGTGCTACTGAATTTCAAGGTAAAAAGGGAATAGTTTGGGTGTCATTTAAAGAAATATGATATAGAAACTAGGTTATACTTCATTAATTTAGACTCTATTAAAAGTTTGGGGAAATTACATTTTCCAATCCTTCATGATCTCAAGGCGTTTCAGACGATATCTTATGTGATGAATGATATGTACTACTATAGAGTGGTTCTTACCCTTTTCATCAGCTCATTCAATTTAATCTTTATCTCCAGGTGATAGAATGTAACTTACGAGCTTCTCGATCATTCCCCTTTGTGTCCAAGACTCTTGGAGTAGACTTCATTGATGTGGCCACGAAAGTGATGATTGGAGAAAACATTGATGAGACACATCTTCCTACATTAAATAACCCTATAATCCCTGCTGACTATGTTGCTATTAAGGTAAATTTAAAATATATATGTAATACATATGTATTTATATATATATATATATATAAAGAAATATATATTCATATGTGTACACACATAAAAATATATAGTCATATATTCACACATAAATATATGTATTCATATAGGTATACCCATATACACATCTGTATGTGTATGTGTATGTATGTATATGTCATACATACACACATATTAAAGTTCAACCTTCTGCAAGAAGTCTGTCCAATTCCTCCTTAACCTTAGTGCCTGTCCCTGTAACTACCCCCAATTAATCCTGTCTGTATCTTGTTTTTACATAGATGTTTGTGTGTTATTTTTCTTATTAGTCTATGAGCTCTTTAAGGGTAGGGACAATTTCTTGCCTTTTTTTGTAGCCCTAGCACTTAACATAGTACTTGGCACCTAGTAGGTAGTAATTAAATGTTAATTGACTGACTAGTAGCACCAGACAAATGAACAGAATATATATGTCACTGAAGATAAGGTTGATCTCAGTATAGACCTAGTAGATAAAGCTGCAAGATTGAGTCTGTGTTAGACCCTTCTCTTTATAGGGTTTTTGAGCCATTTACTCCTTCTATAAGATAGAGTGTTGTATTCCCACAGTGACTCAGTTGTCAAGAAAAAAAATAGGTGATATATTGGTCATTCGCAACAGGATGGAAATTATCAGTCCAATGTTTTATCCTATAATCCAAAGTTCACATATGTGATTCAAAGATTTTAAGCTTTTGTTTCCATGGTAGAAGGTATGTATGAAAATTGAACACTAAGAAATTGTTAATGTAGCATCTTTAATGGCCATTAAAGAGAATTAAAATACAATTGTAGGCTAAATAATGTAATTTTTTAAAAAAAACTGTTAAATCAAATAATTATAGGAAAAATGGAAAATTTCACCAAAAAACCCCCAACCAAATGACAACATACCAATACAATGCATGGTGGGATACAACTAAAGCAGTTCTGAGAGGAAAATTTGTATCTCTACATGCTTTCACCAATAAAATAGAAAAATAACACATTAATTAATTAGGCATACAATTAAAACTTGAACAACAAATCACAAATCCTTAACTAAATAACAAAGTAGAAATTATGAAAATTAAAGAACAAATTTAATAAAAGCAAAAGTAAAATATCATTGAATTGATAAGTAAAACAGGAGTTTTTAATAAACAGTAAAATACAAATTTAGTTAAATTGATTTATAAAGAGATTACCAAAAATTTCATATCAAAAAATGAAAAGGAGAACTCACCACAATTTAGGAGAAAATAAAAGAATTACCAAACAATTTAATTTAAATATGTGCTAACAAAACTGGTAGCTCAGAGGAAATAGATGAATAACTACAAAAACATAACATACTCAGTTAACATATATATATGTGTATTTATATGTGGATATACTTGTATGTGTGTGTGTGTGTGTGTGTGTATGCTATCTGCAAAAATAAGAGATAAAAGCACCCTTCTGATATCCTTCTAAAATATAATAGTTGGCTTAATATCTAAAACAAGAAGAGACAAGAAAACTCTCCCTAATAAAATATCAAATTTCCCTAATAAACATTGATGCAAAATTTTTAAATAAAACATTAGTAAGTAGGCAATGCTTACACGTATCAGGAAGATATATACCATGACCATATTGTTTTTATACCAAGAATATAGGAATGGTTCAATATGAAGAATATAAATATAATAAATCTTGTTAATAATATACATGATAAAACCATATATATTTATATCAAAAGTTGCTGAAAAGGCCTTTGACAAAATCCTATACTCATTTATATTAAAAACTCTAGAAATCATTACTTAATATAGCAAATAATATTTATCTAAATCCAAGAGCAAATATTATATGTAACAGAGAAAAATTTGAGGTCTTTCCATTAAGATGTAGGATAAAGTAATGCTGTCCATTATCATTACTACTACTCATACTGCTAGAAACGCCAAATATAGTAATAAAACCAGAAATAGAAATTGAGGTAATAAACATAAGCAAAGATGAAACAGAATCATTGGATTTTGCAGATAATGTAATGATGCACTTAGAGAATCCTAAAGAATCAACTTAAAATGAATTGAAATCATTAAAAACTTCAAGCAAGTGTCAGGATACAGGATTAATCCACATATATCATCAACATACATATATAACTAAAACCAACAAAACCTAGCAGGAAGAACTAGAAAGAGAAATTCTCTTCAGAATAACTACAGAAATTACAAACTATTTAAGGGTGACAACTGAAATCTTTCAGTAATAAGTAGAGAAAGACCATCACTGTTTTAGTATTCATATTTTTGGGGAAGAGGCATATTCTTCTTAACAAAATATGTTACGGAGTCATTCAGTTATTGTGTTCTGTCAGTGAGTAGCAATTTGTGAAATTTCTTTGGGTAGGGTGCAAAAATTTAATCCTGAAATATCTTTTGTTATTTGAAAATGTGATTTATGAATTTTATAAATTTTTATTCTCCCTGCTTTGTATACTGTACATGCAGATGTACATGTATATCTGGGTGTATGTGTATATGCATATGTAAGGGTTATGGATAAGACAGGATAATTGTGGCTCATTTCAGATAAATAAGTTAAGGAAATGTGATCTAAACTTTTATTAATGGCGTACAACGGTATCATCACAGCATCATCTTATTTCTTAACTCAAGGTGAAGGATGCCATCGGAAAAATTTTACATATATATGTATGTATGTATATTCATACCCACATGCATGTATGCATAAATGAATATAATTTAAACTGAATATGTGCATATGCTATATACACACATATGTATATATACATTCATAGGCAAGTATATATACACCTATATATATGTACAAGAATATATGTTATTTAAGTTTGAAACTGCATTAACACTTTTGGGACACTCCATCTATACACATATAGTGTAGAGAGCTTTGGAGAGAGGACAGCTAGGGTTCAGTTCCTGCTTCTAACACTTATATTTATATGAACCTGGGAAAGACATTTAATATTTCATTATCCCATGTGACTCTCCAAGATTTAAAATTACATAACAAGTGCTGTATTGGTCCTGGAAGTATTCTCTTTAAAAGTTCTCCTATATCACTTCAGTGAGGGATCTGGCTAAATATACACATTCTTACATGTATATGTGTATATGTTGGTCAACATCTATATCTACATCTATTTGATCATCAACAAAAATGACCAGTACTTCTGAAAAGAGCCCTTCCTTTCCTTTTCACTTCTTAAATAGTCAATATTTAGCATTTTAATGACACATTAATGCAGTCTGTAAACTTTAAAGAGGTCTAGAAATGCAAGTTTTTGTTATTAAAGTTATGTACTTAAAATATGTCTTAACAACTCATTAGCGGTTACTGTAGCAGCAACTTAGTGAGGTGGGTGAATACTTACTAGTGGCATTTCCATTCTGAAACTGAGGTAACAGACCTTAAGAAATATTAAGTGAGTCCCCTGGAGTATATCCAGTGATCCATAATTGGGATTAGATGAATAAAATAAATTCTTTCTGGATTAGGTGCTTTCTCATGAAAAATTAGATGCTAAATTTAGGATAAAAATAGTCAATATACATGTGCATAAATGAGAAATAAAGGCTTGTTTTCAAAGTAAATTTCACTGATAAAGTAAAAAAGAATCTCTTATCTCTTTATATTATATGAAACTTCTTGGCAGAAATATTTGTAAGCAGAATGTTTTCCAAAGCTTTTAAAGAGGTGTCAGCAACTGTTTAATGTTTTAGAAGTCAACTCACAGACAGCCATTTCTGGCAAGGTTGCCTGTTCCAAGTCCAAATCATCAGAACATGGAGATGAATGTTTAAAAGCCCTACTAAGAAAAAAAATAATGCGTTTGAACTCTTTGTCTTGGGAGTGTGATGCCCAGTAGACTTTGTGTTAAATCACTGTTTGGGAGAAATTTCTGTGTAGGCTAGATTAGAAACCTTGGCATGGACTAGTCACAAGGGCCCTATTACTGAAAGAATTTGTGATCATTTAACCCATATTTTTTGGCTAAGAATGCAGGAAATTCTTGGAACTGACTTTTATAGCAATCTTTCAAGTCAATAGCCTTCACCAATGAAATGCTGATGTGTCTACTACATCCTAAATGAATTCTGTGAGTGATGACTTGTTTTCCTTTTATCTTTCTTTCTTCTCTTTCTCTTTCCTTATTTTTCAATAGGCCCCAATGTTCTCCTGGCCCCGATTGAGAGATGCTGATCCCATTCTGCGATGTGAAATGGCTTCCACTGGAGAGGTACTTAGTTAAAGATCTTTACACTTACTATTATTGTTATTATATCATCATCATTATTATCATTATTAATGCAGTTATTGATAAACCAGATTTAAAAGTTATGAACTTATGACCTGGTATTGTGTTTAATAAAGAAAAGAAGAGAACCTAAAAGCTGTGTGCAGTCAGAATAACTCTTAAACTGCTTTAAGGCTAACACCCATACTTGTTTGGTCAAGTTATTTCTCTTACCTCCAATTTTTCAATCTGATAATGTAATATGTCTAATTCACTTCTAGATACCACAATGAAATTTTATTTTTCTAAGTATTTATTATAAGCTACCCAGGAAAACTCATGGACCTTTATTATAAGATCCTAAACACTTTTGCTACCTTTGTACTAATACATTAATCTTAACAGTATTAAGAATTTAACAATAAGAATGCTCCACCATATAAGTGGAGTGTAGTATGCTTATATGCTTTAAAAGCCTAAAAACAGATTAGAAGAATCCATATACATACAAGTCCCAGGAGGATTTAGCTGAACAAAACAATGTAATGGGACTGACCACTGGATGTCCCCCTTCATTTGTAGTGGGACTCTTTTGAAGGGCTTTTCTTTTTGTTTCTCTTTTTCTTTGGGGGTGGGGGGTGTTGTGAATGTAAAATCTGTTTTTTTGGAAAAGCTGTCATATTCTAGAAAATTCTCTACACATCAGTGTCAGTACATTTTATGAATCACCTAGCCTTTGACAGACATACTAGCTGCAACTTCAGATTCTCATCACATCAAAGTAGTAACTTTAAACTGTTTACCCTTTATGTGAATGAAGCATTTGCTAAAGGAAAAAAAAATAATTGTATCAAATATATGATATTTTTATGGTTATATAGTTACAAGAAAGATATAAATCAGGAAATCAACGAAATAGAGACAGTAGGGGAAAGATAGATGGTTAGTCTGTCTTGTGTCGGGTCAAACTGAGGGTCATTGCTTTAGCCTCTTTGCTAGATTTTATAATCATTTCCCCAAACGCAATCTAATTTTTGATGAAGACTAATAGGCTGGGAAAGCCAAACTTTAAAATTGATGATATCATTCTATGTTTCCATTATGTATAAGAAGGAGCTCTTCAGGTTAAGTTTGGTATTTGGGGTAATACAGTAGTAGGTCTGTGTTCAATCAGTCCAGTTTTCAGTGTGTTGAAAGATCTGTTTTCCATTAGCGCTGTTTTCTGTGGAGTGGCCTATCTGTTTTCAGAGTTTAATGGTCAAAGAATATACTCTCATGTCTTTTCTGCCTCCAGACATGCATTTCTGGAGCTGATGAGAAAATGAAAGGGTTAGAAATGGAGCCAATTTTTGCAGATGGAAGTGGAGAATATTTTATTCATAAAAGAGATCATTCTTATGAGTTAGAAAGATCTATATTCACAAGTATCATGAAGTAGGATGTCAGAAGGTCTTTCTCATGGCTAAAATAAGTCTTGCTTAGTGAAAGCTCAATTATTCTTTAAAGAGACATTTTCAGTGCACACATGTCTTGTTTGGATTGAATCAACCTCTGCCCTTGGTGAAGAAGCTGTATTTTACTTTCCTTAATGGTAAGGTGCACATCAGTACTAATCCTTGTGGGAAATCTGACCATTGATCTAGGCTTCCTATTTCTGCTTTGTTGATGAAGTTCCTTGCATGTTCCAGTTTGGAATCTTTTCTCTCTTCAAGCCTCCAAGTTCAGTTCTTAATGACCTCATTCATTTAAGCCATATGTTGTGGGCTCCCTTATCTATTCTTTTTAACTTCAAAACTTCACTACATGTACAACCATCTTTCCATCCTTTCTTCTGAATTCTGAAAATGGGATCTCTTTGCCAAGGTAAAACTCTCCATTTTTGCCCTTGACCATATGTTTTCCTATCTCTGCTAAGACTTTGTTTTACCAGCCATTCCCTTTTTTTCTCCTTCTTTTCTTAAACTTTCTCTCTCCTATTTTCTCCTCTCCTCTCTCTTCTTACTCTTTTTTTCCTCTTACTCTCCCTCCCATCTCTGTCTCCATTTCTGTCTTTGTATCTCCCTGTGTCTCACCATCTTATGAATATTCCATGCCCTTCCCTATCCTATAAAAAACTTTCCTCGTGTCTTTTACTTCCTTAGTTTACACTCCGCTCCACATCACTACTAGACTTTTAAAAAGAACAGTCTACATGTATTGCATCCACATCCTCCCTACCTGCTCACTTCTCATTATCTCTGACTTCGATTCTCCCTCCACTACTCCAAAATTGTTCCCTCCCAAGTCACTAACCACCTCTTAACTGCCATATTCAAATGACCTTTCTTGTCCATTCCTCCATTTAATTGTCTTTCTCCAGAGTTTGCTACTGTTGACCACTCACCTCTTGATAATCCCTCCTCCCTTATGTCTGATTGCTTTGATAGTTCAGTTTCTTCTTACTGATGTGGGTCCTATCTTCTCTTTTCCCTCTATGCTTTTTTGATAATCCTATTTACTCCTAATTGAAGAATAATTACATCTATACATGTCATTTCCAAATCTGCATATCTAGCTTTAACTTCTTCCCTGAACTCTAGCTTTGCATTTTCCAATGTCTGTCAGGCCTTTCCACCTAGATGTTGTACTAGCACATCAAAGCCACCCTGTTCAAAACTAAACTTACCATCTTCCCTTGCAAACTTTCCCATCCTCTTCAATTCTCTATCTCTGTGGGTGTTAGCACCATTCTCCCAGTCAGTCAGTCAGGCTCAAAGCCTTGCAATGATCTTTGACTTTCCTGAAATCCCACATCTAATCTACTGTGGCATTATCTTTTTTATTCATATCCTCTACTTTACGTGCAATGTCATTCTTCCTCATTCAGTCTTCATTACGTCTGACTTGAATTATTGAAATACATTCCTAGCAGATCTCCCTATCTTCAGTATGTCTTCTCTCCAATTCATCCTTCACACTATTGCCAAAATAATTTTCTTAATGTATAGGTCTGACCATGTCACCTTCCTGTTCAAAAGCCTTGAGTGGTTTTCTCACTGCCTAAAGAATGAAATGCAGACACTTGTGAGACTCTTTCCAAACTGGCTTCAACATTCTTTTCCAATCTTCCTTCTATTTCCCTCCATACTCTCTGCTCTATGTTAAAGTAAAACTGGGTTACTAGCTGTTACCTGGTCTTGCCCTATCCTTTCTTGCCTCTCTGTGTTCCGGTAGCTGTTATTCTGAAACCAGTTTCCTCTGTGTTCTTTTCTGTTACGATCCTCTTCTTCCTTCAAGTTCTGGATTTAGTGCTAACTTCTTTATGAGCCTAGGCCTGATCCCCCGATTTCAAAGGGATCCCTTCCTCTTTATCCTTCAAACGTGCTTTCTAGATTCCCTCTTTGACTTTATCCTACTTTGTATCATACCTACACATTCACATGTATCTGTCCTTAAATGCAGGAACTGTGTTACTTTCTATCTTTATATCCTGTCCCAAGCAAAATGCCTTGCACATAGTGGATAATTTGCAAATATTTGCTCAGTTATTGATTTGGTTGTAATTACTGGAACTGGACCTATGCAAAAACCTAAGTGTCATCCTTTTAGAAAGTTTAACAGTCCCTAAGCATTTGTATAGTTAAGATGCTCCCTGCTGAGTGGAAATGGGCATATACTAAGTGGCAGACAGTGTGTTAGTTTAGAAAATGCCCTACTGGTGTTGAGGAACCTTTTACTTAGAATACACATTTAGATCCCAGGATTCTTTAGTAATGTTGATGAACCACTGACAACAATAAAGGGTACAGTACATCAATTGTCATTTTGTACAGAATCATGTTTGTTCTTTACAATATCCATTTTGCTTTTAATTACAATGCAGTATACCTTGGAGGTAGTATGTATGAAATGTGACCTAAGAAGAGCTTTATGTATCTACTGCTAAAGTATAATTTTTGCTAGTTTGGGTTGAGTTTTAGAAGATTTTATGTTATTCAGGGCTGGCAATAAGATGTTATGATTCGTATTCCCCTAAAAATAAAAGCAAAACTCAAATTTCATTTCTACTTCAATGGAATATTCTGTAATTGACTTTATCTGAAGAATTTTCCATAAGGAATATTTGATGTTGTTTACCTAGTTTGTCCTGGTTGTGTCTGGATTTGGATCTCATGACCCTGACATCATAGGCCTCCTAAGTTAAATAAGTAAAAGAGACATATGGCTAATCCATATATTATTCCCTCTCATTGATTATTTCTTTTGAGAGGTAGAAGATGGGAGGTTCTTCATATATCATTTTATGTTATATTGTAGTACTTCATATCATAGGCAGCATGACATTGAACATATCAAGAAGACATTAGAATCAGGAAAACCTTGGTTCATGTCCTGTTTTGTACATGTTTTGCTGACTGTTTGATCCTTTTGTTTAACCTCTTGTGCCTCAAACAGCTCTCTAATACTATAAGTGGCAGAAAAATTGTTGCTTTGCCTTGGTAAAAGTAATTTCTTACCAGCATTTGTTTATACTGATGAAATCACAGGTTGATTGGGATTCCCTGAACAAATCCCCTGGTGATCTTTCCTCTCCTGTTGTGGCTATTGTGGCACATTATCTTAGATTGTTAAGTTATATTAATCATCTCATTTTATTCTCAAACAGGTAGCTTGCTTTGGTGAAAGTATTCATACAGCTTTCCTGAAGGCAATGCTTTCCACAGGATTTAAGATACCACAAAAAGGCATTCTGATTGGGATCCAGGTAAGTGGGCCTGTGGGGCCATCTCCATGTATGTGTGTATGTTCGTCCTTCGTTGCCGAAGAAGACCATGCCATCAGAGAAATAATGATATGACTTGCACTTGACTTTGTTTTTTGAGTAAGGGAGGGCTGTGCATGTCACCAGCCTCACTTCTCCTCCAGAACCATCTGAATCTAGTGACCAGATATTCATCAGGATGACTGGAGATGACCTGGGATGAGGCAATTGGGGTTAAGTGACTTGCCCAAGGTCACAGAGATAGTATCAAGTATCTGAGGTGAGATCTGAACTCAGGTTCTCCTGACTCATGCACTGGTACTCTATCCACTGCACCACCTAGCTGCCCCTGCATATATGTAAAAAAGGTGGCAAGGGATAAAAAAGAATTCCATTGATTGGAGAAGGAAAAAACCCTCAAAATCCCATTTTTTAGAATTTGACTTAGAAAGTAAGAACTTACCAAAGGAGATGATTGTTCTTAATGGATTATCAGTCCATTTTTGTTTACTTTTAAGTAAAACTATGAAGAGTTTGTTGTTGTTGCTGGGTTTTTTTTTTTTACTTCAGTAGAATCAGAGGACACAGAAAAAATCGTGGGAGAGGAAATGTCTGCCAAAGGGGCATTTATCCCCAAAGTAGTGCTGCCCCAGAACTAGAGGTACTGAAGGCTAGGTGTCTCTTTACATATCCTACATTTCTACTTGCTGGGAAACTTAACTGGATAGGAATATTAATTAGACATCTGGAAAAGTAATATAAATAGAGAGCCTTATAAAATGAAAAAGGCTTCTCTTGGTTTGTAATTTTGAATCTGAATGTATTTCTTTTGGCAAGATAATTAATACATCTAATATAGGTTCTTAGTTTGTGGTCCACTGGCCCCCAAGGAAGTTGTGAGTAGATTTTAAGAGGTCTATGAACTTGGATGGGAAAAAATTACATCTGTATTTCAGTTTAATTGATTTCCTTTATAATTCTCTGTATTTTTTTAATGTTTAAAAATATTGTTCTAAAAAGGTGCTAATAGACTTCATCTGACTTCCAAAAGGTATGAGTACAAAAGGTTAAGATCCTCTAATGTAAGGATAATTGTTTCTGTTTAGATTTACACTAGTCTGTTTTGCTTATAAATATTTTGAAGGTTGTTATAGATTTCCTAACTGTCAATTACTTTATTTTGGGATTGGATAATTCTAGGGTCTTATAAAAACAATGGGCATGATAGCCCCACTGTGCTTTTAATAAGGTGATGCCCTGCATTGTTACATAAAAATCAAAGCATAATTAAAACAGTACCAGACATTCTCCAACTAGTAGGTGATTATTACAATTATCTCATACTAACTAAAATGCAAAACTAACAATATAACAAAAGCCTTAACTGAAAGAACATGCATCAAGCCACACCTCTCCATTTTTAAAGATTTAAAAAAAATTATCGGAAATCTCTTTCCACCCCACCCTCCACCCCACTCCATTGACAAAAAGAGAAAAGAAAGACAAATTCCTTGTAACAAATATATTTAGTCAAGCAAAACAAATTCCTTCATTGGCTGTATACAACAATAGATAGGTCTTATTCTGCATTTTAAATCCATCACCTATCAGTCAGGAAGTAAGGAAGTAAAATGTTTCATCATTAGTTCTCTGTATTTATGGATGGTCATTTCATTGATCATAGTACTTACAGCTTTCAAAGTTGTTTTTCTTTACAAATGACTACGGCCATGTAAATTGTTCTTCTGGTTCTTCTCTTTTCATTCGTCAGTTTATGTTAATTTTTATAATATTGATCTTATAGCACAAATCATCATAGTTCTAATTACTTCACTCTGCATCAGCTACTATGTTTCTCCATGTCTCTATGACACCATTTATTTCATCATATTCATATATCATAATTTATTCAGCCAAATCTCATTTGATGGCCATCCCTTTAATTTCTAGCTGTTGTTGTTTTGACACTATAAAAAAAGACTGTTAGAAATGTATCTGTACCTATAGGTCTTTTTCCTATTTCTTTCATATCTTTTGGGTATAGGTCACTATGGTATAGCGGGGACAAAAGGCATGCCCTGCTCAGTAACTTTTTCTGAATAATTCCAAATTGCTTTTCAGAATGGTTCCAGCCATTCACAGGCCCACTAACAGTGCACCAACATGCCTGTTTTTCTATCAGTCCTCCAAAGCTTATCATTTTCCTTTATTGGGTCAACATAGCCCCTTTTTAGGCGAGCTTTAAGTGAGGTGGCATCTCAGAACTGTTTTAACTTTCATTTGCCTTAGTCTCTTCCCTTAGAACTGCCTATTCATATTCTTAGACTATTTATTAATTGGGGAATGCCTTTTATTCTTATACATTTGAATTAATTATTTGTATATAAGTGAAACCTTTGTCAGTTTGCTGCAAAGATTTTTCCCTCAGTTAATTATTTCCCTTTTAATCTTAGTATTGGATTTATTTGGGAAAAAAATCATTATGGGTAATCAAAGTTAACCATTTTAATTTTTTCTCTTGGTTGGTAATGAACTTTCCTTTTGTCTGTAGATCTGAGAAATATTTCCCATATTTCTCTAACTTATTTATTATGCCATTTAAAATATCTAAGTCATACATTCATTAGGGGCTTATCTTTGCATACTGTGTGAATCATTGGGAAATCTAATTTCCTCTAAACTCCTGTCCAGTATTTTAGACTTAAAGGTACTCAAAAGGTGGTACTAAGCTACGGAAGCAGAGGATAAAAAAGTTACTTGTAAATGCCAGTTTTAATGGCAGTTCAGAGACAATTTAAACCTCATGCTAGATGCTTCACATTACAAGTAGGTTTTAAATATTATTAAACCTTAAGTATGAGAAAATTTTCCAATATTCAGTTATGGTTTAAAGTTTAATGTGAGGCTCATAAGCCTTCAAAGGAGACAAAGCCCCAGAGCAGTTCTTCACAACTAATAATCTTAGTGCTAGCATTTTAAAACATCAGTTTAAAAGGATAGTAATGAGTAAAATGGTTCCCTGTTTGGTTCTAGTGCTTCTGGGAAATGGGAGGGAATATCTAGTCTGAGCCATACTAAGTATTTTTGTGACTTAAACACCAGTTCTCATTTGACTGAGCAGAATTTTTTTTTGTAGAAAGAAAAAGAAAAGAATATGTTTTCTTAAACTTTTAGAAAGCTCAAATGGGCTTCCCAAGGAAGGTCAACTTTCCAGTACATTTTATTAACAAATCAATGTGCCAGCATAAGCAAGAGTTATTGCAAGAAGCCTGTTTATATCTCAGTATATATTACTAGCAGGGGTTCTATCTTTTAGTCACAGCATTTGAAAAAAATACATAAAGAAATATCAAAAGGTTGACGTGTTTTATGGCAGAATTGATTCACACAATTATTAACTAGTAGAGAAGTACAAGAGCCTTTTTTCTCATCTAATATATAGTATGTTGGAAAGCCCGTTATCACCAATAGCAGTGGAATGGTTTTTCTCTTTGATATTATGTAGAAATCTTTCATTTCCAGTGATTTTGATCAATTCTTTATTTTTTAATTTTTATTTTTTGTCAAGGCAATTCAGGGTTAAGTGACTAGCCCAGGGTCACCTAGTTATTAAGTGTCTGAGCAGTGTTGTGCTTGAGCTGGCTCCCTTCCTTATAGGAACTATTACATTTGCAGGATAAGCATTTATACCTTGCAAATCAGCAGCTGCCACAAATCGGGGCATTATCTAAATTTAATAATAATAATAGCATTTAGAAAGAGACTGTACTCAGTGTGATAATTTTTATCTCATTTTTATCTTCACAAGTTAGGCAGTTTCTATTTTTATCCTCACTAGGAAGTAGGTGCTATCATTATCCCCATTTTACAGTTGAGGATATAGGTGAACCAAGGTTAAGTGACTTGCCCAGGGTCACACAGCTGTCTGTGTATCTGAGGTTGCATTTGAACTCACATTTTCTTGATTGTAAGCTTAAGAAAATGATGGAGAAAAATTTTAATAATGCACTTTAAACTTAAGAATATGGTGTGTACATTTTTTTTTCTTTTTGAAGAAATGATGGTTAAACATTCATCAGCACACAGCTGCATGTAGATCATCCTGACTCCATATCAAGGGTTTTATCTGTTGTGCCACCTCGCACCTTTAGAGAGATATGAATTATTATATACTGAGAAAAAGGTCTTTTTAAACATATAGGGTGTTTTGCAAATTTATGTGGTAACAAAATTATCCCTGTGTCCTTCAATATCATTGGCCCCCTAAGCATAATATCTTACATCCCAACTGAATTTAATTGTATTGCTATAAGTGGGAAAATTGTTATTGATATCTGCAGATATCAACTTCTCTGCAGTTTCATTTGACAAGAAATAATTTACTCCAGTGTAGATCAAGAGCTGTCCATATTAACCCACCCTCAACCCCCACCATTGCACTATTCAGGGATGTCTGTGTGGTGGATAGCATCATCCTGACATCTGTGCTGCTGCATTTCTCAGAACCACAAAGCAAGCATTTTATCTGAAAATTCCAAAGCCAAGTGATTGTGTGTCATGAATAGCCGTTTGTACACTATGCAGAATTATTAGGGCAAGCACAGAGTTGTCAGTGTAGAAATCCCCTATATGACTGTGGCACCACTATTAGGGCAAGATCACTTAGCTTTTTTAAAAGTAGCCAACAATTACATTAACATGAACAATCTTATTTGAAGAAATGAAATTATTCCCTTTCCTTTGTGTAAAACAAAACAAAACAAAAACCTCCCAGCAAATAAATTAGCTTGTACGTTTCACCTTTAGTAACCAATGGTTCTTTACACAGGTCCTTTCAATCAGCTTTTAAGTCTGGCACTACTCAGATGCAAGGTGACAGCTGTAATTTCTTTTTGTGGAAAGGCTGTTTTATGTGTCACAAGTGTTCAATACATGTTTGATAGAAGTTCGTAATGCAGTTGTGAAAGCCAACACCCCTGACCAGAAGGCAGAGTGATTCTCAGGCTGGGAACCTGCTGATACTGTCATGTCGGATATTTATCTTTTCCACTTGGGGTTCAGAAGTGAAACAGCTTCATAATGAGGTTCTGGCTGTTGTCTGGAGGTCTTAGAAGATGCACTTATGTTGCTAGAAAATAGAGAAAGAGAAGGAGAAAGAGAAAGTCCCCATCCTAATGTTACTTCTAGAGGGTTTTCATGATGAAAACCTCTTCCAAGGGCATAGCGTCATCTGTGACTGGAATATGGCTTGAACAGTAGATAGCCTGCTTCTTCCTCAGAGAAGGGATGTGTAACAGTGAGGTGGTGAATGACTTTTGAGAACAGCCAGCATCCCTGTCACCTAGAGGTTACAAGAGATGATCAGTGGCCAAGGTCTTTAGAGCGGAAGAACTCCCAAGAGATGCAACTTAGCATTCAATTAAAAACTCCAAATCAACAAACACTTACTAAGCACCTGTTCCATACTCGGCAGGCTTCTAGGTGACATGGAGGGCAGTATATACAGGACAGTATAGTGCTTGTTTACTAGAGGTAAACCAAGTGATTTCAAATTCCAGGAGGACTTCAACAACATTCCAAAGTTCTTGGGTAGTGTTTTATTTTTACTTGCATTATCTCAGGAATCCTCAAGATGTCATCTATCTAGATCAGGGGTAATCAGCTACTTTTGTGTCATGGACCTATTTGGCAGCCTGTTGAAGTCTATGGATTGCTTCTCAGTCTACATCCCAACTGAATTTAATTGTATTGCTTTAAGTGAGAAAATTGTTCTTGATATCAACTTTTTTCTTTGATTTATTTTTAGTTTTCAATATTCACTTCCATAGGATCAGAGTAATATATTTTTAAACTTATAAAATACAAAGGATTACAAAGGAAAGCAATGATATTGATGTATAGTTATCAAAATATTCAAAAATTCAAGTTCACAGACTCCTCTGGGTCTACAGACCCCACTTTTATCTGACCTAAAGTCTTAGAGTTGGAAAATACTTTGAAGATCACTTATCCCATCACCCTCATTTTATAGGTGAGAGGACCAAGATCAAGTTATTTGCCTAAGGTCACATAGCTAGATAATAGGAGAGCCAGGGTTAGACCCTACATCTTTAGAATTTCATGTTATTTCTCCTATCCCATGCTGCCAAACAGACAGTTCTCTGTCCTAGTCTTGAAACTCCCTAGAGAATATTAGTTCACTGTCTCCTTCATTAAATTGTTCCAATACCTCTAACAACTTTTTCTCTTAGGAAATTTTTCTTACATCTAACCTAAATCCCTCCTGCTCCAGTTTAATCCCGCTTTGTTCTAGTCTATCCTCAATAGAAACAGAAAGCAATCTAGTCCCCATCCTCTATAGTATTCATTTATTTTCTGGAAGCCCAACTCTTTTAACCTTTCCTCCCAAACCCAATTTGTCAAGTCTTTCATCACATAAAGAAGCATATTAAGGACTGAAAGAGCACCGGAGCTTGTAAGCAAGCTCGATCTGAAGGAGGTATAGAGATTTTATCTAAGCTTTGTTGTTCTCAAAAGGCTTTACAGGAAAATATCAGAAGTATTTTTTAGGGTAAAATTTATAAACAATACTAAAATATTGAAATATTTTGCTTAAACCATTATTATTTGGTTTCTAGCTTTTCAACCTAGCATAATAGCTTGTCTGTCATAATAAGGATATAATTAGAGGCAGGGTGGGCCATCACAGGGGTGGCTAAGATCCAGAAATCTGACATACTTTCAGGGTAAGAGCAGATAATATAAACAAACTAAAAGTAGGCAGTGGGAGGGTGTTTATACAGGCAGGCAGAAGATAGTGTGGGTCTAGCCACGAACAAAAGGTAGATTTCTCATATGATAGAGAGGGTACAGAAGAGTGGTTAGAAAAGAAGGAGTAAATGATATAAGTAAACATCTTGGAAACTGAAAGTAAGTTAACAAAGATCTAGCCTTGGGAATTAGGCATGCAGGGTGGGACTCCAATCTCTGGAAAAAAGAACCAGGGCAGAGGCAGGAGGAGAAGCAGGTGAGAAGTAGGAGCATAGTCTGGGAAAAGCGGAGAGTTCTCAGTAAGGACTCAAGAATGAGGCACTCAGTTACCTGAATTGAGATTGGTCAAGGGAGAAGAAGCCCAGAGTTTTCTTACCATAAACTGAGTAGAGCAAGGCTGAGTTGAAGTTGAATCTTAGAGCCATTGACCTAGGTCTTTTAAGGTCTTCTCTAACTGGGGCAAGAAGGTCCTGGAGCAGTGTGGGTCAAGGAAGAACTTAGTTTTTAGAGTGAAATTCCTTCCATTGAGAAGATATGAAACAAACTGTAAGGGTAAAAATTGAGGCAGACCATGAGAATATCCATGATCCTTCTATTCTAGTTCTGAGTTATTTTTTTAATTTATAAAAGTGAATGACATCAATTTTTAGATGGAGAGATATTGAACTATTTATAAGGATTTAAGAATTTTGTTATAAAAGCCAAGATAACAAGCCCAATTAAAAAAGAAAAATACCTCAATTGAAATAATATGGTATTCCATGAACCTACTTTTAAATGGGTTGCAAAAAAAAATTTATCCATATGGGAACACATTTTATTTTGGTTTTCTCATTTGTTCAGAGCACCTTGCTAAGGAGGTGTGGTCATGGCTTGGATTCCTATATTTCCTTTCTTCTTTTTCTTGCTGCCTACACTGCCTGTCCAATGAACATATGCTCTGGTCATACCTGCTTATTTAGACCAGGGGTGGGGAACCTGTGGCCTTGAGGCCACATGAGACCCTCTAGGAGCTCAAGTGTGGCCCTTTGACTGAATCCACACTTCATTGAACAAATCTCCTTAATGACAGATTTATTCTGCAAGACTTGGACTCAGTCAAAAAGCCACAGGTGAGGACCTAGAAGGCCACATGTGGCCTCAAGGATGCAGATTCCCCACCCTTGACACAACAACCAACATCATATGGTGTTGACTCAGTTGTGTCACTCATCCTAATGGTTCTCTCTCTTTCAAGTGCATCACTGTTTCAAATTCGCATCTGTGCAGCTGCCATATTGATATTTCTAAATCATGTACCTCAGCTTGTGACTGTTACTGATGAAGCTATAGAAAGCTCTCAGTTTCCTCTAGGATAAAAAAAAAAACAACTGCTTTGTTTGGCCTTTAAATCTCTTTACCACTTGGCTCCAGTCCATCTTTCTTAGACTTCTTCATACCTTACTCCCCTTCATATATTTTACACTTCAGTTAAACTGGCCTACCTATGATTCTTTGACCAGGCTGTCTCCCAAGATTGGGATTCACTGTCTCCTTCCTCATTTCTGACTCTTGTCATTCCTAAACTCTTTGAAGGCCCCCCTCCAGTACCATTTTCTCTATGAGACCTTTCCCAATACTCCCAGTTGCTAGAGCTAATGCTAACTCCCCTCCCAAAATAATGTGGTATTTATATTGTATATCCTTAAATTTTAAACCTATGCATTAAGCTTATTTCTCTTAAATAAAAGTAAATTCCTTGAAGGGTAAGGACTATTTTGTTTTTGGTCTTTTTAACTCCTATATACAGAGTACACAGATGTTTGTTGAATGATCGAATAAAAAGGACAGCACAACAAATTAGGGTAAATGATTCTATGCCATTGACTTTTATGACAGATACAGGGAAATGTGATTTCACAGGCATAGGGAACTCTTGAGTAAGGAAACTAACTCTTTCTACTAATATAGACTTCCCTGCAACTTATGGCCATAGAGAACTGCCTAGATTACTGAGAGGTACAAACTGTCTTTATGTCACATAGCCATAATGTGTTGGAGACATGATTTGAACCACTGTCTTTCTGATTCCAAAGATGGTTCTATATCTACTATGCCACTCTACCTTTTGTGATATTATGGGGAAACTTTATATTGTAGATAATGAATTAGAGAGCTCAGATCGGTCACTTATTTTTTTTTAATCTCTTTTTAGCATTCCTTCCGTCCCAGATTCCTTGGTGTTGCTGAACAACTACATAATGAAGGTTTCAAGGTATATTATTTTAATTTTTTTTTTCCAAGCTGCTTTCTTTCAACACTGAAAATCTGGCCAGGAACCAGAACATTGACTTCTGCCTATAATGAGAACCTCAGGGAAAAGCAACAGGGCCAAGTCATTCCCTTTCAAGTTGAGAAAAGAAAGGCTTTGGTGTCACCATCTTGGTGTGCTCCAAACTTGAAAAAATTCAAATAGGCAGCCTTTAAGTTCTAAAAATAGTTGTCATTAACTATTAACTAAAAACTGAAAAATTTTAGAAATGTATCTTTAAACAAGTGAACATGGTATAGTAATAAAAATTCAATGTATTTCCATATTTTTTAACTTATCTTTTTCTTGGTAACATAGGGAATAATGGTTGCTAGATGTTACAGGTACAAGCAAAGTCCCATTGCAGTGGATGCCTTCACAAAAAGAGGTTCTTTGGAGCAAAGGCATTTCCATGGCTGGCCCACAGCAACTGTGCTTTGTTGATCTGATTACAATGAATTCTCCATAGCAAATAACAAAAGCTTTCTCTGGTTCTTATCCAAAACACCCTTTATTATGAAAGGATCTGATTATGTGCTATCAGCAGGTGGGGAGAGAGGGACTGGAGAACTGAGTAGAGCTGAATCTGAGTTGTTTGTAGCTTTATTTATTGTTCTGACTGTGCTGTAACAGTGGTGACTGCTCCATTTATCCTCTTCCTTTACCTTCCTCTAACACTGAAATCACCTGGGTCTATAAAGCCCTAAAAGGCTAAAAGACCCAAGTCACTCTCCTTTCCCCTGCTGGGAACGCTTATTTCACTTGTTACTTCACCGTAGAGAGATAAGCAGTTTCTTTCCTTTTCTCCTCCATAGATGGAGAATGGAATTTTTTTTAATGTAGTATATTCATTATAACAAAATCTCACTACAACAAAAATAATTAGGATGATCCATGAAGATTTTTGTAACCAACTCTTGAGATAATGAGCTGACCTGTGCTACACTAGAAACAGCCTGTTTTTAGTATTAGGACATCCGGACACTTATTTTGTTCCTTAAAAATATTGACAGAGGAATAGTTCTAGTTTCCAAGAGATTAATCAATTTATGGAAATTATTATACAGTCAAAGCAATAACTTATATAAGGAATTTAGATTAGAGTGTGTTTCTATCCTACTTAATGTAAGTCCCATAGCCCTTGGAGAATTTGGTACATCTGGCTTCTATTAATGAAACCCAAATTATAAAAGTTCAAATTTCCCGAACAGATTCAGAAAAGGGTGAGTTTTTTCCCCTTCATTAAAGGATCAATTACTTTACAAAATGTTTACTGTGGTTTTCCTTTAAAGAGGAATTGAATTGAAATCAGAAAATACTTCAATTTTGTACCCACCTCAAGCACTTACTAACTGTTGTGCATACAATCTCCTTGAGCTCAGTGTCTACATCTCTGAAATGGGCATAATATCATTACTCTCAAGAATGTTGTAAGGTTCAAATAAGATATCTTATAACTTTGTACACCTTAAAGAACTTTACAAATGCCAACTATTTTTCCTTATTATTGTTAGGGTCAGCTCTCTATGCTGTGATTTGATTTAGAGGAATATGATTTTTATACACATAAATCAGAGTAGGCTGAGTTTGTCAGGATGAGATTGTAATCATTAGGGGTCTACATAGTATGTCACCACTTCTGTCCCCAATTGTTAATAATTATATAGGATTTCCCCTTTTATAATTAAAATGCAAGAATTTTAGCACCAAGAGCACATTGATATCTGGACTCCTTATATATGTTCACTGATCACTTGTAATGCCCACTCTAAATGGTTTCCTTTATTTTCAAACACAGCTCTACGCCACAGAAGCAACTTCAGATTGGCTCAATGCAAACAACGTGCCAGCTACCCCTGTTGCATGGCCATCCCAAGAGGGACAGAACCCCAGCCTTTCTCCTATCAGAAAGTAAGAATTGGGTCAAGTGTGAGTTTTTTGGGAAGCTTTGGCCAAAACTGGGTGATTGATGATTTCTCAGAGACCGAAACAAAGAAAGGTCAGGCCTGGGAATTAGTAATTGGGATCCATTATAAAGATTCAAAACTTACTCTTTATGATTGCAGAGTGATCCTTTTTACATGAAGAAAACTTACTAATTAAATATTTTTAAAATATCATACATTTCTACTCAGCTATAGACTTGATCATCCATGAATCAAATCATATTTGTCGTATGAATACTAATATAGAGCCCAATAATATGGTGGCAGCTTAGAACAGGAGTCAGAAGACTTGAGTTAGAATCCTGCCCTTGATACTCACTGGCACTGTGATCGAATCATGTCAGCCTGTTGGGACTCCCTTTCCTCATAAACAAATGACAGCGTATCTATCATTTTCCTCACAGAGTTTTGGTAAGACTCAAATGAGTTAATATCTGTCAAATGGTTGCAAACATTTAGATGACATATACATCACTGGATCTGTGATCTCTTCAATGTAGACACCCTCCAGTGATGTATGTCACAGGCCTCTGCACATTTACCAGTCCTGTGAGCAACATGTTCAAATGCTTTGGCCCTATGGAACAATGTGAATTCCTGTTTTGTGTAAACTGTTGTTCCAGGGGCTGTGATCATGTTATTTGCCATTTGATTATAAGGATTGGTATTCCCTAGGGGAGGGTAAGATTTTTATAGGATATATTATGTCCAGCTCAGTGTACATGCCTTCAGAGTACCATTTCCATTCATGTTAATGGAATTGTATAGCAGAGATACAGCACACCTCGTTAAGAATATACATCTAGTCAGACGATTTTATTACTGCCTGCTGAAGAATTGTCGTAATGTACACAGAGTGATATGCTTGGAGTTAGGGCCCTGGAGAAGTCAACCTGTAAATCAGTGTTCAATAGAAGCAGAAAAGGATGGCTTTGTGTCTGCACCTTCATTTCCTTCCCTGGATACTATGTGCCACTTGGCTAGGACTTTATCAAACAATAATTAGCACAACTTCATATGATTTGACATTTAAATGTCTCAGTCTGTGGCATCAAGGGAGCAGACAAATAGAGAGTTTAATTCAAAATCAGGTTACTTGCTTCTTCATGCCATCTGCTAAGAGCTACTAGACTAGCAGGCAACGAAGCAAAGCTAATGCCGGAAAGGGGAGTAGTGGCCTTTTCTCAGAGAGAAATAACGTCCTTGGGAAACAGCAAATTGTCCATCAAGTTACTGATCACTTGATTGTAGAATATTAGCATTTTAAACAGAAAGCGACTCCTGTCAGACTTTCATTTGAGTGTCTTTCGGGAGCCTAAGAGTAAAAGTATCACTCCCTATCATTCACAAAGAAACATCATTCCAACCTTTAGTGAGAGATATAGGAAGTGGGATGGAAGTTGGACCCCCATGAAATCAATTTAAAAGGTCAACCCACTAGTCATGAAAATCTATTACTAAATGCAATGTAAATATGGTCCCATGTATCTTCAGTGGGGTATAATAGAAAAAAAGCCACATTGAACTAGAATTTAGAACATTGGGCTTTCGTCCTCTCTGTGCCTGGCACATGGGAAATGTTGCCTGGCTTATTAGTTGTGGGGCCCTGGGAAAATCATCCTACCTTTCTAAGCCTTTGTTTTCTCATCTGTTAAGCAAGGGGGTTAGACTAGATGCCTTCTAAGTCCCCTTCCAACCCTAAAATACCATGATCTGTGAGGAGGTGATCTTGCTCTAAGCTGATAACATCCCTGTGGGGACATTCTTTGATTATCATTTTTCTTGCCCCCTTCCTTCCTGTCTAGGTTGATAAAAGAGGGAAGCATTGATCTGGTCATTAACCTCCCCAACAGCAACACCAAGTTTGTCCATGATAATTATGTAATCCGCAGGACAGCTATTGATGGTGGAATTGCTCTCCTCACTAATTTCCAGGTATGTTTTCCTATTGGGATAAATATATTGCATGTAGAATTCTCATTGTTTTTGACCAAGTGCCCATTTTATTATGATGATTACTTTAAAATATTTTATTCATCTGGATTGCAAAACATATGACAATATATTTCCTCTCTTCTCACTGTTTAGTCCAGTGAGGACATTTTAAAATAGGAATTTGAAGTGATTATGTCAACAATGAAGGGCTTTGACCAAAACTGAGTGATTGGTAGATTACCAGTTAGAGAAGGCCCAACATCTGATCATACATACTAACCCTGAGGACCTTGGCAATTAATTTAATCTCTTAGTAGTACACTCAAGAAACTCTCTAAGACCATAAATTAGAGAGAAGGTACTGATCTGTATTGGTAAAGGGATTTTCCTCATCTGGGAGTTCCATGGAGCAACACAAGAACAGGTTCAATCCCTTTTCTTATGACTGTCTGCCTCTCAAACTTTATACAATTCATAAAATACAAAAGGATGATGTCCGTTGAAATAGACAAACTTTAGATGCAAAGTACCATTTAAAAAGTTACAGTAGTCATTATTGGAGCCAAAACCATAGTTCAGTTACAAGGTTCAGTTCACTGAGAATGACTTTGTCAGGTATGTCCAGTTTCATTTGGATATAGTCTTCCTAATTTATAATAGAGAAGGGAATTTTTTTCCAAGACTCATTAAACCATCTACCCATAATATTGTGTGTGTATACATATATATGTGTATACACACATGTATATATATATCTTTTTTTTTCTGACCGAGTTTGAATCCTTATGGTGAGTGAGAAAGGAGAGGGCAAAGGTAGACATTCATTTCATGGTGAACTCTGGAATGTAGGGGAGAATTCTAATTACATAAAAATCTGAGTACCTTTCATTCCATGGCCCTTTAAAAACTGGGATCAGTAACACTGACAGCTTCAGTTTTACTTGATTAAACATCCACTCTCATATCATTGAGGTTACTAAAGTGCCTGCCCATACCTCTTTCCAGGTGACCAAGCTCTTCGCTGAAGCTGTGCAGAAATCTCGCAGTGTGGACTCCAAGAGTCTTTTCCACTACAGACAATACAGTTCTGGAAAAACTGTGTAAAGGAGCAACTGAGCCTCATGAAATCTTGGAGCTGTTTGTCCATTCACTGATGGACTCACAGAACTCCAGACTTTGATCCCCAGACAGAGAACTATCTCTAGTCCCAGTTGTATTTTGTCAGTTTGCTTGGTTGTGTCCTTAAAAAGTCTTATCTTTTTAGTTAGATAGTTGTCAGTCACTCTGTCAAGTCCTTGGACAGTAAGCCCTTCTCAATTCCATCTTGCTTTTCATGAGAGCCTACCCCATGAGTTATGCCTTATTTGGGGCAAACACATAATCCAGTCCATAGCCCTCCTTGGCAGCTGATATTCATTATGTGGCAAACCCAAATCATTGGTAGCATATTGGCTAGAAAAAAGAATGCTTCTCATGGGTAGCTCCATCTTCTTAACTCTTTTTTTTTCTACTTGAAGAGTCTGAGAATCATCATCTTTAAATAACTTCTGCTACACTCAGGTGTCTTTTGTCTTTTAAAAATTGCATATGCTACCCAAACCTCATTTCCCTGTCATATAGTTTTATTCTGTGTCCCCTTGCATCATTCCTGAATATCAAAATTGGTATATTCCTTCCTTACAGTAATCACTCTCCACCTACCTAGTGTATCCAGTGATATCACAATCTCTTTTCAAGGTACTGAGTTTGATGAGTGTGACAGGAGGTCTTTAAAGTATAGATTTTTTTAAAGGACACAAATTTTCAGCCCTTTTGTGGCAGCATATGGCAGAAATAAAGCACCTGAGTTTTTTTTGTTCATTCATTTTTAACCTTAGCCTAGCGTATTCTTTTGCAATTGACAGATTTATAGGTTTTCTCTCCACCCTCAGCCTCCCTAGCCATGGTGACTCTTTGGAATCCCTCTGAAGTTCTGGTTCAGTCCCTAGAGATTATACTTTCTATGTACCTAGTCAATCTCATGCTGTGTTATGACTTATACACAGTTTAATCCTGACGTCTCCCTCCATTCCTCCTACTTTACCTGAAAGGGTAGAAAAGCTCTTCCAACTTGGCAGACTTTTGGGGTTTTAAAGTTTTGTATTATTAAAACTGCTTTGATTGTTAACATTGAAATAAAATGCTGTTGAAGAGAAGTTTAGAGGACTGTCTTTGTGTATTATTTTTTACCCTCTTCTACTAAATCAGTTTCTTTGACCAGGATCAATTCACTTATTTACTCTCTATACTAATCAGAACATGGTAAGAGCAAAAGTTGGTCATTATAATGACGGTGAACATGTGTGCTCTCTATTCCAAATGATTTTTCACTTACTCCCCATGTGTCTAGTTATCTTTATGATAAAATATGATTGTGCTGAGTAATTACATAGCACCCAGATTTTCCCTACTGTTCTCTTTGCTGCTGCTGTTATTTCTAATTACACATGTATATTATAAAGGAAAATTCAAAGGTATAGATGAGATATGGCAAATAGAACAAAAATGATCATCACCATCCGAGGATACATTATGCTGGCTACTGTATATGCCAACTGTATGGTCGTCATTAGCCCTTAAGTAAGATTATACCATATTAATCTAAGTTATGTATGTGTGTATATGTGTATATGTATATATATATATATATATATATATATGAAAGGATATAATAATGTTATCTTCACTTATATTTCTCTTAATGGCCTTGTGAAATAGGTGGAAGAGATACTGTTTATAACCATTTTGGAGAGAGAGAGAGAGAGAGAGAGAGAGAGAGAGAGAGAGAGAGAGAGAGAGAGACTAGAAATCAGAAAGAAAAACTTACCAAGGGCACAGAGATTGTTTGAACTCAACCTCTGCCTCATTCAGTGCTCATGAGACCAGCTGCTGGCATATAAGGAATCCCTTCACACATACCCAACAGCAGTACAGTATTACAAGCTTGTATTTGGCCTTATTCTACAGCAGATCTTTGGATTGGTTGGTTGGTTGGTTGTTGTCCTTTGTTCTCGAAAAGAACCAAAATGACATCACCATGATAAACTCAAGTTTCAGAGTGTACAACTGTGGCTGATCAGACCAATACAAGCTCAGAATGCTCTATCGTAGATTGGGCACAGAAAATTTGGGGCAGATATCCCAAATTTGTGCATCCTGTGTTTACTTTGTGTTGTCTCAATTTTGCTTTGGTCATAGAGCACAGCACTCTTTCTGATGTGGGCATGCCATGCTGAGCGGTCCTGTGACAGTGTCTCCCATGTCACACAATTAAATCCAGAGTTCTTGAGAGAGACCTTGAGAGATCTTTGGACAATTTTCAAGTTACACTCATATTGTGATAGCCTTTGAGATTGTCTCAGTTCTCTATTTTTTATTTCACTTTCTCTTATTCAGATGATCTTAGTATTCTAATTCCATGGCACTAGAAGCATTAGTATGAGGAAGGAGGCACTAGGCTAAGTAAAGAAGAGATAAAGGTCTCAAACTAACCAGTGACCAGAAACCATTAATACTATCTCTGACCAGTCCAGTTGGTCCATCAGGTCAACATCCCCCAAACCCAACATCATGAAATCTTGACTGGTAGCTTCGAAAGAGGAGCAAGAGAAAATACACCCTGATACTTTGAGTAAATTAATCTAACTTTCAAAGTTCCCAATTACCTTGGTAATTTTAATTCTCAGTCATCTCACTAACATTGTTTTTCAGACATGGAAGGTTATGGAGGAAGAAGGGTTGAAATCTTATTTCACTAATGGATACTATTTCAAAGAGGATGAGAAAAGCTGTTATCCTTCAGGCAGAGACTGAGTGACCATTTTAACCTTATTACATAATTTAAGAGTCTGAAATTATCTTTGGACAGTCATCTAGTCCATTGCAAACCTGAAAGGAATCCCTGTTAACACATTTAACAAGTAGGCACTCACCTTCTGTCTGAAGAAAGATGCATTTATTAGTCAGCCAGCAAGCATTTATTAAATACTGGGCACTGTACTAAGTGCTGGGAAGAAAGAGGAAAGGAAAATACTTCTTGCAGAAGGTGGGATATTGTAATTGGGTTATATGGTTGGAGCAGATGACCTCTGGGGTTATTATATCTATGATTCCATGATTCTACCAGACTTACATGGGCAACCACTTCATATCTCAGAAGTCCATACCTTGGTCGGGAGTTGGGAAAATCTGAGGTAAAATTCCGCCTCAGCTAACTGTGCGTGACCCTTGGCAAGTTACTTAACCTTTGTCTCAGTTGCCTCAGCTATAAAATGGAGAAAATAATAGTATCTTCATCTCAAGAATTTTATGAGGATAAAATGAGACAAAATTTTTTAAAACACTTTGCAAACCTTAAAGCACTAAATACTAGCTATCGTTATTATTATCATTAATTAGTGAGATTTGGTATCTGATGTTATATCTTAAATCTATTGTATTGTTGGATTAACATGTTAATTGCCAAATTCCATTCACTCACAGAACAAAATATTTATAGCGTACAAATCACTTTATTTTCCATTATCTATCTATACATATACTTGTGTGTTTTCATTCAAGGGACAGGGCAGTAGGGCCCAGGTAGTGTCCTCAATCCTGGAGAGTACTCCCTAGGTCTTGAATGTAAGACTTATGTTAGAACAGAAGTGGGAAATCACATACCAGTTTTGGGTTATATATAGAGAGAGCATGCAATTATCTAGCCCATAACCTTCTAGGTCCAAAAGTTATGGAACTAATCTCACCAACACTGTTAACTTCATTTGGGTGTTAGTCACTGCCAGAAGTGGTTGTAGAATCTTGCAGTAAAGACCAAGGTCTTTATGGGCCTTCCAATTGGTCAATAAACATTTATTAAACATGTACTCTAGGCATTAAAATTAAAGGGGATTGGGAACAGCTTACTGTAGAAGGTGGCATATTGCTAGATCTTGAAGGAAGTTAGGGAATCCAGGAGGCAAAAATAGGAAAGGAAAGAATTCTAGGAATGAGGGATAGCCAGTTGAAGTTGGGAGTTTGTTTGAGTAATAACAAGCAGTCCAGTATCACTGGAACACACACACTCTCTCTTTTTCTTCCCTCCCTCTCTTTGCTTTCTTCCCTCTCCCCAATCCCTGCATCTCTCCGTGTGTGTGTGTGTGTGTGTGTGTGTGTGTGTGTGTGTGTGTGTGTATGTTCCTAAGGTATAAGATTACAGGAAAGGTGGGGTAGATTCAGGTTATGAAATGCTTTGAATACCTAAGAAAGTTTTCAATGAATACTTAATAAATGATTTTATGTTTGATCTTGGAAGTGATGGGGAGTCACTAGAATTTATTGAACAGAGTGGTTACATGGTCAGACCTACACTTTAGGAAGGTCACTTTTGCAGATGAATCGAAGATGGATCATAGTGGGAAGAGACTTGTGGCAGTGAGGCCAACTGACAAGCTATAGAAATATTTCAGGTATGAGGTGATTAGAACCTGTATTAAGGTGGTTGCAGTGTGCAGTTGCAAATATGCAGAGAACATATTTGAGAGATGTGAGGAAGGTAAAATCAATAGACCTTAGAAATCAATAGTGGAGAAAGAGGGGTAGAAGGAGAAAGGGAAAGAGAGAGAAAATGATGGAGAGACAGAGAGACAGCGACAGACAGAGACAGGGAGACAGAAAGAGCGTAAATAGTGGAGGTTGTGAGCCTGGGTGAGTGGGAGGATAGTAGTAACCCTAAGAGTAATTGGGATATTTGAAGAGAGGAAGGCTTGGAAGGAAAGATAACAAAGTTCAGTTTTTGATATGTTGAGCTCAAGTTGTCTATAGAAATCCAGTTTTAATGAGAGCCTTCAGAAGGGCTCCATCAATTATCTCTATACATATGGGAAAGGAAAAGATTTAAGATGAAATGAATTTTGTTGCCTATGGAACAAGTATCCAGAGAGCACAGTGAAAGAAGTGAGTAGCTTTAGAATGGAGCATCAAAGGAACTGAGTTGAGGAGAAAGGAATAAGAGATTGAGCAATGGAGGACCGAGAAGCGAGTTGGAGCCAGAGAGACCTGCTGTGATGGAATGGCATTTCTCCTTTTCCCTAGGGAAGCTGGAGATCAAGCAGGAGGACTGATGCAATAGAATAGTGTTTTCTTTCCTTACCTCACAAGTGAGAGACAAATGTGTGATGCAATGACATTTCTCTTCTTCCTATGGGAGACGAGAGACCAGATAGAAGACTCAGCATGATAAAATGAGCAGTGGGAGGCCAGACAGATCCAAATGGTGTTGGGAAATTTTAGTTGGAAGGCCACTAGAGTTAGTTCCTACAATATAAGAAGTTTGATTTACCCCAAATTGCAGAATAGGAGGTAGTGGTAGATCTTCAGGTTTCCCAGTCTTAAGAACTTTTCTTCTAAGGATACAGGGCTTCCTGGAATGCTTGAGTGAGAAAGATTATTTAAATCTAAATTTAATAACATATGTAATGTTAAATAGGCCTGGTGCTACGAAAAATTCTAATTGATAGGATAGAGAGTTGTCATTATTCCCTCACATTTGTGGCTGACATGCCATTATCCAATCTAAAGCATTCTAACAAACATAGTAGTGTCACAGGACTTTTATTCTCCATTTCCTATGAGGAACATAAAATTAGAATCTGTTTTATAGGAAATTTCTGCCAAAATAGATCCCTTTCTATGGTTTTCTCATAGGGAAGTGTGATAGAAAGCAAAGTATAATCTTTTGCTGTTTTTGTTTTAGTATAATCAAGAAATATAATGCCTCTGATTGAATCTTGTCTTTATCAATCAAGAGTCTTTACTGGGAGTAAAATACAGAGTTTCTTTAACTAGAAACTGTATATGTATTTGTATTGCTAATATGATTAAAGATCTTCCCCTCGCATTAGAAGGCCTACCCATTAAGGGGAGTTTGATTAGAGAAGATTTTGTAGGAAGGCCCACACCTTTTGTTAATGAGGCACTCATTCTCAAGGGTTAAAATTCCCTCTGGCTCTAAAAAAGGTATAAATATTAGAGAAAGATTTTACTTCAGGGCTTAGTTTTTGGAAGAAACTTGGTGTGCCAGACGAGACTCTGGGAAGCTGCTAAGGATCCCCCTGGCTTTGAAAACCCAGATGTTGGTTCTTCCCTCTCTGGCAACTATGGTCAGACAGTCTGGAAGCACTGTCTATTGATTTCCTGAACTAAGTGAATGATATATGTGCTTGATTAAAGGAGCTCCTCAAAAGTTGCCTTTCGTTTTGGAAAAGCAGATCAAAGAACCTGTGATAGCAGGGTCCCCTCCCACTGCCACCCTCCGTATATGTGCTCACTGACAGGAAGGCAGCATGCCGCTGATATTACTAGAGGAACATCATCATTTCTACCTATGGCAGGTTGTCTGTACATTTCTTCAGTATTCATGTTTTCTAAGAAGATGGAACTTTCTCAAGAATGCCAAACACATGAGTTTTGGTGTTCTTGAGTATAGCAGATCCACAAATGAAAATTACTTTAAAAATAAGATTCATTGTGTCTGGATCTGTCTCTGATTGAGTTTTGGGGTCAATGGTGGGTGCTTGTCCTACAATTCTCGTGACCTGTTTCCATTTTTAAAGGAATGATATAGAATTACATGGGGAGACCTGTCAATTGGGTCAACTCTATATCTAATAAATTGCTAGCATCTTGAATTGAACAATGCCTATTTTTGATAGCCTTGATTTTGGTGTACTCATTTTCTTGGTTAGTGTATATGCCACTCAGTCAAACTTCTAAGGGAAAGAAGTCAAAGGAAAGTGAGTCTTGCTCTGGCCTCTGTCTGTACTTCCATTCTTGAGACCTTCCCTGCTCTTAGCAGGGCAGCTGACCCAGTTCTGATCTAACCTAAAGCATATATGTTGGCTTTTCCTCAACTTCCAAGCCTATTTCACTGGGGTTAGAAAACACTAGGGCAATTCTTAGTACATGGATTCCCCAAGTCAGCCATGAGAGGGCTAGTCAGGGTCAGGAATGTTAAACAACTGGCTTAGGAACTAGCAAGATAGGGTCAGAGGGCAAGCTTCACTTTGGAGATTAAACTTAATAAGATTGAGGGTAAGGGTGAGGAATGGTCTTGGTTTCACTTGTGCCATTCTATCCATTAAAATAATTTTATTTGGAGCTCAGTGCTGTTTCACTATCACCAATTAGGGAGCTCTCTATTTTTCTCCCCCTATTAATGGTGTTACCCATTATAGGTACTCCCTTGACTAAGAGAGAAAGGGCCAGGGAAAATTTGGCACTGTCATGAGGGAATTGATGGTGTTGGAGTCAGAAGCACATTTTATCTGGCCCAGGACCTCCAATTGGCCAAAAAGTCTTCCTGACAGCTGGAACTATTGGGCCTGAGGCTGGGGGATGTGTTCCAACTACCATAAGAGCCAGTCTCTTTCTCCTTGAGTAGCTGCCAGCTGAGAACAGAGGCTGGTGGCATCTGTTAGGAGTTCAGCCCTTTGGAGTGGTAGTGCCTTGGGGAGAGTTTCAAGTCTTCCATTCAAGTTATCTTGCAACTGAGATGACAAGCATTAAAATCTTTAGGGACATTTAATATTCTATAGACCAATGGGGAGAAGACCACTCAAACTGCTACAAGGGAAGCTCAGAGGACATTGCTAAATCAAGAGATTGCTGTAGTTCTAGAAGGTGCACCCTAACAGGAGATTAGGAAGGATTAGGTGCAGGGGACTGGAGTCCCAGCATCCAATGAGGGAGAGGTCAAGAATGAGAATGATACCAGGAATTAGAATCAAAGAGTCAAGAGTATCAAGGAGGAAAACAAGTAGAAATAAAGGTAGCATTCTCATGCCTGGGAGGACCTTCACAGTATGTCCCTGGCATGCTTATGGAGGTAAGCAGCAGGAAACCCATCCTGAAATCAGCTTAAGACAAATTTAGTGGGGAGGTTGGGAGAAGGTAGACACTAAGATATAACAGGTTCCTTCTAGCACAGCAAGTCGGATGCCAAGATGGAGTAGGGATGAAGTTCACTCATCATTTGTACAATGGAAATTGTGGGGAGGAGGTGGTCATGTGGTAAACTTACAATTTTAACTAATTCTTCTTGCTAGTGATATGTTAAGCTTAATAGCTTTAAACTATTCAAGTGCTCTCTAAAGATTTGCATCCTTGTACGAAATCCTAATTGCCCTGTCTTGGTTTGAGCTTTACCAATAATAACATTTTTCACAAAGAAAGTTTCATAGCCTATGGATCATGTGCATATGGAAGGATGACCTTCTCTTGCCTGTGCCACCAATAATCCCTTGCACCTATGAGCAGTGGGTCCTGGACACAGGATTAGGAACAGATGTTCCCAGAGCTCCTGTTTGGCAATGAAAGTAATTTTTGAGTCTGCCATCCTTCCATACTATTAATTCTTTGTCTAGATTGAAGTTGAATTTCCTATAGTGCCTTAGGACTTTTCAAAAATTCTGTTTTATGCTCCTATCAATCCATAAGGTCAATAGTATGAGTGTTGGGATCCTTTGTTTTACAGATGAAGAATCTGAAGTTTGTAAAAGTTATGTGACTTACATGGGATCAAATATATCACATATGGTGAAGCAGGACCTTGAATTTATTCTTCTTACTCAAAATTTAGTTGTTCTTATGTTACCAAAATTTTAAAATGGTTATTCTTAATATTATGACAGAACCACCAGAAGTTTACAGTAGATTGCTGATTTAATAGTAATATATAAGGAAAAAATAGTAAAAATGAAGATATATAAATATGCTATTTATAACATATCTACATACATTGCTACAAATTATATATTATTATATATTATATGTATTTATCTTTATTAATGTGTTACATAATATACTGTTAATTTCATGTCAATGATGGATAAATATAATAACAGTTATTATTATTACTCTTATTACCATGGAATTAATAGTCTATTACAAGTTCTGGAGTTTTTAATCAAAACGTTAAGAGTGATAGATAATGGGGATGATGATTATAAGTCCTTTAAAGTCTAGCAAAGTCTGTTCCAGGAGGGCAGTGGGGAATGGCGGTCTGGGTGAAGCATAATAAGGACTCTCCTGTATACAGAAACTAGGAATATCTAATTGAGTCATCACCCCGGTCAGGGTGGTCTGATTGCCCTAAGAACACAAAGAAATACATGGGACAGCAAAAAGTTGTTGTCTGGCTTCAATAGAAACTGTTTTGATGCTCAGTTTAAGGCAGAGGGCAAAGGAGCTGATGGTGCTCCTTTAAGCTCTAGTATCACAATAAGGCAAGAACCCCCAAACAAATCAGAAACATCAATACTGCGCAGCCTGGAAATGTTTCAGTGCAGATGGCACTGACCACTAAAGAGGACAAAACATGAATATGTATGAAATGGACTGATGACATGAATATTTTTATCATGAGCCAACACTAGATCATAATAAAATTGAGAGGAAAAAAAATCTTACAAGTGATAGATAAGGGCTCCATATTGTTTTCTGCCAAGTACCCTCAGCTCCAAGTTCTACAACAATATATCACCAACCAGTGCAGTGCAATGTAATAAATAACTTCATCTCTAAACTTATATTAGAAGCAGTAAATATTGTAATTGAGGCTCTAAAAAATTTGAAGAGGATAAGTTGAAGAACCTGAGGCTACTAACATTTTTCACTTAATGCAAACTCCAGATATTACATCAAAGAAAATGATTCCAGTGTCTCAAATGCTTTTAAAAACAGCAAAGGTACTTTCACTGGAACTTTGAAAAATCCTTTTCAAACGCGATGGCACGAATGCAACTAACAGAACAATTATGCCACAATAGAATATTAAAACAAAGCTCTGTTGCTATAAAACCTTTATGAAGAATACATTCTTCACTAAGTGTAGCTTCCAAATTAAAGAGAATGCAGAACCAAAATATCTTTTCGATCACTTGATAGACATGAATGATATCAAGCCATATGGCTTCACCAAAAAGCATATTTCACAGCTTCTTTATCCTATGGAATCTCTTTCCAATGATGTCAAAATGTCATTTTTAGGATTGCAAAGTTCTCAATGTATGCCAAAGAAAGATACAGACTGAGGACTTTGAGTTTGAATATGAAGATCAAATTGGACCAATGTTTGAAGACAATACTTAAAAAATACTGTGGTCTCCAGGCAAAATGGGGAATATAAACATATGAAAAATTGGTTGGTTAGTTGGTTGTTGTCCTTTGTTCTCTAAGAGGACCAAAATGGCATCACCATGATAAAGTAAAATTTCAGTGTGTCTGACTGTGGCTGATCAGACCAATACGAACTCGGAATGCTCCACCACAGGTGGGGCACAGATAGTCTGTGTGAACATTTGGGGTGGATACTCCAAATTTGCACCTCCTATGTTTACTTTGTGCTGTCTCAATTCTACTTTACTCATAGAACACAGTATCTTTTCTGATGTGGGCATGCCATGCTGAGCAGTCCTGTAAAGTTCTTGAGAGAGACCTTGAGAGTATCTTTGTATCGCTTCTTCTGGCCACCATGTCATTTGCCTGCCCCATGTGAGTTATCCATAAAATAGTCTTTTTTGAACAACATGGCCAGCCCAACAGAGTTGCGCTCTCTGAAGCATTGTTTGAATGCTTGTCAATTTAGTTCGAGCAAGGACTTCAGTGTCTGGTACCTTATCCTGCCAGGTGATCTTCAGAATCTTCCTAAGACAGTTCAAAAGGAAGCGATTCAGTTTCCTGGCATGGTACTGGCAGACTGTCCAAATTACTGTCCAAGTTTTGCAGGCATACAACAATGAGGTCAACACAATGGCTCTGTAGATTTTCAGTTTGGTAGTCAGTCTAACACTTCTCTCCCAAACTTTTCATTGGAGCCTCCCAAACACTGAGCTAGCTCTGGCAATGAGTGCATCAGCCTCATTGTCTATGTGCACATCCTTGGAAAGTACACTACCAAGGTAGGTGAACTTATTATCCACAGCATTCAAAACTTCTCCATTTATTTTAACTGATAGTTCCATGTATGGATGTTGTTGTGGTGGCTGATCAAGCACCTGTGTTTTCTAGATATTAATTATTAAGTCAAAATTAGCACAGGCAGCAGAGAATTGATCCATACTCTGTTTCATCTCAGCTTCAGAGGCTGCATTGAGTGCACAATCATCTGCAAACAGAAAATCATGCACCAACACTTCCTCCACTTTGGACTTGGGTTGTAGCCTTTTCACATTGAATAATATGAAAAATTAAATCTGTGACTGATGTATTAAGAGATACTAACATTCTGAAATCAAAGCTAAATAGGAAGAACATGTTAAAATAACTAACATCAGGTAATTAACATAATGAAATAGAACTTTTTCTGAACTCTAAAATGAACCCTAATGGATTTGAAAAATATCTTAACAAAGCTTACATAATATTGATTGAATATACATCTCATCATTCTAAGGCAGGTATTGAAAGGTGAAGTCTTCCTTACCAAAAGTGAGGAAGAAGATTGATACATGTTTGCAGAACATATGACAAATAGGTCAGAAATCTACAGAAATATTTGTGGAATAAGCAAGCATCATTTCACTGAGCAATGGTGAAAGAAGAGAACAGCTAACACACCACTGGATTAAAGAAATATATTTGAAAGTAATTTACCTGCACAAAAGCATTACTTTTATCCTCTATTGATGCTCAAAGACTGAACAGATGAATGTAGAATGGTTAGTGGCCTATTGTCAAAATAGAGTTGGAGTAGAAGAAGGACAATAACTTTCACTGGATTATCTTTGTAGAACAAGAAGGAATCTCAGAGACCATGAAAAAGCAAGGGTAGAGAAAATGATGGGGGTGAGGGTGATGTTGTTTGTTTTTTGGGGACCCTGTTCCAGAGCCATAACTAGCATTTTCGATGCCTGCACCAAGAAGAAAGAAATATGCTTTCAAATCAATTGTGAAGGAAAGGAAACTCCAACACAAGGAATGTGATGGAGGGGTACCCCAAAAGTTCTAATTTGATGTAATTTTGTTTAACATCTGCTGGAAGGTGGCCTAAAAATCTGATCCTGGAGTCAGGAAGACCTGGATTCCACTATCACCCTGGATATATACTGTTTATGTGACCCTGAGCAAGTTACTTGAAGTCTCAGTGTTCTCAGGCAACACTCATAAATTTAGAGCTGGAAGAGTCCTTAGAGACCATCAAGTCTAATCCCCTCATTTTACAGATGTGGAAACCAAGGCCCAGAGAAAGTGAAGGACTTCATATAGATAGTGTTTACAACTGGATTTCAACCCAGATTTTTCTGAGTGCAGAACCCCAACTCCATGCTGCCTCAAGACTTATTATAAAAGTTGCAGTGAAAATGTCAATCTATAATGATAGAGGGAATTTTCCTACTAAGAGTTCCCTTTACCAATGGAATCCCAGATCCAGTACAAAATAATAAATCAGTATCCTGCAACAGTGTGCCGATTGCCCCATCCTCGTTATAGCTCTGCTCTATTTGGAACATTTAAACTTTTTCAGACAAACAAGTTACAGCATTTGGAAGTGTCTGAGTGGGTTATGAATCAGTGAAGATGGAATAAAGACAATAAGTGAAAAGGAAGCCTGGGGAACTTCTTCATGCAGAGTACTTAATAGCAAGCAAGCAACCCTAGCAGATGGGAGGAAAAGATTAGAGTTTTTGGAGCAAATAAAAATGCTTAACCGATATGATGAAAGAGGACACAGGGAGTCATCCATTTGTGGTTTGGGAGGTTCTGAGGCTTTAGAAAGAAAGGTAACTAAGGCATTTTAACTGTACATTTGTCAACTTATTCCTTAAACAATGCTTCTACTAGAAACTTAAAAAAAAAAATAATCCCCAGACCTAGAAAGCCATAACAGTCATTTATCCCCCACAGCTGCAGGTACTTGAACCTCAGCTTATACAGTGCCTGTAGCCTCTCGAACAATGAAAGTAGAAATTATCGGTGCAACAAACTGGGGCTGAATGCAGCTAAATGCTTGATAATTATACACCAGCGTTACCATTTGGTTGCTGGTGCCAAACACCCACAGATACAGGTGCCACAAACGCTCACACACACATAATCAGACCCTCGAAGACCTTTCATTACACGCCATTTGAGAGACCCTCAGCTTTAAAGAATGTACTCAACCCGATGGCTCTCCTTTCATTCCTTTTCCATGTCTTTCCCTTTTTGTTCTTGCTTTAAAAGAAAAAAGAAGGAAAGGAGAGGGAAAAACATCATTTCCTCTGATGAATCCTACAGGCTCATACTATGAGATGCCAGCTCTTGTCCTACTGGGGACAACTCAGGTATTGTCTCAGGGGAAGAATCTGTGTCCTGCCCTGGAGTGGCTCCCTGGGAACTATGAAAAATTGAGGCTGATTGTCCCTCCAGGCACCATCGTGCATAATGGAGAGTTCCAGCAATTGAGAAACAGAGTTTAAGTACCTACAGCTGTTGGGATCAATGCAGATGTGGAAGGAAATTCTCAGTAAGTGACAATTAGTATTCTTTCTATGAGCCTCTGTGCCTTGAGATTAGTTCTCCTTCCTCCCTTTTTCTATTTCTGAACTTTCATTGAATAGCAGTAACCACAATAACCCATAAAACTTGGGTTCGATAAAGAAAGTTGTTGGTTATTGACTGTAGCTGATGAACGTCCACTCACTCACTATTTTGTTTTAGTTGTGCTGTGCCAAAGAAGCACACAGACCACATAAAGAGTCTTTGTTCATCAAAGAAAGCAAAGGCAGAAGCCCTGAAAAAAAGTCCAAGACTCAGGTTCTCCAAAAGAGATAATCTCCTACAAAAAAGCTAGAAATATCAAACAGTCAGGATGGAAATACGACGTCAGAGAGTCAAGAAAAGAAGGATTATAACAGGTATGCCACCCTTCAAGAAAGATAAAAAAGAGGCAGAAACATTATAAGAAAGAGTGCATGACGGGATACAGAATACAAGATGCCGCTAACCACCTCTCTGTGTGCATTTAAAACCTTCATAGTCTGGTGTCAATTTGTTTTCTCAAACATTTCACGTTATTCTGCCAAAGGAACTTCTTGTTCCACCAAAACTGACCTATTCTCTCTGTTAGCTGAAACTGAAATTGTATCTCTTGCCTTACCCCTTCTCACTTTAAAGAGAGTCCTTCATTTCCTTTAAAGCTCAACTCAGGTTCTATTTCCTATAAGAAGTTTTTCTTCATCTTTCTAGTTCTTACTGTTCTCTCCCTTCTCCTCAAAGGATTATGTACCTTTTTTTGGGGGGGGGGGTGGTGAGGCAATTGGGGTCAAGTGACTTGTCCAGGGTCACACAGTTAGTTAAATGGCAAGTGTCTGTCCTGAAACTGGATTTGAACTTAGGTCCTCCTGACTTCAGGGCCGGTGCTCTAGCCATTGCACCACCTAGCTGCCCCTGATTATGTATTTGCTTACCCGTTTACATCTGGTATTCCCTGCTCCAGGTGAGAGACCTGATTTTTTATTTTGACTTTATTTTTTTAGCACCTAGGATAGGGTCTTGTGTATTGCCGGTGCTTAACACATTGGTATGGACCTTTATTCCCCTCCAGGAACTGGAATGAAATCTCCTTTTAATCCCTCCATTTGAAAGAACAAATGGAAGGAGAGTTATTTAATCCCATCCAACTATGTGTCGATTCTGTAAAGCTCTCTTCAGCTTCCTGGACAAAACTAGAGAGAGCAATACTATATGACAGATGAAAACATCTATAGACACCAAGATCTGTACTGTGGATCAACTAGCTTGCCAGGCACTATCCACTGAGACTTTTTAGCTCTTTACCCATTTAAACCTAGGACACTGTCTAACGCAATTTAGATGGAAGAATTTAGACTGTGCAATTTGTTTCAATCTTCCTGTTCAAGAGACTTTACTTATGAACCTTTCTTAATGTTTTCTAATTAAACTGAGAATATAATGTTGTGTCATTCTCTAGGTTCGACAAACCCATTTCAACACCTAATTAAAATATATTGCAAACCGGAAGGGGAAATATAATGTCGTTTCACATCAGTTCACAGGATTTATTCAGATTACTAAAAACCAAGACCCCTAAACATTTTGAGTGCACACTAGGGTCAGACTTCCTCTGCCTGACAGACCAGAACAAACCAGTCAATTGCCCCTTATGACAGTGGGAAAGCCCCTGGAAAAGTTACTTTTCCATGGGTGAATTCACCCACATCATGGCTCCTGCTGTTAGTGTGATTACAGAAATTACAGCTCATTTCTCCTGAGGATTATCTGATCTGGCTCCTGAGGCCCTTCAAAGAGACTGGGAGTCCCTGGATAGCCACCACAGGCACTGATAATAAAGCCCACATTCATATTGCTTGGAAGGTTTGCAAATTATCTCATTTGATCTTTATAACAAGTGAAGCTACCATTTCCCCCATTTTATAAATATAATTATTAACAATAGCTAGCATTTTTTATAGTGTTTTCAAGTGTGCAAAGCCCTTTACAAAAATTATCTTCTTTTATCCTCACAATAATTCTTAGAGGTAGGTGCTATTATCCTAATTTTACAGATGAAGAAACTGAGGCAGACAGAGGCTAGCAGTGACTTGCTTCGGACACACAGCTGTTTAGTAAGTTGTTTAGTTGTTTTTCAGTCATTTCTAACTCTCTTCATGACTTTGTTTTGAGGTTTTCTTGGCAGAAATTTTGGAGAGGTTTGCCATTTCCTTTTACAGATGAGGAAATGGAGGCAAACAGGGTTAAATGACTTACCTACTATTGCAGATCTAATAAGTGTCTGAGGTCAGATTTGAGCTCAGGAAGATGAGTCTTCATTACTCTAGTCCTGGCACTCTATCCACCAAGCCCCCTAGTTCCCCATCTAGTAAGTATCTAGGGTCAAATATGAACTTAAGTCTTCTTGACTTCAGGTCTTGCATTGTATCTATTATATGGGGCAGCTAGGTGGTGCAGTGGATAGAGCACCAGTGCAGGAGTCAGGAAGATCTGAGTTCAAATCTCATCTCAGACACTTGACACTCACTAGCTGTCTGACCTTGGGCAAGTCACTTAACCCCAAGTGCTTCATCCTGGGTCATCTCCAATCATCCTGATGAATATCTGGTCACTGGATTCAGATAGCTCTGGAGGAGAAGTGAGGCTGGTGACCTGCACAGCCCTTCTTCACTCAAAACAAAGTCAAGTGCAAGTCATGTCATCATTTCTCTGTGTATATATATATATGTATAAATATGTTTATATATATATATATATATATATATATATATATATATATATATATATATATATATATATATATACATATATATATGTACCACCTTGCTGCTTTAGACTGAGTGACATGGTAACACATAGCTAGTAAGAGTCTGCGGCAACATTCAGACCTAGGTGTTCTGATGCCAAATCTTTGCTCAAGTCACTAAACCATGCTCTTAGAGAGGAGTGTTAAGAAGATTCATGGAAAGCTGAATAGTAATGGAGGTGCTTGGAGATACTTAGTAAGTTAAGGTTCTACCACTGGGATACCAGTAGTCCCTGGATGTTCTCTTCAAGCATAGGCCAGTCAGTCATGGCTAAACAACCCAACTGCACACACATCCATATCACAGGATGAAAGAATGAGAGTGCAAGAATTCTTATGGGTCCTTGAGTCACTTAAAAAACAAAGAAACAGATCTGAAGAGGTGACATGATTTTCTCAAGGATATCAATCCAATCCAACCAACATTTATTAAGTTCTTACAACATGCCAAGCACTGGGGATACAATGAATAAAAAGAAAGTCTCTGTCCTCAGGGAGCTTGTTATAATTCTTCATTTCAAGCTCCTGGGCATCTCCAATGGAACCTGTCTAATCAGAGCTCATTATCTTTATCCACCACCCCCAAACCTCTTCCAAACTTCCAATTTCGATGGATGACCCCAATTCACAATCTTGGCACTGTTTCTCACCCCTCTTCCTCGTGTAATTAGTTGCCAGATCTTGTCATTTTTACCTCTACAACATCTCTGCATGCATCCCCTTCTTTCTACTCACAACTCCAAAAGTGGTGATGACAGGGTTGGTATGAAGGTTTTTATTCACTCCATTTCTTACAAGAGAACAACAACAATAATAAAAAAAAGAGGTAACATTTAGAAAGCATTTTAAGGTTTGCAGATAAGCCCTCTCATCTGATCTCATAACAAACCTGCACAGGAGATACTATTACTGTCCTTGTACTACAGATAAGGAAGCAGAGGTTAGGAAATGTCAAGTGACTTACCCAGTGTCACTCAGCTATAAAGTATCTGAGGCTGAATTTGAATGTGGATCTTCTTGACTCCAAGTCCAGAGGCTCTTACCCAATGTACCATCTAGTTGCAACAAAACATTTGATAAACACCTGCTTATGTACAAAGAGCAGTGGATGGAGTCCCAGGCCTGGAGTCAGGGAAATTCATCTTCCTGATTTCAGGTCTGACCTCAGACACTTACTAGCTGTGTGACCTTTGGCAAGTCACTTAACCCTGTTTGCCTGAATTTTCTCATCTCTAAAATGAGCTGGAGAAGGAAATGGCAAACAACTCTAGTATCTTTGCCAAGAAAATCCCAAATGGAGTCATAAAAGGGCTGGCATGACTGGAAAAAAATGACAAAAACAACAACGTACAAAACACTGTCCCAGACACTAGGAAAGAGGAAAAAGTCTATATTAATATATAGTTACTACTGTAAAGGAGTTTCTAAACTAGTAGTGGAGTTCACAATTTAATTTCTTGAGTCTTTACTATGTTCAACTATTGTAGTTGCACTACAAAGATGAATAAAATCTGGCCCATTGTCTAAATGAGTTTATTGTTTGATTTCAGAGATATACATGAATGACATAATACATGTAAGAATGTGATATGTCAAAGAGAAACAAAGGATAGTGGGAATTCAGAGGAGGGAGAAAACATTTGAATTTATCCTTGAAGGATTGGTAGGATTTTTTTTTTTAGAAGGACCCTGGGACATGATGGGTACATCAACAGAGGCAGAAAGAGATGAAAAAGTAGCTTGTACCCAGACTAAGGGAGGTATTTAATCTCAGATTATGGAATATTGGTTAATTTTAGTACCTTTGTCAAGGAAGGGAAGAATTTCTTGTGGAAGGCAAGGGGGAGCACTCCTACAGAATAGAAATGGATAATTATCTGCCAAATTTTGAACTATACAATGAATATTAGTTTCACATAGAATTCCTTCCCTCCTTCCTTCCCTCTTTCATTTCTCCCTTCCTCTCTCCTTCCTCCTTCCTTCCTCCTCTCCCCCTCCCTCCCCTTTTTTCCTTTCTGTCTTCCTCCCTCCCTCCTTCCTTCCTTCCCTCCTTTCTTCTTTCTTTCCTTCCTTGCTTCCTTCCCTCCTTCTCTATTTCCTTCCTTCCTTCTATTATTTCTTTCCTCCTCCCCTCCTTCCTTCTTTCCCTCCTTCCTTCCCTCCCTCCTTCCTTTCCTCCTTCCTTCCATCTCTCTTTGTCTGTCTGTCTGTCTCTCTTTTTCTCCCTCTCCAGGGTGAGTAGTTTCTTTGAATGCTGTTTGTTGCATTTTATAATCAAATGGTCAATTCATGCGGTTTGACATTACAACAACCAAGAGGTGTAACAGAGAAGACTTATGGACACAGAAGTACGTGCTTATATGGGTGGAGGATGTTTTCCTTTCATGGGGGCAATTGGTGGATCTTCAGACCCTATTTCTGTTTGGATTGTGCCACTAGCTCTAATACCTCCCAATGTTCCTTAGCTTACAACTAAAATGAGATCAGTAGCCATACGAATCTTTTCAGGGTCACAGTATCTCTTCAATATGCCAATGGTGAACAAACCAAAAATCTATAAATGAACAACACTTCACTGTCTGAGGACAGGAGGAGTCACTGGAAACTTATCATCTCTAAGTTCCCAGAAAGGCGAATCCACTGCCCCTAGCAGGGTGAGCAGCAGCTCACCTATTTTACTTTCCAGAGACTCTGACAAAATCAGAATACATTTTGAAGTGTTTTATGGCATTTACACTTACATGCATCAACATACTTACAATCCATTTAGAGATAGACACCCCGTAGTTAAGAGATGAGAGGCACAGATTTCTGTGAACTGTTTATGAAGATCTAAGACATCAAATGAGCAAAGGACGCCAATTATATGAACGTATGTCCACAAATTTGGTTCTTAACTGATTATATTCTTATCCTAAGGGATCTAAAGCTGGGGCAGAAGACTTATCTCCTGTGTTACTACAAGTCAATGTTCAACCAAGGCACCCTTGACTAAAAATAAAGTGAGAGTTTTTAAATTAACTGCTGGGAAAATAGCCTCAACAAATTCGGCTCACTATCTATGATCGAGAAAGAAACCTATTAACAATAATTGGTAGGTTTTTAGTTTTCTAAGAACCCATAATTAAATTTTATTGTCTTATAAGTGATTAGGATTAATTGCTTCCACAATAGCTCTGGTGTTCATTACCCACTTTAAATAAGGATATCTCCCCAGTCCGGAGAATTCAGCGATTTTCTGCAATCCCTTAGCATCATGCTTCCTGCCAAGGCAAATCCACCCCAAAGCCCAGCTCTCCTCAGGATTTGTGAAAAAGTGACAGGCCTTGATCCAACATATCTTTCTCAACAATTCAGAATTAACTAAACAAAATGACTTCTCTACCTATCTGGGCAGAAAAATAAATTGGGACAAGGGCAGTGAGGGAATGCAGAGCAGTGAGGAGCACAGCTTCCCATGCTGCTTGCATCTGGAATCAAAGAGGAATCACGCAGACAGTTGCTCATGTTTATTGCTGAACATGAAATTAGAAAGATGCTCCCTCTTCCCCACAGGTGCAAGCACATATAGTTATTAATTACAGCAAAACACATTTATTGACAACTGCAGGCCTACAAAAATCCCACATTCAGCAAATGGCTTTCAAGTTCATCCAGGAAGCTCTTTGGAATCAATACAAAAACATCTTGCAGCTGACAGATCCATGTATTGTTAAGTTCTGTACCTTCAGAAGGAGGAAACAGAATGTTTTTTAATGTCTATGAACCCCTACACCCCCATCAATGGTGTCATTGCTCCTGTACTGGATGGGGAGAGGTCTAATCTTCAACTTATTTACTGTGTTAGGAGACTTGATCTTATCTTACTGCATTTTTGACTCCTTTATGTTTCTCCCCTTAAAGAAGTAAATGGCATATTAACAAAACTCACATTTACTGATTTCTCACAATGTGCCTACTCCAGCGTCAGATACCATAGGAAGATAATGAAAAATATAAAACATAGTCCTTGTCCTTGAGGACGTTAAAATCTCGTGCAAGAAAGCATTTATCATAGATCAAGAGGGGAAATCTGGGGTTATGTGATGTAGACCCCAGATATGGAAGATCAGATTTCAGATAAATCAATCAACCATCAAGTACGTATTAAATGTTCCTATGTGCCAGGTACTGTGCTACATACCAAGCATACAAGGAGAGGAAAAAGGAGCTTACGTCCTAATGGGTTCAGGTGAAAGAATAAGTAGGATCCCAGACACTAAGATGTTAGAGTAAGTGGGCCCATATGGGATGACATACTGTCAAAGAAGAAATTCTAATGATGATAAAGACACTATTTGTGAGAAAGACGAATCGAATTGGAAATAGGTCTAGGGAAACTGATGGGAATGAACAGAGACGACTCATCCTACTGTTATCTAAATAGGAATATTCTCTACTATACCCTTAATAAAGTGGTCGTTAGCCTTCATTTGAAAATATCTAGTAATAAGGCACTTAAGGCTTCCTGTGGCATCCTAGTTCATTTATAAACTGCTCTACTCATTAGGGAGTTTTTCCTAATACCGATGTTTAATGATCTTTTTCTGCAACTATTGTTCCTTGTCATTCCCTCTGGAGCCAAGAAGAATAAGAAAAATTCTTCTTCTGCATGATAGGACTTTGTATGTTTGGAGATGTGATGGTATAACTACAAGTCATGCCTTATAATGATTACTTATAGAACTGTAAGAGGAGACTTGGGAAGGGCCATTTGGATTGGGGGAGTTGTATGGAAGTGGGATTAAACTTGGTTCTGTTTTTGTTGTAACTGCTATTTTGCATTTTGTTTTCTTTTTTGGTCCCAGAGGGCAGATCTGTGGAAGAAATGAAAGAGCAGAAAATTTTGGCTTAATGTAAGGATAACTTTCTAACAATATACAACGTCCAAAAGCAGTTGGCACATGAATTCAACACTGAAAGTCATCAAGCAAAGTCTGAATGCTCTCTTTGGGGGATGGTAGTGGGGATTTCTGCTCAGGTATAAGTTAGATTGGGTGGTCACTGAGTTCATTTTCAGACTATATCATGCACTGGGCATTATACGTATCCGGAGGGAAAAAGAAAAGTGAGGACAGTATGGGTAGGACAGGTTCAGGAAAACTGACAAAGGAGAAAGAACTTAAATTGGATTACACGTCAACGGTCAGTGAACACAAGTTTTTTCCCACTTCTGCAGGGTTGCAGGAGAGTAACATGATATGGCAACAGGAAGTCTAGCCTTGTAATTTCAGAAGTCTTGTGTCAAGGTCCCAGATCAGCCATTTATTAGTTGTGTGTCCTCATCTAAAAAGTAGGGAAAATGTTACTTTCCAAATAGTTGTTTTGTATATCAAATATAATAATGTATATATGAGTTTTTGTAGACTCTAATTAGTAGTATATCTCTGAGTTGTAATTATTGTTTCTTTGAGGTGGCATGGAGAAGCATCTAATATGAATCTGGAATAAAGCCCAATGATCAGCAACAGCAAAAGTGTAAGAGAGAAGTTCTAGAAAGTTGGAGGCACCTCCTACAATGATCAGATGCTCTGTCTTCTTGGACAAGGTGGGAGGGTGTTAGGAGAGGCATTTTATTAAAAGAAAGCTCATTTACATAGCCCAACTAGAATGTAGTGAAGAAGAGCATGGAAGTGACTTCTGATAAAGTGTAATGGTTAAAAAAATCTTGCACAACTTAACCCAAAACAAGGAACAAAATCAGATTGATCTGGGCATAGCTTTATGGATTCTCTCTTTCTTGAGTTGCTCGTGTAGGTAAAATTATTATCCATGATGAGAAAGAGAATGTTACTTCTGAAGGATTTTCCTCCTCCAAATTTTGTATCTATCAGAAGATATAGCTCAGTTTTGAAATCTTTTCCACATTCTTAAATGGTAAGCTCTTAGATGGTAAGAGGTCTCTTTAGTCTGGTGGGGGGGAGTAATTACTATAGATTTATATACCTGGAAATCTCTTGAACCTTCACCTCTTGGAAACTGATTCATCTCCAAATCTGTTACATTTCACTGAATTTCTCATGTGACTTGAGTCAACCCTTAACACAGAGGAGCATGCTTGAATACTCTATATAGCAATTTCATCTTTTTTATAGTACTAATAAAAGAATAAATAATATGTAACTGATGCACAGTTTTTTAATCATTGGCTCCATCACAGCATTCAAGCTGACCATCTTCTTACCTTTCACTACCTGACAAGTCCACCTCGTTTTCTGATCAAACATTTTGTGAATGATGTCCTTCAGGTCACAGATCATTGTTGACATATGATACAGTCTGCTGATGCCCTCTAGGTAGTCTTCTCTTGCCTGTTGCTAATAGTAATTTTATTTTTAATTATAATTATCATTCTTCTGAAAGCATGATGTTATAAGATTCCCAATGAAATGGATCACTGGAGAATATTCTATTTTCTATATCCAAATGACAATTTTTATTGTCAAAAGCATTGATAGTCCTAAAGAAAAAGTAGGAGGCAGATTCACAAACTGTTGTACCAGGAACAAAACATGTTACTACAAAGACTTGCACATGGTAGCTAGTTAATAAATACTTGCTGAATTGCACTGTGTTTTCTGGATTTGTGAGTGCTTGGCTTTGGTTGGGGTCCTTGCAACATTTTCTCCTTTAAAAACAAAGAAGCCTACACTTAACGTTAGGTACCCAAGTTATGAAAATTGGTGACAAAACATTGGTTAAGGAGTCAGCACACAAGATCAGTCAGTCAGCCAATAATCATTTATAAAGTGCCTGGTATGCGGCAAGCACTATACTAACGATGCAGTGATTTGTTAAGTGCCAAGTATGTGCCAGGTAAAAATAGAGAAAAATAGAGGCAAAAGACAGTCCCTACCCTCAAGGAACTCACAGTGTCATTGGGGGCAGGGGGCAACAAGAAAACAAGTGAATACAAATAAGTTATAGACAGGAAAAATGGGAAATAATGAAAAGAGAGAATGCACTAGGATTAAGAAAGATTGGGAAAGCTTCCTATAGAATATGAGGGCGGGAAACCTCTTTTTTTCTCATCGTCAGTGGAATTTTGAACTTGTAGAAGTCTTACGCTTTGTCCTTTCTCTACTGGCGTTGGGAACATACACATCTAAAGAGGATTTAGTTCTAGAGTGATCTAAGTGAACAATTAATTGGAGGCAGCTAGCTGGGGCAGTGGTTAGAGCATATGGCCTGGAGTTAGGAAGATCTGAGTTTAAATCTGGTCTCAGACATTTACCACTTGTGTGACTCTGGGTTAAGTCACTTAACCCCGTTTGTCTCAGTTTCTTCATCTGTAAAATAAACTGGAATGGTAAAATGGCAAGCCACTCCAGTGTTGTTGCTAAGAAAACCCTAACTGGGACCATGAAAAGTCAGATAGGACTGAATAACAACAGTCTTAGCTTTCTTGTTTTACAGATGAGGAAACTGAGGCCAAGGGAGGTAAAATAACCTGTCCAAGGTCCTTCAGGTAAAAACCAGGTCCATTGACTCCTATTTGAGGATTGTGTACACAAATTCCATAGCCAAGTTTACAAATAAAATCATTTGTAGTATGTGATTGTGATGGAATACTATTGTGCTATAAGAAATGGTGAGATCTTAGAAAGGATCTTAGCAAAAACATGGGGGTAGACTTACACGAAATAATGAAAAGGGAAATGAGCAGAACCAGGAGAACATTGTATTCAGGAACAGCAATAGCATTGTAAGAATGACTTTGAGTGATGACATATACTATCTATATATGTTACAAATACTGAAATTAACTACAAAGGACAGATAAAAAGAAAGATAAATAGAAGCCTGTATAGAATAACTTACATACATACATATCTATATGTATGTGTATGTTTTTGTATGTGATATATAGGCTATATATACATATATAAATATGTAATACATGTCACTATATGGCATATATATATGTATATATGCCAGCTCTTTGTGGAGGAGAGGGAGGAAAAAAGGAGAAAAAAAAGAAATTTATAAGATTATTTTGTTGTATATTTAGAAGAAATAGCAAGTTGCATATAGTAGATTTGTAGTTTCATGTACAATCATCTTTTTTATTGTACATGTATATGCTATTTTGACTATACTATGTTATAGAAATGCTTGTTTTATTTCATAAATTTTACACATGCACACACACACACACACACACACGGCTTGGAAAAAGTACTAATCACACATTTCAGCAGCTAAGACATCTTCAAGGAGTGGCTAAGAAAAGGATGCCTTAAAAGAAAGGAGTAAAAGTGGAGAGACCTCAGCTATACAACAAGCTTTCTTTGAAGATTTGAAAGTTTGAGCTAAGTAAGACTGAAAAAAAGTAGTTTATGGAAGAGGTCAAAGTCAATACATAGGAATCAGATTTTATGAGAATCCATTGAAAGGAGGTGGGGAGGCAAGGGGGGAATCCCAGTTCCAACCTCTAGAACCCTTGAGCTTCTCATTCACTCCACTGGGCCTTGTCTTAGAGAAGCTGGAAAAGGAGACTTAGATTTGCTTTCCTATTGATATTCAACTGGAAGAGTGATTCATGCATAATTTAAAGAGAGAATAATAAAGTCATTCAGGAGGGCTACATCAAACTCATGGAAACATACATTATTCTTCCAGAACTTCACTGATTTTGAAGGCTGGAAGAGACCCCAGAGGTCATCCAGTCTATCATACTGTACTTAAAACTATCTAGAAAGAGAGCTGTCTTTCCTCTCATTAAAGCTCTGCAGGCAGTTAGAGTGCACAACTGGGCCTGGAGACTTTCTCATCTTATTTCTCCAAACAATTTGCTGGTCTGAGGGTTGGGAATCTTGGCTGACTGCAGCAGTATGGAGGGTGCGGGTCATGATGGAGACAAAGGAGGCTTGTGGAGCTCCTCTGTGACTTTGGGACATTAACGAGGGCAGAAGCTTCTTTCCAGTTGGATAACATATGTCACAATGGGTAACCAGTGATGAGTTTTAAGAGGCACTGTTCAGTCCCCCTATAAGCTGTTCATCTACCTCCAAGAGTTTACAGAAAGACCATTTTGCTTAGACAAATCATTGCAGCACCTCTATGGGCAGATCTCTTGTTAATACCCCCTTAACCATATCTGTAAACATCCTAGCTCTAAATCTAATAAGACCCAGTCATTCCATGATTCCTTTGGCTTCTAGTCTATCATCCTACTCTAATCTCACTTTCCTTCCACCACAATTTTGACTCTGTACCTTTGTCCCCTGCTCTGAAGTCCTTTACCCCCTTCTCCTATCTCTGCCTATACCTTTCCAAGCCCTAACCCTGGGTTACCCCATCCAATTATTTTCTCTGCTCCTATTCTCATGCTGCTGAACACGACTGAATGTCATATTCATGTAAGAACAAGATAAACTACAATTCCCCTCCAACCCAGGAGGTGTGTGATTCAGGAACCATTGACGAGGAAGCAAGTCAGCACTTGTTTTGCATCTATTACATATTCTGAGAGAGATTAAGTGATGTGTTTAGTCACATGGCCAGTGTGTGTGAGCAGCAGGAGTTGATACAGCTTGTCCTGTCTAAGCTGATTCTCTGGCTACTAATACCATCCTACTACTTGACTACATATTCATATTATACTATTTTATTCGAGCCCCACAGCTACATGCCAATCCTCTTAGTTCCTGATTGGGATCAAATTCTGTTTGTTTGACCATGGACAAATTCTATAAGCTCTCAGGGTCTCAAGCAGCTCTCCAAGATGGTAACTTAGTGCCAGTCTTCATTGGCAGAGAGAGTTTCCTTGCAGGAAATTCCATAGGTCTGGACCCAAATCAAAATGGATCTTCTATTGAAATACCCTGGAGGCCACTCCAAACTTTCCAGCTCTTATCTCTTTAGGCTTCATCCCTTCACCATGCCTTTCATTTCACCAGAGGAACTCACTTCTTGCTCTTCTGAGAAAAGAGAGACTTTCTCTTTTTCACTCTTTTCAATCTCAAAGTTTGTTAAAATCATGCCCCTGCCCATTTTCTCCTCCTTTGTTCCTTTTTCTGAAGAGGAGGTTTTCGTCTTGCCAAGGCTTGTACCTCTTCATGTGCCTTTTCAAGGACACCATTCTACACCAAGAAAGGTAGTCCAATAGGGAATGACTCATGGAGGGTTCTTAAATGAAAAAGAGTTTTTATCTTAGAGTTGTAAGCATATCTGGGGAAAAATGAATGTCTGTGATATTACCAAATTTTAGGTTACTAAGATTAACCTGTTGTAGAATAGATTGATGATGGTTGATGTTCTTTGATTAGAACTTCTTTGGACACACAATGTCTGAGGTACCTGTTAGCTGGGGGAATAGCAGCTACCCTACTGATTCAGCAGAGATTTTTTTTTTTCATTGAGTAGAGACTGGAAGCAAGAGAGCTTTGACATTTTTATAAAGACATCTGGGCCCTTTGTGCCTTTGCCATAAGGGTTTTTGATGGAAGGATTCAATCTTAATTCAATACAAATTCAATTCAATTAAAACAGCATGTTTGTATCACTCACAGCACCAATTGCTAAATACAGTTCTTCATCTATCATCTTTTTTTTGGATATAATAACTTTTAATATTGAAACCAAACACAATGTTAAAAGTAGGTCTTGGAATAATGGATAGAGTGCTGAATTTAGTATCAGGAATATTTGGGTTCAAATCTTATCTCTGACATTTGTGAGTTGCTTGACCATACGCAAGGCACTTTACTTCTCTGAGCCTCAGTTTCTCCATTTGTAAGAAAAGGGACATTGATACATAAAATACCTCATGTAGCTGTTATGATGCTCAAATGAGATTTTGTACCTAAATAAAGCTCTTTGAAAACTTTTAAGAATTATGTATTAACTATACCCAAAGGGCAACCAAACTGCATTTACTCTTTGATTCAATAAAACCAGGTCTGTTTCCCAGAGAGATTATAAAAAAGGGAAAAGGGACCAATATGTATAAAATATTTATAGTAGCTTTTTGTGGTGGCAAAAAAAATAGAAAATGAGGAAATGCACACCAATTGGGGAATGGCTGGACAAGCTGTGGTATATGGATGTACTGGAATACTATTGTACAATGAACAGGCACATTTCAGAAAAACCTGAAAAGACTTGTATTAACTGATACAAAGTGAAATGAGCAGAACAAATAAAACACTGTATATAGTAACAGCAACATTATGTGGTGATCAGCTATGAATGACTTAGCTCTTCTCAGCAATACAATTACAAAGGACCCATGATGGGAAGTACTATTCACATCTAGGTGTAGAACTGATGGACTCTGAATGCAGATTGAAGCACACTATTTTCACTTTCTTATTTTTTTAAGGTTTTTTCCCCTTTGGTCCATTTCTTCTTTCACAACTGTGACTAATATGGAAATCTGGTTTTACATGATTGTACATATATAACCTATATCAAATTGCTTATTGTTTTAGGAAAAGGGGAGGACACAGAAGGAGAAAAGAAAATTTGCACTCAAAATTTTGAAAAATGAATGCTAAAATTGTTTTTACATGTAATTGGAAAAACATAAAATACTTTTTAAAAAGTTATGTATTAGGTATGACCTATATCATATTGTTCACTATCTCAGGGAGGGGGAAGAAGAAGAAGGGTGGGATAGAATTCAGAAATCAAAATTTAAAAACCATTTTAATAAAAAAATGGTTTTTACATGTAATTGGGGAAAATAAAATATCATTAAAAAAGAATTATGTGTTAGTGACATTATTCTTATCATTACTATTTCTTTCCCCCCCACTTCTTATGGGGTCCAGATAGAAAGTCTGAAGACAAGTCACTATCCTGTTCTTTAATATTTATATTACACAAAAGTGAACACAAGTACTGTTTTTTTGTATCTGTATAACAGTAATTGAAGGGGAGCTCATCTTCTGCTGCTGGGGGTGGGGAGAAGGTACCCAGTATGGAGGCATGATGAAGACCTATAGACTGGTTGGAAAAGATGATATGGCTACACTAGGCTCCCTGATTAAATGGTGAATCCAATGTCCACCTTTCAACCTTCCCAATCAGAAGGGGAAAAAGGTCTCAGAACCAGGGGATATTGAGGAGGTGTGATTTTCAGAGAGGTAACCTCAGAGGTAAGATACCAAGATTAAGGGAGAACTGCTGAAGGTTTTTTCCAAAAGGTGAGATTTGAACTTAGTCTTGAAAAAAGCTAGGAGAAAGAAATGTGGAAGGAGAGAATTCTAGATGTGGGGGACAGACAGATGGTGAAAATGCTCAGAATTGAGAGATGTAGTATTGTGCTTGAGATACAGCCAAGAGGCCACTGGATCATGGAGTACATGGAAGGGCTGAAGAAGACTGGGAGGGTAAAAAGGGGCCAGTTACTGAAGGACTTTAAAAGCTTAACAGATGATTTTCTATTTGATCATGGAAGTAATAGAGAACCACTAGAGTTTATTCGGTAGGGGGTGGGTTATGCCTTAGTCAGACCTACATGTTAGAAAGATTACTTCAACAGCTATGTGGAAGACAGATTGGAGCAGAGAGGGATTCTATGTAGGAAAAGCAATCAGAAGGATATTGCAGTGGTCCAAGTGTCAGACCAGATCCTGAATCACTGTCATAAGTCTCCCCATTTATGTTAACAAATCAGCATGACAGTTACTTGTTGGACACTTCTTTGTCAATATTTTTTTAGTTGAGTTCATGTGGCATCATCCATGATACATTTTAAAATTCTGTTTCATGGGCTCCATCTGGAGATAAACCACTTTCAGTTATTTTTGACAAATTTTAGTTTATTAGTTTATTATTAATTATAATTTTTCTTCTTCAACAATTTTATATATTATTTTTGCTCTTATCCATTCATTCCTAGGTGTGTTAAGACTAGAGGTGACAACCTTTCTTGTTGACTCCAGTCTCTTAATACTCAAAAACAGAACGCATCTATTATAGAGCAGAATCACTATTTCCAACCTTTCCGAATGATATTTGCAGATTACATTAATAATACAATGCTGAACGTTCTTAACAGAATATTAATTAACAGGTTAGTGACTTACATGGCAACTATTATTTTATTAAAAATAAACAAATATACTTCATGATTACAAAGTGCATTGTGATGAATGACTGTGTCACTGTTACACAGTAATAACATTTTTGCTGCCTGTTTAATCAAAGAGGCTGAATAATGTGCCACAATTAGACATCTACTATAGATGAAATTGAGAAAAGAGCTCCAGGTCAATGCTTTCCTTTGCTGTACAACACTTTTCTTCATATCTACAGTTTGTAGATCCAAGGATCACAGGAGACTGAGCTCATGCAGGATCATCAGATAAGATAGTTCTCATCAATTAAATAGCTCAGCATTAATTTTTTTTAAAAGGAATGAGGAAAAAAATAATTGGGCCAAGAATTTGCAGGCAATTGTCTAACTTGACAGATTTTTACTATTTTACAAATCATAACTATTTTCCTTTTCACTGTTTATAATGTATAATCAATTTATAGAAGAGTTGGATCAAGAGATAGGGTTTAAACATGCATTTTCCAAGGTTGTAAAAAATTTAATGAGGCCAGGTATCATGACCTCCATCTGTAATTCCTGCTACCTGGGGAGACTAGGGCTGACAGATTGCTTACCTTAGGAGTTGGGAGCTGCCATGGGCTAAAACCGATCATGTATCCATGCTTAGTCCAGCAGTGATATGGTAAGACCCCCAGGTTTCAGGGCAATCAGATTGTCTAAGGAAGGACCACTATTCTCATGAAGGCTCCCTTTACCTCCCATCTGTACTTTTGCGATATCCTCTCCTAAGTGGTCTCTTGGACTCCAGTTTTTCTACTCTCTCTAGTCTATCCTTCAGAAACAGCTGAAATAATCTTTCTCCTAATAACAACTCACATTTGTTATGTCTTTACAGTTTGAAAAGAACTTTTCTCAAAACAATCCGAAGGCTGATTACACAGGTTTTTTAACCTTTCTGTTTTATAGGAAGGAAACAAGCATTTATTAAGCAGTTACTGTGTGCCGGGCACCATACTAAGTGCTTTACAAATATCACCTCATTTGATATTCACTAAAACCCTGGGAGGCAGGTGCAACTACTATCCACTTTTTAGGGTTGAGGAAACTGAGGCAAACAGAGGTTAATGAGTAGCTCAGGGTCCAAGCTAGTAAGCCCTATAGACTTGGTTTGAACGCAGGTCTTCCTGATGCTAGGCCCAGGGGTCTATTCACTGTGCTGCTTAGCTGCCTCATCTTATAGATGAATATATTGATGTTTCCTTTTTTCATTTTGGGGCTTTAATTTTTTTCTTTTAAAGATGCTTACATAGTCCAATAAGATTGGTCATTTATAGCACAGAATTAATTTACAATTAACTTTCAATTATCTGCTTTGTGGTTTAGTTGAGGGAAGGTTTTCCCTGACCACCAGCCCCTCATTTGGGGTGGGTTTCCTCTCTCGCCCCCCATTTGGCTTCAGGACTATTTCCCCTAGCCACTTCTAGAATATTGTCCCCTCCATACTACTGGGATAACTTTCCATGTTGCTACTCCAATTAAGGGCCAAAATGAGTGGTGGTGATAGGGAGGATAGGGAACAGGAATGGAGGCCAAACACAGAGAGGGAAGGTGAACTAGGATGAATTCAAAAGGTTTTTAAAGGTTGTCTGCACTATGGCTACCCCCTCCATCAGCAGGGCAATCAAGAGTTGACTATTATTACTACTGGTATAATTTCCCTCCCTTCGTTATTTATTTACATAGAAAAACATTTCCTGATTGTTGTTTTCAAATAAATCAGAAATCAATACGTACATAGTGCCCACCCCCCCAAAAAACCAGTAGGAGACAGAAGGATCCCACAGCTCTCCAGCAGCCATGACAGATCAACCCACCAGCCTTAAAGTTGTGATTTCTATGCCGTAGTATTAGTCATAACCTTGTGACCATAAGGAAACATGAGATAAAATACATTAAATAAGTTAAATAGGCATTGAACATCTCTGAATAACAGTTTCATTCAACTAAATGAGCCAATAGTAGTTTAGCTTGGTCCCTTTAAGAGAACAAGGCAACGACCTTTCTCCTCAAATGTTATGTACCATTAATGGGTATATATGCCTCCTATCAGTGACTAGCACGTTCAAGGCTGTCACTTAATTCTTTTCAGCTTCTGACTTGATTCACTTAAGTTGCCAAAAATAATTGGTAACTTGCACAGAACTGAAGACATGGACAAACTCTTAAGTTTATGAGCAGTATGTATGGTGGATTAATATATTTTACAGAGATTCCTGGCCCTTCCCGCTTAGCTCTGGTTCCACTATCTGAAGGGGGAGCTCTAGAAGTTAAGGAACAATATCTCATTTTAGAAGAGGTAATCCAGCAACATGTAGCAAGGTCTAAAAATGTCTGAAATTGCATTTACGACTTATCATTTGAGTATTAACCATGATTTTCCTTGTCATTTAGTAACGATCATTTTTTTGCATTTGATTTTTGCCCCAAATACTCACTGTCCATTTCAAACTTTCTAGGAGATTATGTTATGTTATATTTGTGCAGGGGGAAGAGAGGCAATTTAAAGGCAAAACTTGTGAGATGTCATACATTAATTTCTTGGTTATAAATAAATTTAAATCCCATGATATGGCAGATCCATCAATCCAATTTACCAACCTTTGCATGCTGCCTCTATAAGACAAATTTTCCATATAATTGCAAGACAATCAAAGCCAGCAGTTGGGTACTGAACCCTTGTTCCTTCTCAATGGTGGCTGAAGTGGAAGCTGGGATGTTGCCCTGAAGTGCCTTTCTCATGTGAAAGCCATCTCCTTCCTTAAATTGTTTGTTTTCCTCCTGTAACCTCTGAATTTCTACTTGTAGCCTTTTACATTCTTCCATTATTTTCTTAGCTTCAGCATCATCCAAAGAAAAACTATAGATTTAGATATAACAGATGATTCTGTCTTTGTTGCCATTGGGGACATAATTTTATTTATTTCTACATCATGTGGTTTATCGTTCTCTTCCTGCAATTCAAACACACACACACACCTAAGTTTTGAATCTATAAGATCTTCTGGTTTTGCCTCCTTCCATACTGCTTCCATATCCGAGGTGTCAGTCAGAGCAAATGTAGATTGAACCATAAACTTGGGTTTACTTTTTCATTAGGATCATAATAGTCTGTAGCATCACAGATACATTAATTGGTGTTCCTGCATCAATAATTCCATTACCGTGTCTCACATAATACTGATGGAGTACAGTAGTCTTCGCTTTAAAACATACATTTTGGACGGAAAGACTGCCAAGCTTCAGATTGGTGGTGACAATGTCTGTGAAGGTTACCTTTGAATCTGAGCTCGTGCTGAGGCTCTAGGCTTCCATATTGATGTGAAATGACCTGGCCATGGTCACACAGCTAGTAAGTGTCTGAGGCAAGATTTCAACCCAGATTCAGAATTTTATGTACCCTACTATTCTTCTTGTTGCTATCCAGTTGTTTCAGTCTTGTCTGACTCTTCATGATTCCATTTGAGGTTTTCTTGACAAAGACTCTGGAGTGGTTTGCCACTTCATTTCCAGCTCATTATACAAATGAGGAAACTGAGACAAGCAGGGTTAAGTGACTTGCTCAGGGTCACACACTGTCTGAGGCCAGATTTGAAGTCAAGTCTTCCTGACTCCAGGCCCAGCACTCTATCCACCCTACCATCTAGTTTCTCCATATCAGGCTATCTGATCATATTATTCCTTACCTCAAAACCTTTGAGGGTTTATTGGGTCGTAGATTCAGTGGTAGGAGAAAACATTTGTTCCAATTCCCTTATACAAATGAGGAAACTGAGGTCCTGGAAGGTTAAATGATGAGTCTGGGGACATATGAGTAACAATGGATAGAACTGAAATTTGAATTCAGGTCCTCTAACTTAAAATCCAGCATTTTTTCAGCTATTTCACACTATCACCCTACTGCCAAAGGACAAAATTAAAATTCCTTGGTCAAGGACTTAAGATCTTCTATTTGTCTCCCCTATACCTTTCAAGACTTATATGTACTATTTTTTTCACAAAATCTGTGTTCTAGCCAAAATGAACCATTATCTGTTCTCCAATTTTCTCTGTCCATCTTCTGCTTATGTTTATTTTTCTAAGTCATCCCCATTTATTGAACATCGTCCCTTCACACCTATATTTGTCGAAATTTGTATTTGACTTCAAGACCCAGGTTAGGCATGATCTCTCCATATCCTCCAGTTTTCTTGTTTTAGCCATTTGTTTGGATATTTCCTTTGCCTTTATCACTTTCTATCTTTTATTATACCTATTTGTGCTGATATGTTATCTAACCCCTTCCATAATCATCCATCAGACTGTAACTTTTTGTGGTCAGGGCTCATGACATTTTTCATTTATGTATTCTTCTCATCTAGTGTTAGTGCCCTCGTACATAGTAGGTACTTAGCATTAAGGACCTACTTTATGGAGAATGTTTCCTGAATTAAATTTAAATAGGGTGCTAGAAGTGGCACCACCATCCATCATTAGGCAATTTTCATGATGTTGTCATGGCAAATGATGGATGCACAGATCATTTGACATTAGGACCCTCAAAAGCTTAGACATCTATATTTTTGATGATACTTGATGTTGGTTCCCCATAGTAGCACAGCTTCTACCTTCTGCACATCCATGCTTTTCCCTTGTTGGTTTATCAGACATAGCAAGAATATTAGTCCTCTTAAATAAGAAGTTTCCTAGATTTGAGAATAGATAGTGTTCCTTGAAAATCATTATGTTCATCTGGATATACTATGGAGCAATTCCATATTTTCCCTATGATTTGAAAAGACTTAGACTATATATTTCAAGATATGGTAGAACACAGACCAAATGACCTGATTACATGCTCACCCTGGTCATGTTGACTCTGGAAGATCCATTCATCAGCATCAACCCCAGTTGCCTTTCAAGATCTAAAAAGGTCCTTTACCAAAGGGAAGAAGACATGACCAGATGGTAGCCCAATCCTTGACAGGCTCACCTAGGAATCCAAGAGCTCACAGCTAGTGACCTGCTCAGATTATCTGGATCTCAGAAAATCATCCTTATTCTTCTAGGCAAGCATGAAAGGCTGGAGTTGCCCATTTCATATATCCATGGAATTTGTTCAGTAGCCAATTAATTGAATCTTCATGGATGACAGGAAGTAGTCAGAGCATACCTGTGTTTTCACTAAAAAGAGTAGAGTACTGTGTGCTATAGTGTACAACCTGGGTTCATGTCCCATCAAAGACAGAGATTGTCCACTTAACCCGTTAGGGCCCTAGGTAACACTCTTCTAGGACTACAAATTGCACTTAGAACTCTTGATTTACATTGGTTTGGGGAATTTCCTCAGTCATCAATTTACATACCAATAAAATCACAGCTCTAGTCACTACTGTATAAAGAAAGGCTATGTTCTATTTTAAAAAATTGTACTCTTTGGTATAAACCTTAAGAATCCTTCTGCAACTTAGTATTCAAAAGAAAAATAGCTTTCTAATAAAGATTAACAAAATAATTAAACTATTAATACCAATAGTTGTTAATGCCTCTCTTGTCATTGATGTAAAAATCTGAGCTAGGTTTCCACAGTTAGAATAGTATAACCCATACTATCAGTAGAATTAACACTCATGTTAAATCTAAGATTTCTTTGGTGTATAAAGTGAAGTGGTAAGTCCTGGAAATTCAAACAAAAACAAGATCTTACCTAAGGGAGAATTAATGAAGAAAAAGCACTTATTAAACATTTCATATGAGCCAAGGGCTGAAGATACAAAGACAAAAGCAATACAGTCTTCACTTTCAAGGAGTTTACATTTTAATAAGAGGAAATTCAAGGAAGTAGTAATCATGGGGATTATTTTGGTCTGGCAAATACTAGAGGTGGTAAATGGGAAATAGATTGATGCATGCTTCCTATTACGAAGTAAGCTCTGGGAACCAAATTCCTTTTCAAACATTTAAGCATCATATAAATGCTAGCTCTTACCAAGGTGAGAGACTGTTTTTTGCCTTTCTTTGGCACACAGTAACTACTTAATTAATTTGTGCTGACACCTTTTCCATGAGCAATGGTGATATTGGCTGTATTAATTTGATTAGCATTCCAAAAATTAAAAAGGGGTGTATTTGTGTGGGTGGAGGTAGGATGGTTAGTTGGTGAGTGAAGTGACTCTTTCTGGCTCCATATATTGGGTCATGTGAGGCTTACCAATCAGGACCACACAAGCCCTACCAGCTCTAGAGAGGGAATATTAGAGTTGAAAGGGCTAAAGTTGTTAGGTCAGAGTTTCTGGCCCAAGAGGAATGGATACCTAATGTACCCAGATAAATTGATATAAATTGAGGAATGAGCTAAAGGGAGGAGAAAAGGGAAAGAGAGGAAAAGAGATAGAAAAAGGAAGAGAGAAGAGAGTTAAAGAGAGGAAAAAGGGAAAAGAAAGAGAAGAGGAAGTGCACTTGGGCATCAGAATAGGTTTCATACAGATCATCTGAGATGATACATTTAGGGTGGCAGGGGTGGAGTGGGGGGGTGGGGTTCAAGAGGTGGGGGGGCAGCTGGTGTGAATTCACAGGTGGGAAATGAAATGTCAAGAACAAGGAATATCTGATATTCTAGTGTGACTGGAATATACCTTGAATACATGAAAGTAATATGAAATAAGACTATACAATGAAGGGCTGAACTATATTACTGTATAATAATGGTAATGAAACTGTATTTTGTGCTAGAGCTGAGAGTCTTAGTCTGGGTTCTGTTAAGCTTGCTTTTTTTTCTTTTTTTTACAGATCTTTTAACAACTATATTTTGATTAAATTAGTTTAGTTTGCCAGCCTAGGTATTTTATTTCCCTGAATTTAAGAGAATTATTCTGAGACAGCATCCATAGACTTTGCCAGACTGCCAAAGACATCCAGGATACACAAAAAATTTAAGGATACCTGTTCTGGAAGTATTGGGAACCACCAAGGGTTTTTGAGCAGGTGGACTGCCATTATCATGAGAAAAATGATTATTTCTCTCATATTAATAATCAGTTATTGAATTAGGAACATGATTTTTTCAGAAAACTATAGATTGTTCATGATATCAAACTGAAGAATATTGTTGATGGATGACATCACCCAAATCCCATGCTTTTTGATCCTGGATGGGAGATTCCCCCGCCTCCACACCTCAATTAGAGAACCTTACAAAGAATTTAGTCTATTAAATTATTGTCAGGCTTTGGCGGGGAGTAAATCATTTGTCTAGATTATTTGAGGCTAGTGTTGGTCTGGGAGGGTGAGTGATCAAAGTCATATCTTCCTCATTAGAAAGGGTCCATCTCTCATTATAATATTAATTCTTTTCATTAATTATTATCCCGTCAGATTTGACTGCCATCCACAGGAACACTCTTCCAAGGACACTCTTCCAAGTATTGATTGGGTACATGAGGAATCTTTGGCATTTGAGAGTGTCACCAACCCCTTTTATTAATTATCTGCTAGCAATAATTAATAAAATGATTAATTACCCAGAAACTATGTCTCTTGAACTTTTTGTACATCACACAGAATTGTGCTTTCTGATAATTATTCTGGAAGCTATACATATAGAGAATGGATTAGAGAAGTAAGATACTAGAAAGAGGGACAGTTGAATCCACAGAATTTTAGAGGTGGAAGGTGTCTCAGGCACTATTTAGGACAATCTTTAAAAAAATTATCTATCGCATACCCAGCAAATAATTATCCAATCTGTGCTTGAGGACCTCAAGTAAGGTGAGGGATAAAGCACCCCCTTCCACTTTTGGACATCACAAATTACTAACAAATTTCTCTTTACATAGAGGTTAAACTTGCCTCTAGGGAATTTCCATGCAATTCTGCTGCCTGTTGCCAAGAAAATAAGATTTAATCCAGTTTCTACATTTTAGCTCTTCAGGTACTTGAAGACTGCTCTTTGGCCCCCTTTAGGTTTTCTCTTCCTTATACTAGATACCTCCAATTCCTTCAACTAATATTCATGCAGTGTAAACTGCAATTCATAGGATCATGGAGTTGGAATAGAGACCATTAGAGACCATTTAGGCTTCCCTATGTTAAGGAAACTGAGTCCCAGAGAAGTTTAGTGACTTGTCTGTGATCCCACACCTAGTAAATGTCTTGGTGCAATTTGGACCTAGGTCTTTCTGACTCTAAGCATGGCATTCCATCCACATCACCATGTTACTTTTCATTTGATCCTGTCACAGATTACTCATGTCATTCTTAAAATGCTTATAGAATGGAACATAATACCCAAGGGTTTTGTTTTCCTTTCTTCGTAGCTCAGGATTACAGAGCACTGAATTATTGGTTGAAAAATAACTCCTGGTGAAGCAAACCACCACGTCTGGAATAACTTCCTCAAGCAGTTGGCTGATGCTGACGATCTTCCCTTTTGGCATGGCCCTGCCCACTTTTGTTTGCTTTGATAGAGACATCACAGGATGGAATTCCAAAATAGCTTATTTATCTTCTATTTCTACTCCATTTCTGTAGTGCCTTTTCTCCAAGGAGCTCAGGATGAATCCATCTAAATCTGGCAAATCAACTTTCACAAATTGGGGAGCAGGGCTGGATCTAGGAGACCTTGGAAAGGTATCAAGAAATGGAGTGAATAGAGAGGAGAGAAAGAAGAATAAAAATTTACAGAAAGGGAGATTGAGATTGAAAAGGAGGAAAGGGAAAGGTGAGATCTACTCACATTCCTGCTTATATTTTAGTAGGAAGCCAATGTAGCAGCAAATGGTATGTTTCAGTCTTTCGTATTATATTGGGCTTTTTTTTTTTACTAATTTAGAAATCTAGATAAAAGTGAAAGTTGAAACAAAAAAAAGTAGTAAAGGCAAGAAAGTAGCAAAGTAATGCATTATTCAGGATCAACGCAGTGACTTCCATTCTGTGCTTTATAAAAATTATTAGGTCAATCAGTGACTTATCAGCTCGACTCAAGGAAGCTATTTTCTCCCTGGCGCTGTCCCTTCCCCCATCCCTTTTAACATACATACACACACACACACACACACACACACACGTGCACAAAAACCTTTTTCTATCAGTCTTTCCTCACAGCTCTAGCATTCTTTGTATTACAAGTATATACCAGCTTAGGGGATGGGGTTGGCTTTGATTTGTAGAAGCTGATTGATGATGGCCTTCCTAAAGTAAGCAGAAGTTACCAATAAAATTGACTCTAATGGGTGCTTTGGGTGTTGTTATAACACAGCTGCAGACAATAAGCCAAAAGAGGAACAGCTGATGTGCATTCTTGAGAACAAGATAAGAGGTGGTACCAGTGGCTATAGTTAGTGGGAGGAAGTAGAAATTGCAAAATATTTACAAGGTTTGCTGATATTTCTGTTATCAGGTTAGGTTAGTTGGTAAGAGCAGAATATTAAGGATGCTAGAATTTGGAAGGAATTTAAAGGAATATGTAATAATTTAGTTGAAGTAAGATGACTGTTATTGGCAGAGAAAGGACTGGCACCAATTCTCCAGATTCCCCATTGTAGTGTTTACCTTTTACCATGTTGCCTCCATTTCAAGAACTTGCTATCTCTAAGGGCCAGAGAGCTTTCCTCTGTCCAAGGTGGTGGAATCTATCCTATCCCTAACCAGCTGCCACTTAAATGTGTGTCCTCTATTACTGGAACAACCAGACAAGGGAGGATGGGTGTGAGTCAACGCAATCTATCACTTGCAACAAAAAGATGATGCCCTTCTGTAAAAGGATAAACCAATGAAAAAAATAAGCATCAAGCACTTACTATGTGTCAAACATAGTCCTAAATGCTAGGGATACTAAAATAACCTGTAATGGTAACACTTTAGGTTCAATATGCAAACTTGCCTTCGTCATCTAATCAGTGCAGCTAGTTTTTCTATTTAGATGCTGGCAAAAATTCTTTCCTGTTATATATTTGAGGTCTTATTTTGAGGAATCGAATGCTTTTCCAGAAACTCTAATTTAGTCAAACAACTCATATCAGATGAAAGTCAGGTTTTTTTGGGGTTTGGGGTGGGGTAGTGGTGCAAGGGGGAGTATTAGACCTTTGATTTCATTGATATAGCAAATTACCAGTGAAGACACTTCACCTACTAAGGCTGATCAGCAGCTCAAAGTCAGTGAATTTGAGTTTTAGAGAGTTTGCTGGATGTATTAACAGATGGAACAATTTGCCCAGGGATACAGCTAGTATGTGCCAAAGGTGGAACTTGAACTCAGGTTTTACTGACTGAAGCTGGAATGAAGTACTGAAATATTTCACTTAAAATTTAGTACTTCAAGAACATATGATTTTGGTACCCCCTCTACCAATAGCAATTCCATGCACCACAACAAACAAACTTTAGGTGTTTCAGGGTTCCTTGAAGCACCCTTTGAGAAACATTGATCTAGGTCAATCCCTTCACTTTATAGATAAGAAAACAGGCCCTGACAGGTTAAGTTACCTGCTTACGGTCACACAGGCAGTAAGTGGCAGGACTGGTTTTCAAACCTGACTCTGTATCCATCAACCTTTCTGAGATCTTGGTGCCTCACTTGTTCTATGTCACAGACAAGCAAGGTGTCTATATGCAAAGAGACCTAAGGAATCCAGAAATGCATGGATACACCTAATGACCTCTCCACTCTTCATCTCTTACATACTCAACAAAGCTTATTTTCTGAATTATTCCAATAATTGCTTTAGTTTTTCATTTTCTAGATATTATCAGATTAGTCTGAGCTGCTCTTTTAGTGGCTAAGCCCAATATACTCCCCATCAGCTATTCCAGGGCTTGAGCTCCTGTCTTATTTCTCACTGAAAATTGCATGTTCTCCAGTCAGTCAGAAATACAGCACCTGTCCTTAGTTGAGGCATTGCTGGCTAGGTTTCACCTGGCAAATCCAAGATCATTGTCCCCTGGGACCAATCAAAGCAGGATAATCAGTCTACCCTGGCGGACTCAATTAAGTTTAATTAGTTGTTTCTCTTATCTCTAAATTTTCCTAGCCAGGTGGATTTTTTTTTTTTTATTAAATAATCTAGAATAGTTATAGCTTTTGTATAGGTCCTCCTCCCAGGTGGGATCCATGATTAATAAAACAATCAGGCATCATAAAAGCCCTCTGAGTCATCCTTCCCCGTACCAAGGATATCTTAAAGACCCAGAAGGCATAACTTCTTTAATGAGTAGAGGTCTGATCTCTAGCATACCAAACATTTACCTAATCTATTTACACTGGTGGGGGTGGGGTACACAGGCAATTCCATTTTGAATGTGACCTACAGATCACTCCAAGGAAGCTGTTGTCGGCTATGGTCCTCAAAATACCCCTTCACATGTTCCTCTTTTCTTGGTCTGGCTCCTTGGAATGACTAAAGGGAGATAGAACTGAGGCCACTGAGATGCTTTGGAGGAAACAGAAAAGGGCATAGTTATTCAGGATAGAGAAGGAGAGGAAAGCTGGGAACATTCTGGCATGAATTCTAGATAGTGAGACAAAAAGTTTCGACAATGCTGCATAAGATCTCATGGCCTGAAAAATTATACAGGAAAGCCATTTTGGGAGGGTAAGAAATTCTCAAGAACAAATACTGGGAGAAACAATTCCCACAATGAGGAAAAGCAGGCATTGTCTACAGAGAGCCAAATGGATATACAGGAAACCTACCAGTTGAACTATATTATAAAAGAAAATGTACGTAAGATGGAAGCAAAAGCAGGTCAAGGAGAGGAGAAATACAAACGACTATCATGTTATTATAACAATAGTTCCAGGTGCACTAAAGTTCATAATGAATGCAGGAGGATGGGGAAAGCTAAAGGCAACAGAAATATTTTTGTAAAGATAATTTGCAGTGAGTATAGAATAGTTTTATGTGGTTCATATGTTTCTGAATGGACCAATGACATCAAAACCTACAGTCCAGAGTTGTGAATTACCCCCAAGAACATGAATTTTCATCCCTCATTTCCTCTATCAAAGGAAAACTTCCCTTTCAAGTTCTCCCCCACAGCTAATGCCTGCATTGGCAGGTGAGTATGACTCAGATTAACATGTGGATTTTGATGAATTTTATGATTTATGTATTTGCTTTAATATATGAGTATTTATGATATTGTTTCTTTTGCCTTAATGTTAAGTAAATGGTTATTTTAAACATGTATTGGTATCGATATTGTTAGTAGCTGGTGTAGCGAAATGCATTCTTGGAGGCTTAAGAGCCAGTCATGAATAAGGAAAATTTAATTTCCATCAATGGGGTAGCTAGGTGGTGCAGTAGATAGAGCATAGGGCCTAGAGGCAGGAAGACCTGAGTCCAAATTTGACCTCACATACTTACTAGCTATGTGACCCTTACTTAACAGTTTCCTCATCTGTAAAATGAGCTGGAGAAGGAAATGGCAAACCACTAGAGGATCTTTGCCAAGAAAACCCCAAATAGGGCCATGGAGAGTCAGACATGACTGAAATAACTGAACAACAGTATGTGGTTTCTTAAGTCAATATATGGCTGAAGGAATGCTTATATAGTGTAATGGTCCCTGTTTCCATCTGAGTTTGATACCTTTGGCCTAGAGGATGAGTAAATTTTGGATGGTAAAAAAGGAAATGCAAGAGGGAACACTAATTGAGGAAAATTGATGTAGTTGCGAGCTGCAGGATAAGCAGTGATGCCCACATAGTGAGATGAACTGTGGAGGGGAGTACCAGTATGAAGAAGCAAATCCTGGGAGATTCCCCAGGTCTCTTATAAGTACATATAGTGTATATGTATGTATATGTATGTGTGTGTGTGTGTGTGTGTGTGTGTGTGTATGTATGCTCACAGAGGCTATCCAACTACATAGTATTCTACAACCTAGTGGTTGGTATTTTTAATGTATAATCTTTGTTCAATAACCAAATGCATCATCACATTAATGAATTAATGAAGGAAAAGAACCACATTTGTATTGATAGACTTACTATAAATCAAATCAGGAGACATAAAGAAATTGCTACTAAAGTAAAAGTAGTTCATTGATTTCCTTTGAGGTAAATAAAGGATTTGGTATAATTTATTTATTGTGTAACCAAGGCAACAAGGAGCATCATTTAATAGGCAGTTTGTTCATCTCCCAAGGACTGCAGTGGCTCAGGATGACCACTTGCAAAGAGACTGCTAGGAAAATGGCAGTTTTCATTCCAGTATCTACTTTGAGGGACAAAGAAAAGAAAGAAAGACATTCTATGAAGAGATTAACAAGATACTATTATTCTCATGGCATGGTTGTTTAACCAGTTAAAGTCCTGCCTAACCATAATATAATTTAACCTACATTTTTCAACTTGTTTGCAGGTATATCAGGAAAGATGTCTTGATGAAATTGAGTTGTGCTATGCTTGTCCTGCCCTCGAGGGAGTGAAGTTATTTTGGTTGGATTTATTTTTAATGAGACCAAACTAGTTTCTAATGATCACAATTTATATCTCTAAGTGCTCATAAAGCATTCATTTAACAATGTTTCATAAAATAGTGTCAGGTCATCAAAGAAAGGTCCATATACACCAGCATGCTTAGAACGGCACTTTTTTTTGTAGTAGCAAAGATTACTAACCATGTTTGGTACATGAATTTTGGAAAATTCTTATGGTAAAGTAAACAAGGATTTTGAATTCAGAAACATGTTTGAAGAGTTGAATTAACTGAGATCAAGTGAGGTAAGCAGAACCAGAAAAGTAATATACCCAATGACTATAATAAAGCAAATGGAAAAAAAAATACACAAACTGAATTTCGTGTAATTATAATGACCAACGATTGTTCCAAAGGAGATAGCAAAGTGTGTTTCTCTCTCTACTTTTCAGGGGACTATGGATGTGAAATATTACAAGTACCATCAAACCTGATATTTATGTTGGTTAGTTTTTCTGAACTTTTTTTCTCTTTACTATTCATTTTTGTTTCAAGGGATAACTCTCTGAGTATAGTCTGGGAGAAACATTGTGGGAAATAAAGGCAAAAGATAACAGTAAAAATTCCAGGCTTTAACATTAAGGCTAATTTGTGGAATTTCCTCTTTTTGAAAAATCAGGACATTATTAATCTGTTTCAAATCTTCTTTTCTCTACTATTTCTCAAAGACTCAAATCCTGGAATTTTTTTAAAACCAGGAATGAACATTAATGAATTTCTAAATCAAGTACATCATTTTATATACATACATACATACATACATACATACATACATACACACACACACACACATATATATGTATATATATGGAAAGTAATTCACAGAGAGATTACACGGATAGTTAATCTTAAAATTGGTGCCAATTTAAACTTCCTAGTAGCCAGGTCAAGTCTTTTTTTAATATACAATATTACTGTTTTTTTCCAGCATTCTAGAATGTAATTAGTTTGTGTGTGTGTGAGAACTTTAACCTATCCAAAGCATCAGGGTGCTTTCTTATTATCTTTCTACTTATTTGGGACTTCAGTTCCCTTTTAATCATGTTCCATTTTTCCAGTTTTTAGACTGTTCTCATTAATAGATAAAATGGAAACCAAATGGGAGTTAAATCTCTTTGCTTCTCTCTGTGGTGTATTAACATTATGTCATCTCCCACAATCAGCAGGCTGGTTTTTTTCCTGCTCTTCCTGACATAACTCTTAGCGGTACATGCAGAATTTTCATAGTTGTCCTTAGTTATGTGTTTTTCCTTCCATCTTTTGTAACTATTCTTTTGGCATCTGAACACATCAAAGAGTTTCCTGCATAAACACATTGGACTTTTTGGATGCCCTCTTTCATTTTTGACATCATTTGAGATTGTATTGTCAGAAATTTTTTTTCCTCACTTCCTTCTTCTCTTGAATCAGTTCCCTATAACAGACAATCAATTAAGAAGCATTTATTAAAAACCTACTATGTTCTAGGCACTATGAATACTAAGGCAACAATGACAATCCCGGTTCTCAAGGATTTTACGTTCTGTTTGAGGAGACAGTAGGTTCATATATAAATTTATACAAAATAAATATAAGGTAATTTTGGAGAGGAGGTCATTAGCACCTGGAGAAATCAAAGAAGACTTCATGTAGAAGGTAACATTTCAGCTGGGTCTTAAAGGAAACAGAGGATTCTATAGGGTAGAAGTTGAACCAAGTCAAGGCAATGAGCATTTATTAAAGACTACGTGTAAGGCATTGTGCTAAGTGCTACAGATACAAAGACAGGGAGAAATAAGGAGGGAGTGTATTTGAAGAATGGAGAACAGCAATCTATGAAAAAATATCTCTCTTTTATTTGAACTGAAAGCCTGGGTGCAGATGAAATCCATGCAAGTCAAGAAGCATTTATGCTAAGCACTATGATAAGTGCTTGTGTGTAGCTTGTCCTTTCTTCTCAGAGGACCATGACATCAGGGAGATTATGACAAGACTTGCAATTGACTTTGATTTAAGGGAGGCAGAGCTGGGCAAGGTCACCAGTCTCACCTTTTCCTCCAGAGCCATCTCTGTTCATCAGGAAGAGTGGAGATGGCAGAGGATACAGCGGGGAAACCCTGGCCCATTTAAGGAAAGGTCTTTTCAGGTTCTCAGTTTGAGTGAGATAATGCCTGTTCAGTGAATAGGCCTCTTTAAGAAGTGAATTTTAAGGGATGATTCTTTTAATAAAAAAAAAAAAAAAAAAAAAAAAAGAAAATCAAACTGGGAGGGGAAGACCCTCTGGATTGCTGGTTAAAAGAGACACAGTTACTATTTACATTCACTCTCAGCCATCAGAGCCCAAAATAGAGACCTATTGTGGTCCAATTCATGAGATTCAGAGTGAGTTGGATTTAAGGCTTGGTACTGGAGAAAGAAACCCAGTAGTAAACCCCAAGTTAACTAGGTAGCTTTTGGCCATCAAAATTTGCCTTCCTGTGGGCAGAACACCCACAGGGAAGTCAGAGAAGAGGAGAGAAAAGGGGAGGGGAGGGAAAGGGAAATACAAAGAAAATTAAATAAAAACACTCCTTGCTCTTAAGGTGTTCATGGTTTTATGAGGACGACAACATGGAAACGACAATAGATAAACAGGATATATGTAGAGTAAATTGGAAATGATCTTGGAGGAAATGCATAAGCTTTAAGCAGGATTTGGAAAGGGTTTTTCTTTTCTCTTTCTTTCTTTTTTTTTTTTTTTGGATAAGGGAGGCAAGGTAATCAGGGTTAGGTGACTTGCCCAAGGTCACCCAGCCAGTAAATGTCAAGTGTCTGAGGCTGAATTTGATCCTACACCATCTCGTTGACTCCCTCCCCCTCTTTTTTCTAATTATGTTACTGTCATATGTGAATTGTTTTTTTCCTTGTTGTTGGCAATACTTTTTTTGATCTGGGAGTTTTAGAATTTAACTATAATATTTCTGCAAATTTTCCTTGTAGGAGCTCTTTCATGTGGTGATTGACACATTTTTTTCTATTTCTGCTTTCTCCTCTTGTTCTAATACTTCAGGACAATTTTCTTGAATTATTTCTTGTATTATTGTGTCAAGATCTCTTTTTTGATTAGAACTTTCAGGTAGAACATCTATTCTTTTGTTTCTCCTCTTGATCTGTTCTCTAGATTTGTTTTTCTTAAGAGATGCTTCACATTCTCTTCAATTTTTTCATTCTTATTGTTTCTTCATCTTTTATAACTTCCTGGCTTTCTCTTGCTCAGTTCTGATTTTCAAGGGGTCATTTTCTTCACTAAGATTCTGGATCTCTTTTTTCTGTTTGGTTGACTTTCTTGTCATAATCTTGTTTTTCTTGTATTATTCTTATTTTTCTTTTTAATTTTTCTTCCATTTCTCTCATTTGATTTTTAAAATATTTTTTAAGTTCTTAAATGAATTCTTTTTGGGCAGGTGACCATTTGACATTATTTGGGTTAGAAGAAGGCTTTTTTACTTCAGTATTCTCCTCTGAAGATGAATTCTAGTCTTCTCTACTCCTATACTCGCTCTCTATGGTTGGATTCTTTCACCTTTGCCTATGCGTTTTTTTGGTTATTATTTAGTTTTTACAATCACCTCTAGTCCTAGCGTATGGAGGATGGTGCCTCTAGCCTCAGATTCTCCTTCAGTTTTCCCCTTTGATCTTTAACTCAAATCAAGACCTCCAGGCTCCAGCAAGTGCCCCCACTCCCCACTGCATCTGCACTCACCTGGCATGTGCTGGTTCCTTCTTGCCCCTGCTCTCTGCCATGCAGCTGGGTCAGGAGTCACATCAACAGAGGTTTCTTACATCTTCCTCAGGTCAGATGCCAAACTCCCATCGCTGTCCTGGGGGTAAAAGTTTCTGTTGGCTGCGATGGAGGCAGCTTCTCAAACCTACTTATTTCAGGATTTGGGGCTTGCTTAGGCAGCTTGCCCTTAGCTATTAAAGTGGACCTAGCCTGAAGGTGTCTATTCTTCGCCAGGGAAGAAACCTGGTCTTGAGATTTTTCTTCAGATCTTCTCAGATTGTCCCAAGAGAACTCTTGTTCTGCTTCTATGTTTATTTGTTTCACCACTCTAAGTTTACCCAGAAGTGCTATTTTATCTCTTATGTGGAAGAAAATCTTGAGAGTTTGAAATTTTCTGATCTACTCTACCATATTCCCAGAATCCTCTTCCAGAAAGGTTTCTTGCAGAAGGTGGAATTTTAGTTGATACTTGAAAGAAGTCACGAAGTCAGGAGGTGGAAATGAGGAAGGAGAGAATTCTGGAGAGCCACTGAACATGCCTAGCATCAGGAGATAGAATGGAATGTGCAAGGAACTGCAAGATGATCAGTGTCACTGAATTGTGGAGTATATGGAGTATGTGGAGTAGGGACCAATATATTTTTCCTTGACTGTTATAAATTGTAGGATGATTCAGGCACAATCTTACAATGTTTGGGTAACTTCTATTTTCCCACATGATTTTCTTAGGATCTTATATTTAGAGCTTAAATGTGCATTAGAAATCAAGTCTCATCCTTTCATTTTACAGATAAAGAAATTAAGTCCCACAGATGTTACATGACTTTCCTGTGGTTACATAGGTAGCAAATGACAGCCAGGATGTGACCCCAGGTACAGTAATTCAATAGTGTAGATTAAAACACAGATAGCACTCTTAGCAGATTTGAAGATGGCACAAAGCAGTCCGTCTAAACAAGATCTTGGCAGTTTTGCTTACTGAGAACTTAAATGTTCACATTTAACTTTACTATTTTAACTTAACTAACACATTTAACTCACATAATTTAAGGATTTAAATGTATGAAATAGCAGCCAAGAAAGCTAATATATTCTTGGATTGACAAAGGTATGGCTTCCAAGAAAATGGGGGGATAGTTCCATCATACTCTATCCCATTTAGACTATATCCACCACTTTTGTATAATTACCCTTAGCTCCGAGCCCCACCAATGTTGGCTAAGTTGGATAATATTCAGAGGAAGGCAGCTAGCAGGCTTTGAGTCTATGCCATATGGAGCTCAACTGAAAGAAATGGTGATGGTTAGCCTGAAGAAAATTCAGGGAAGCACTAGCTGTTGGTAGGTATTTTAAGGGGTGGCATATGGAAAACAAGTTAGATTCATACACCCTAGATGAAATAACTAAGGGCAATTGTAGATTTTTCAAAAAAAGACAACTTTAGGATTAATGTCAGGAAAAAAAAAAACTATCCAATTAATGGAGTTGGCAAAAAACTGGAATGGGTTGCCTAGGAGTAGCAACTTCTGCCTCATTCAAAGTCTTTAAGTCAAGGGTGGAAGACTCCTTATCGGGTAATTTGTAGAAGAGTTTCTTTTTTGGACACAAGGGCCCTCTCCAATGTTCTGATTCTGTTTCTGTTACTCCAGCACTCGATTCACTGCACATCACCACTTCTTGGATGGGAAATGAAAATTATCAGCAAAGCAAGTTAAGAATTTATTGGAACCTCTGATTTTAATTGAACTTGGTTTGTACCAGATGTCTGTGTAGAGAGAACAAACAAGGTGAGGTCAAATGATGAGACTTTCATTTGAGACTTTAATTATTTCTTCTTGATTAGTGGACACATTGTGGACACACACTCTACATTTGAACAGGTACCTCACAGTTGTCAATGTTATGAGCTGTGTGAGGAAAGAATTCATCTGTGTTTTCGTCAGAGTGGTCTAGAGTATATTTCCATAACAATATCATGTCTATTTTCCCTTCCCTTTATCTTCAACCTGGTTACTCTACAATGTCTTTACACTTAAATTACTGATTTTACATTAAAGTGTATATTTCTGAATATACAGTGTTACTCTTCTAGCACTTTTAATATGCCTTTTTTTTCTGAACAAAGCATAGCCTTGCATGACTATGCTATAGACATGGATCCTATCCCAGCAAGTTTCAATGACACCTATTATATCCTTTGGTTATAAATGACCCGGGCACTTTCCTTAATCATATGTATAATCCAGGATGAATGTCTAGATGATTGTGTTCAGGGAGATGTTGTTATATTGCTACAATAGTATAGAATTCCTTCTTTGGCTAGTGGGAAAATGTGGTGAAACTCTTGTCACTGGTTTTATTTTCTTCTCCATGTTTTTTCCTTATCTCTTATTCCGTCTAAAACCTCTGTTGCCTCAAAATCTGCAACTTTTTAGATTTTCCCTATTTTTGTCTTCTCACCCAACAGTGACAAAAATGTTGTTATTGTTGTTGTAGAACTAGGATATGTAATATGATGACTGTGGGAAGTACATCACAGATACCATTACACATCTCTGAAAAAATCCCAGTATCCATATTACATGGGTCTCAAGTTGAAGTATGATTTTTCACGTCTCTCCTGAGTAATTTCCTTTGAACTCATCAGGACAAAATCTTTGTTTCCTGCTTGACTTCTGGTTGAGACATATACTGACTATAAAGTTAGAGGGTCAATGTTGAGAGAAACTAAGTTGCTTAACTTTGGTTCTTTGGTGACATTGGTCTCTAAGAATCTTAACTTAATCTTAATGTTAGTTAAGATTAAGATTAAGAATCTTCATGCTAGTTGGTAGTTATATTTTTCTTTCTGAGATGAAAATTTCCTCTGTTGAAAGTCTTATTTGAATAAAGCTCAATTGAATATAGCAGCTGTGGGTAGAGTGCCAGGCTTGGAGTTAGGAAGACTGAGTTAAAATCTGGCCTCAGACACGTAGGAGCTGTTGGACTCTAAACAAGTCACTTGACCCTGTTTTCCTCAGTTTCCCCATCTATAAAATGAGCGAAAGAAGGAAATGGCAAACCACTCCAGTATCTTTGCCAAGAAAATTTCAAATGGGGTCAGATACGACTGAAATGATTGAACAACAACTACAGAATGTGCATTTGTAAGTGGACTATCTTTCCTAACGTCTCCTGGTCAGTCTGGATAAGAAGTATAACATGCTGAAAGCAAATACTGTTTTTCCTTAAAACCATCAGAGTATCTATCATCCAGAAGAGCCGCTATCTCACTCATGCCACTTCCACAACTGACTTACAGACCAAGGTAGTCTTTGAAGTATTGTCTTACAACCTGTGTGTGATTGTGGTTTGTCCTTCATTTTTAAAGAGGACCATGACGTCAGAGAGAGGATGACATGATTTGCAATTTGACTTTGATTTGAGGCTGTTCAGAGTCATAAATCTCACTTTCTCTTCCAGAGTCATCTGGGTCCAGTGGCCAGATATCAAAGCTGAGAGGCCTTCAAGGATTAAAAATCAGCAGGTTGCTTTTGCCCTGATGGTGATTGCTAATTTATGTAGATTAGTCAGGGGAGGAAACAATCACCTATAGCTAGAGAGAAGAACCTTTTTTTTTTTTTTTTTTTATGACCGTGAGAAATACAATTTGACACTTGGTTTCTTGGACAAACTGATCTCTTTTTAAACAACTAAGACTTTCTTATTGATTGGTCCTGGGGGTGACCTTAGCACAGAGCATATAGAGCTGGAGAAAAGTGATGAGGCATCTTCTTGTGAACCAGAAAGGGCTTTCTCTTTAAAACAGCCTGTAGGATATTTTTACATAATTCTTAATAAAAGAACAGCTTGAGGCTTAAGGCGTCCATAGTCCTTGACATGTTCTAAGTTTGAAAAAAATAATTTTTGCTGAGGAAGAAATTACAATTGATTATAAATAATGTATTGTGCCAACACAGCATGTGATTTTTCTGTATTGATTTCGGCATGTACTCAGGGAAGTTATGTGCATTATATGGTGGTGATTATTAATACTAATTGTCAGCATATTTATGGAACCCTTCACCTAAACCTAAAAGAACACTTTGCTGAATTCTCTTAATTAAATACCAGGAAAGGTAGATCATTAGTATATATCACTGGGAAATAGGCATCAACAAGTATAACGTCCAATTTGTTTATTTTTTAATGCCCTGATTTCCCAAAAACTCTTTTCTTTTTTTTTTATTTTTATATTTATCTCATTTTCATTTTTAATGGGATTCAGACAGAAATAGTCCCAGGACAAATCACTAACCTGTTGTTATTTATTTTATATTCAATGTGCTGTGGTGTATTGTGCAAGTGACTAAAATAAACAATTTTAAAGATTAAATGAAAATATTTGGATGTAAGCTCATCCTTTGTAGACTCACTAAAAACATCTTCAATGTAACTCCATTAGTAGACCTAATCAGTTCCCACAGGAACAGCTTTATGGTAGGTTACTATGTTTTGAATATTTTTTTTTTTTTTTATTTTCCAAAAACTCTTTTCAAAAGAAATGGAATTTAAGAAACTTTGGGAGCTGGTGTCCACAGTGGCAAAACTTCTGAGTAATAAATGTGTTTCTTTGCTGATCTAACACTAGAAAAGAAACTCATACAACACAGGAATCTTTTAAAAGCAGAATCATTATAGCGTTAAGCATAAACCTTGGGAAGTTCCAAAATGTCCAAAGTTTTCTTTTGTATTTGTTTTTTACTTTTCACATTCTGGGTTTATAGATCTCATGACCATTTAGGAGATGAGTTGCAAAATTACCCTAAAAAAGAGCCTAGCCAGAGGAGAGATGTGTTAGAGATCTCACATAGAGACAATTTGCTAAGTAACGCAATTGTGCAAATTTCTGAGATTTCAGTATTGCAAGTAAGCATGTGCATTTATAGCTAACTCATGGGGCTTAATTAGGTGATGGAAAGCCGTATTATTTTTGAAAGACACACATTTGTTATGACGTAAACTTCCTTTAATCAAGCCATCAACCAACAAATATATATTTAGTGCCTATATTTTAATGTATCACTGGGATCCATAATTTGTAAAGCATTTTGCAATCAGCCATATTTGGTATGTTTTGATTCCAGATAAATTGTAGTCAATCAACTGGTGTGGCAGACCACTAACAATTGTTTTTTTCTTTCTGAAATGCCTTTTTCCTTTCTCTTCCATGGTAGACAGGAATTGTATTCTTTACTTGTGGATCAGTTTGAAAGGAATAGATTCTATATAAAACTCATCAATTGGTATGATAGTCATATTCATAATTTGAGTTTTGTTTCCTGCTCCTATTCAGGAACTAGTCTCTATCATCTCCTGACTTTGCCACTGAGTTAGGGTAGGTATGTAGAGTTTCCTTCTTGTCTTTCCCCCGTTTTTTAGAGCAGATGCCTTATACTAGACCAACAGGGTAGAATTTAATCTAGAAATAGTTATAAAGCCTGAAGTCCAGGCTTATAAACTCAGATATATACTTTGACCCTGTGGGAATTGGACAAGAGAAGAAAAAAAATACTGTTTAGTCAGTCCTTTTCCAGTTAGCTGCTGGAAGCATAATAATCCTTGTCCTGGGTAGAGCAGATTGGGCTAAGTGGGACTGCAGGAACATAAAGGTGGTATATATACTGCCACCAATAATGGGTAGCTAACTGGTGCAGTGAGTAGAAGACTGGCCATGGATTCAAAAAGACTTGAGTCCTAACTTGGCCTCAGCCACTTACTAACTGTATGACTTTTGGTAAATCACTTGATCTCTGCTGCCTCAGTTTCTTCATATATAAAATGGGGATAATAATAACACCTACCTTCCAGGGTTTTTGTAGATTTCTTACTATGGAGAACTAGTTAGAGATCTGACTAGAGATGCTCCTTTTATAGGAGGCCAAGTCCCTGATCTTTTCTCTGGCACTTGCCAAGTTTCCTCTCATTCTATTTTTCTCCATTTCCTTTAGTGAGCCTAGAATTTCAGGGCTAGGACCACCTGTGATTCTAAGATTATCATTAGTCTTCTTAATTTCTGCCTCCTTAGTGAGACTGGAAAATCAGGTCAATGGAAAAAGAGATTGCTTTGCTCCCAGAATTCCTAGAGTTCTCTTCAGACATCAGAAAGAAGACTCCAATACAGAATATTTTAATTCAGTACTAGTCAGTGTCAAGCATGTAAATAGTTTACAGTGGGAAAATGTCTATAACAGCAAGAGAGAAGGCATCACATGAAGGACAAGGGCACCAGTAATTCTCTGATATACTCCCATATTAGCTTCTGTGACATTTGAGGAACTGCTTATAGGATTTGTGAGCCTTCCCCCAAGAACAGAAGCAGAAATATATGGAGTCTCTTGATCTTGAGGAGATTTTAATTTGCGTATTTCTAGCTTTGACTTTGGTGAGGCTAATGGTAATGTCAGTCTTGGAAATAGCAAATATCAGTGACAGCAACAAACAGGGCACTGGTGTGGGTTATTATTATTATTTTTTAATGAGGTTTACTGCCCAGATTCAATGGGCTTTCCAAGGTTCACAGGCTGGCTGAATAAGGTTTTCACAGGATTGGCTACTGTGATGGCGGAACGAATTAATGTGACAAAATAAAGGAGAGGAAGGAGCAGAAAATTTAACTTGTGGTTCCTAGGCATCATCAAGATCTGTCTTTAAATTAAAAAAGATAAAAAGAATAGTTAGTTTGTCAGTAAGATGTTTAACCATTGGCCCTATGATTACATTAGACACAATCAGATGCTTATTGCTTGTTTAAAGCAGATTGATGATGTTTGATGCACAACTATTTGTGATTATGGCAAAAAGATAAAAATACTTAGACTCTTTTTTGTTGTTTTTCTTCTCAGAATATATTAAGCTTGTCAAAGCACCATGGACTTTCTAAGTGAATTAGAAACATATGCTATTAAGTTAGAATTATTTCCATTGCACATGGTGTTTTACTTGAGTAATCAGGTCTGGGGAGGCAATGTTGTGTGGTGGAGTTGGGAATTAGGAAACCCTGGGGGCTCTACTTCAAATGCTAGCACTCACTAGCTGGTGACCTTGGACTAGTTGCTCTGGTTTGGGACTGTTTCCTCATCCATAAAATCAAGGTTAATCTCTAGAGTCCTTTATGTTTCTAGCACTTTATTATCCACTTTCTAGCTTGATTCCGAATAGATGAGATAATTTCCACAGTGCCTGGAACTTTTTGTTGTTCATGTCCAATTCTCTATAATTCCATTTGGGGTTTTATTGGCAAAGATAATAGAGTGATTTGCCATTTCCTTCTCCAGATCATTTTACAGATGAGGAAACTGAGGCAAACAGGCTTAAGTGATTTGCCTACCATCACACACCTGGTAAGTATATGAGGCCAGATTTGAACTTATGAAGATGAATCTGCCTGACTCCAGGCCCAGCACTCTTTCCACTGAACTACCTAGCTGTCCATCTGTCCTAGTGGAGGGTCAAGTAAAAGAGGTGAATAAAAAGGATAAAACTTAATCCTCATCTTCACGAGCATAGAGTAAGTATATGGGGAGATAAAAGAAGCATGGTTTGAACTCAGGAAGATGAGTCTTTCTTGCTATGGGGTTTTTGTCCTATACAAGTCCATTACTCTATCCACTGTATCACTTAGCTCCCCATATACTCTTGTTCCTTTTCCCCTGGCCCTTCTAAATCTAGAACAATACATTCTATGGATATATTTGTCAGCTTCTAAGAGCTAGAGAGCTCTGTTCCCCATGAGTAAAAGAAGTCATGGAGTAAATTTCATTGCTATATGAATAAAGGAAAAGGGGAAACTATGATCCTATAAACCTAAAGAAGAGCAGACATAGTGGGATATTTTGAGTTTAACTTGAGAAAAAGATTTAGAGATATGAAATGAAATGATGGAGCATTAAAATAACTGAACCTACGAGAAACAGAAAGAAGGAATCAAAGCACATGAAGTAATATAGGAGACTTCGTAAAGTTTCTGATCCCAATTTTAATAAAACTTTGGAGATTGATTCCTTTTGAGTCTGACTTTCCCTTCAGACATTTGTTAGATGTACGATCCTTGGCAAGGCACTTAACCTCATCTCCCCTCAGTTTCATCATCTACAAAAGAGGGCTAATAATAGCACCTACCTTCCAGGGTTATTGTGAAGATAAAATAGGTTAGCAATTGCAAAGTGCTTGGCAAACCTTAATATAAATGCTATCTATTTGAACATTTATTAATCCAAATACAAACATCCCATTCCTTTCTCAAATACTCAAATATTCAATCTTAAATTCCTTGACTCTTTCTCATGCTGGGTATAGAGTAAGTTATAATAAAAATATTAAAATGTAGATAATCAAATGCCAACTCTCCTGTTCCTGAAACAAAAAAAAGTTAAAGAATGGTTATGTGGTTAAGAAAATACTTATAAAAGAAGTCATATGTATTTATTGCTATATTGGTAGACCAAGGACTAACTGTGCAGAATAATTGATATTCTAATATAATAGTTCTCAGATATTTTGGTCTCAGGACCCTTTTTGCACTCTTTTAAAAATATTTTATTTTGAATTCAAGGAAAAAAGTCCAAACATCTCCATAACATAGTATGATAAACATTTATTGCACATGAAACTGCAAATCTACCATGTACAACCTGCTATTTCCTCCAAAGATGCAACATATCATGTAAATTTCTTTTTCTTTTGCCTTTTTTTCTTCCCCTCCCCTACAGAAATAGACAAAAACAGGTGGATGTGTGTGTATGTGTGCACGCTTGCAAACTTATTCCATACATACTTCTGTTTATCAGTTCTTTCCCTGGATGAAGACAGCATCTTTCTTAAGTCCTTTATTTTTAATTTGTGTATTTTTAATACACAAAATAGCCTAGTTGCTTGGTCATTCTTAAAACACTATTTTTGTTTCTCTATGCAATGTTCTCTTGGTTTGACTCAGTTCACTCTTTATCATTTTGTGCAAGTCTTTCTATGCCTTTCTAAGATCATTGAGTTCATCATTTCTTCCAGCACAGGAGTATTCTATCACAACCATACACCACAACTTGTTCAGCCTTTCACCAATTGATGGTGATCCCTGCAATTTCCAGTTCTTTGCCACCATAAAGAGAGCTACTACTATAAAGGTCCCATTCACATTCAAAGGTATAATTACTCTTTGTGAATTTCCCTCCATCTTATGTTTACTCACTATTTTCTTCCTTATCTTTTCTCTTTACCTTATTACTGTTACCTTATCCTCCCTCCAACCCTCTCAACCTCCTACTTTACCCCTCCAAGAGTCCCCATTTTTCACTCCCACCAAGAGATTTTATTTGGGTTATTTGTCATATTAGACAGTCAAAAATTTCAGTACTTTTATTTAAAAATAGTTTGACCTCATGAACCCCTTGGAACGACTTCAGAAACTCAAAGGGTCACCAGACCTTACTTTGAGAACTGCTTCTCTAAGAAATGCAGGTTTTACACCTTCCATATGCTAATTTTGAAATTATAAGTGGCTTTCATGGAAGGACAAAGGGACATGTGGCATAAGTACAAATGAAAGGTGGATTTTCTTCTAACTTTGTTCAACAAAAGATAATGGAGAAGCAAAAAAGTCTGAAATGAGGCCAATAATCATATTCCTATAATTTTATTGATTTTCCATTTAGTTATTTATATATTTATTCTAGTGGTTTGTTTATAATTTATATACACAGTCTTTCAAAGATCCCAGGTATCCACTGTTTTCTCTCCATGTCTTATACACTAGCAATTACATGTTTGCCAATATGTAATTACTTTTGTGGTGAAGTATATTATCGATTGCACAGTAATTTAATGTTCACTTGGTAGAGATAAAGATCTCAGTGGTAGCTTAGCATGACTCAATTATCTTTCTATTTTTTGTTATGTAAGAAGATGGACTACTCTGTTTAAAAAATTAGTCTAGGAAAAAGCACAATTTATATTAGGGAGATGAGAGATTTAATAAAAAAAAGAACCCAAGAAATTGTTTTTTATGTTGAATTTGCAGGAAAGTACAAGGAGTGATGATTTTGCAATATTATAAGTTAGAGCTAGAGGGTAACTTAGAGTTCTTTCAGTACTCTTGCTCATTTTTAAAGATGAAGAAATTGAGTCCAGTTTGGAAGTGACTTGTCCAAGCCACACGTGTTGAAGCAGGGATTATCTGAAATATAGATACACATCAAGTAGTTATGGCTTGTCATTATCAGGAATTAGCTTATAGACTGATGAGTTTCCTCCCTCTCCTCTTCAGTATGTATCCACATACAATATTCTACATGATCCTGAGGCTTCCATTTTTCTTCTATACATTTACTATCCCTCAAAGATTGCCTCTCTTTCTCTCTCCCCATATACATTCTCCTTCCTGATACCTATCTATCCCAATCAACTTTTATAAAAATTTCATAGATTTCATTTTCCTATTGCTGTTTGTATAGTGAGAATCAGAAAAATGATGAATAACAACTTTATCACGGTTGTAAAGTTATAATAGGTTCAAATTTTATTTAATTCAGCAAGTATTTTTGTTAGGTGCTAGGTACAGGAGATAAAAAGACAAGTTAAAAATACAGTCCATACCTTCAAGGCTCTTTTATTATACTCTCCCTTTGTGAGTTCTTGCTTAATTTCCCAACTCTGGACTGATTTTTTGACTGGATTAACTGTTAGAAAGCCATGACTAGAGGAAGATGTTAAAGGAAAAAGAGACTGGGGACTTTGAAGAGAGAAAAATAAAAAAGGCCTAAAGGCAAAATACCTGGGCTTGGGAGAGGGACCACAGAGACAGAAAAATCACTCAAGAAAGAGAGAATTCCAACTGCATCCTGTAGCTTCTCATGGGAGGTGGTTGGGAAAGGGGGTCTTTCAAGAGAGATACCACAGAAAAAGGAAACTAGGAAAAAAGGTCTTCTTTCTGTTGCTACTGGCAATTGTGTTATATATCTACTGAGATGAGAAAATGAACTGAAATGGAGGTTGGGGGGCAAGAATGTCTCACAATGTTGGACCCAGATGGCAAAGTCCTGCTAGTCATGGACCGTTTGGGGCTTTGAGCTTCTTTGCCTTATTCAATTTACTATACTTTAAATTTGGCATCTACGCTATCACCTTGTACTGTTAGCTGACTTTCTAAATGTTTGTTTCATCTTCCCCACTAGGTAATATACTCTTGAAGATGGGAATTATGTTTTAACCTTTTAACCTTTTTATTTCCCTCTCTTACTTGCCCCTCCGCTAGCAGCGGGGAGCAGGTAGGTGGCACCGTGGATAGGATGCTAAGTCTAGAGTCAATCAGATTCATCTTACTGAATGTAAGTAAGAATGTAAGTCTGCCCTCAGGCACTACTAGCGTGTGACCCTCTGCAAGTCATTTAGCCTTGTTTGCCTGAGTTTCCTCATCTGTAAAAGGAGTTGGAGAAAGAAATGGCAAACCACTTTGCCAAGAAAATGCCAAATGGGGTCATGAAGAGTTGGACACAACTGAAAACTACCAAACAACAGTCACTAGTACGATCCTTAATAGGAACAGCTCAATAAATATTAGATTAGTTTGGGACTTCAATCATATACTAACTTGCTTTGAAAGAACTAACTCATTCTTTAGTGTATGCCTTATCTTTCTAAATACATCAAAGAAATACTATTTGTAAAATGCTCATCATGGTGTCTTAGTACTACATGTTAGCTGCTATCATCATCATCATCACTATTATTATTATTATTATATTTAAAAATAATAGGACTTTAGGTTTAAACATGGAAAAGACCTTAGGAATCACTGATTCTAACCTCCCAATTTTAATAGATGAGTAAACTGAGGCAGCAAGAAGTTAAGTGGCTTGCCTAGGGGTATTTAGTTAGTAAATGGCTGAGCTGGAATGAGAACTCAGATCATCCTGACTTCAAATCAAGTGTCCTATTCACTGAGCTATGCCATATTTTTTGGAGGGCAAGGAACCTTCCTTAGGTTTCTTTTGTAGCTTAATCAGCATAATGCCATGTACATAGGAGAAGTTCAATAGATATTGATTCAATAAATGAATAAATGGGAGGATTAATACAGTTTTACTATATTGTCTTTCCCTGTTACATCCAGGCTGTTCCTTTCCAAATAATACCTGGCTTTATGCCAGTTACATCCAGAGTTGTTCCTGTCTAAATAATACCGAGTGGTATTATTTCTCATACTTACCTTGTTACATGACTAATGGAATCCTGAAAAGTTGCACAAATCAATTCATAAATCAGGTCATTAGGTCAAGAATTTGCTCTTGAAAGGAATCCCAAACAATAATTTTTGGTAAAGTGAATAATTCTTAGACTGTGAACAGGCAACATATTCAGAATAGAACTCATCTTTCCTCTTTAAATCCGTTCCTTCCTAACTCCCCTATTTCTTTTGAGAGCATGCGTATCTTTCCACTCCCTTAGGTTTATAAACTAAATCATTCTGACATGCTTCTTTTCCTTCACTCCACATGGAATCAGTAGGGTTTGACAATTGATTGGCCATCTCTGCATGTTTCACATCAGTCTCTCTCTCTCTACTTACGTGGTTGTCTATGTAGGTCAGTTTCTCATCCCTTGCCTGGACTCATGGCATAATCTCCTAACCCGTCTCCCTACTTTGTCTTTTCTCTCCCAATCCATTTTGTATTCCTTGGCCAAAAGAATATACTTGAGGAACAGATTTAGTCATGTCATTTTCCTATCAAAAAACTCCAATGTTTCCTATTTCCTCCAGGATAAAATACAAACTTCTCTGGCTTTTAAATTTCTTCACAATCTGACTCCAGCCTACCCTTCCATACATTTCTTACTCTTAATTATTATCATGATAGCTAACCTTTAGATAGTGCCTTAAGTTTCACAAAGTCCTTTACATATATCGTCTCATTTGATCCTCACAACAACCCTGTGAGTTAGGTATTATAATGATCCCCATACACAAGGAAGTTTAGCCTGAGGTTGTGGTATATTTAGAGGTAAATATCTGAGGCAGAATTCAAACACAGTTCTTTCTGATTCCAAGTGCAATACTCTCTGCCTTATCCCACACCACCTGCCTTTATTACTTTCCTTCATGTGCTTTATGGTCTCCCAGATGGGCCAGATTGCTGATCTTTACATATGGGTTTTCCAGAACATTTCTATGTCTTTGCATAGACTGTTACCAATTACTGCAGAATATTCCTTCCTCACTTTAGCCTCTCAGAATAGCCAGCTTCCTTCAACACCTGGCTCAAGAAGCACACACTCTATGAGACCTTTGATGATGTCTGCAGCTGTAAAGTGACCCACCTCCCATTCCCCCTTCAGAATAGCCTTGCATTTATTTAACACTTGTTAGGATGTAAGCTTCTTGATGTCAATCACTGTTTTGTCTTAGTGGTTTTATCTTTAGTGCCCAGCACAGATCCCGGTACATTTTGGGTGCTTAATAATTTGCCAACTGATTATTTTCTTCTTTTGTAAATCAGATGTCTCCTTATCATGGTTTATTTGGTGGAAAGGTACTATGTAGCTATACAGTTCTCAGCTTAAGCTGCATCTATTCATTTTTACCATTACTGTATAAAACTACTCCACCATATGTTTGGTCCCAGGGAACATAAGCTTTGTCAACCACTGATGTGGGGAGAAACTCCATTTATAGTTGAGGGTTTCTTCCTACCATAATAAAGAATTAAAATTCATCCTCATGTCAGCATATCAAATTAACCTTGTTTATATGCTTTTTAATTAGTTGTAATTAAGAAACACTCTCAAACCATTTGTGCCTTAAGGGAACTTTACATAAGATGGCAGAATGGTTCTTAAAACACAGGATGTTTCTTTGATTTTATATTTGTAAAGGAAGCACCACTTGGAAGAAAATTTTTTTCCCCATTTACTTGTTTTCAGCAAGAACTTTTTAAGATTATGTGAGAAATTCAATGATCATGGTTTTAAAACTGAAGGCACCTTGGAGATCATGTAATTCAGAAGTTCTTAACCCAGCATTTGTGACCTTGTTTTCTTAATATTTGGATAGGTCTGTTTCATTATAATTGGCTACTTTTGGAACCCAGTATGTTTAAATACATTTAAAAAGATTATTTTGAAGAATTCATGGGCTTCCCAGACTGTCAAAGGGTTGGTCTACCACACTAAAAAAGTTTAGGAACACCCCCTTTAAGTCCAATATCCTTGCTTTGTAGGTCAAGAAACAGAGGCTTAGAAAAGATAAGTGGTTTATGAGATGTCACACAGGCAATACGTGGCAGTCAGGGTTTGAACTCATGTCCTCTGATTCCAAATTCTAATGCTCTTACTACTATACTGCAATGCCTCCCCAATGGCTGTTTGGTAACAAATGTATGTTCCAATACTTGTGGACAGGACTGATCTGTATAAAAATCATTATAAGGAAAGGTAGGAATAGACTACTTTGGAGAAATGATGGTATTCAAATTCCTTTTGATGAAGTAGTTTAGAATGTTTAAAAGTTAAACTCAAAACATTTGAAGTACTTGAGCCTGACCTTGGAAAAGAAAAGTGGGCCTCAGATCAGCCTGACTCATTTCATGATCCGATTAAGAATCATAAAATGCTAGAACTGAAAATGGATGAGCTAGAAAATAAAAGGGAATAAATAATTCAATTTATGTTTAGCACAGTTTCCCAAGAGAATTGGAAATGGAAGGACTGAAATATATTTTGACTTCTGGGAGATGAACTTCTTAAATCGAGAGAATAGCTAAGGTACTTAACTTAAAAGTGATTGAAAAGTAAAAATATTTTCAAAATCTCCTTTCCTCTGTAGCCCTGGCACAAGACCCTTAGAGGAGACCTAGATGGTCAGCAGAAAGAACTCTCAAGCAGGTTGAATGAACCCATTGGTTTCCCTTCCCTGGCACGCTTGCCACATTTCATCTGGATTATCCTATAGTCCAGGAAGAAGAGAGAGAGGTATGAGAAACCTGGTATGCAGTTGCCTATTTCAGGCCTGGGAATGACCATGCTTGATTTGGCAAAACTAGGTGTGGAATGTTAGAGACACATTTTGAGAAATGTTTAGAGGTCTGGCAACTTCAGAAAAAGACAAATGGCCTCATGGAATTTTCTGTCAAATCTACCTGAGGAGAGGATTTGAAGGGGTTGGAACGATTATGGATTATTCACTCCAGGGATTTGTGGTGATATGTTACAGTCATAATTTGTTAGTGGTTTATTCATATAAATGAGGTTATAAATTCTACAAGGACAATTTTTTTGTTTTGTTTTATTTCCTATGAGTATGATGGAAATTACTGATGCATGGAAGAATTTGTATCAGTGGTTAAATTGATGCAACATTAAACTAAATTCCCTTTCTATTTCATAAAATACAAACAATAGATTATTAGTTCACTTAAGAAAATGAACTAATGATCTGGTTTAAGAATTTATATTTAATTGTTTAGAATAAATGCATTAGAGTGAATACATGCTACTCCAAATTCTATACCCTCTAGGAAGGAGAAATAAAGACAAATCATTTTATCAAAATCATTAAAAAAGAGTTTTTAGAGGAAAGGGGTCATTGTCCTAAGGCATAACTAGGTTGGGGTGAATAGGGCTTTGTCCAAGGGCACCAAGAGTTAGATGCTTTTCACAGTACTTGAACTCCTTCAGAGGTATTTGCCCTTAAGCAGCAAGTATAAGGAATCAAAGCAGGAAGCTACCAGATGGTACAATTCCTGCCCCACTCCCCACATTTACAACAGATACGCTCAGTCAATTATTTCCTGGGCTAGCTTTGCCCTATCTCCTCCTCAAGCAGTAGCCCCTTGATGTTTCAAGGTGCCTGTCCGTAGGAGCCAGGGTTCTGCTGTATCTTCCTCCCATAGGGCCTGGTATCCTAGAGTCTCCCTACTCCACTGACAACAGAATTGTTCTTAATAAAAGTTAATTTGAAAACACATTTTGGGCTGTTTGCTCTGTGTTGTATAATTAGTTACTAGTGGTGTGTCAGATATTCATAGCTCCCTTCTTTAGTGATGACATGCTGGAATCATAATTTCACCTGGCCAACTGGCTTTGTAGTTTCAAACTTTTTTATTGCAGAAAAAAGACTAGATCCAATTTATTCTGAGGGAATGCATACAAGTAAGATTCTACTTGATGAATTACAGTTAGCATGATGCATGTATGTTTCCTTATATTTTTATGTTAAAAAGAGTTGGCAGTTCATTTGAGTAATTCATGAAACTTTAATCATACTCCCCGGCCTTATAAAATTATTGCTATCTTTTAAATATTTATCATGTATTTAAACATTATGCTTACTGTATTTCTAATGTACATCATGAAGAAATTAATATCTATAGTTTGATATGACCATTTATGGAAAAAATTATTTTAAAAGATATGTTATTAACATAAAAATGTAATCAAGATTCTTTGTTGCAATTCTAAAGGCAAACAATGAAGTCTCCTATTACTAGATGCCCAGGTTGGGGCAACAAGTAGATTATATTTAAGCTAAGTAGTTAATGGCCTGTGATTACATTGTAAGTTCCAAACTTCCTGCCTTATGCTTCAAGAACAAAAGGAGTTGTCATCAATGCTATGGAAGTGGGTAAGTCCCAATCTTCAGGATGATTTTTCTTGTTGAAAAGGATATTCAAGTATGGTTTTGATTTTATGATTGTTTTGATACCATGAATCAAGACTGTCACTTGTAAGGAATGTTGAGTTTGTATCAGGAAAAGACTAATTTAAATACCATGTAATCATAAAGTAAAGTCTCAGTGAACCAAATCCTAGCTAATCACTTACTAAAATTTCTTTTTTTTTAAAACTATTTTATTTGTTTTCAGTGTTCTACAATCACTTCCACATGTATTAGATTTTTTTCCCTTCCCTTCCTCTCCTTCCCCTCTCCCTCCCTACTCCCTCCCTGAGGTGGCATACAGTTTTATATAGGTTCTATGCATACATTCCTATTAAATACATTTTCATCTTAGTCATGTTGTATAGATGAATTAAAATGAATGGAGAAATCATAAAATAAACCAAAACATAATACAAAAGAAAATGATCTGCTTCATTCTGCAATTGAATTCCATAGTTGTTTCTCTGGATGTGGAAGGCCTTTTGCCTTAAGAGACCACTGGGAATTTTTTAAGTCCTTGTATTGCAATGAAGTGCTAAGTCTACCTGAAAAATTCCTCACACACTGTGGTTGTTGCTGTGTACAAAGTTCTCCTGGTTCTGTTCCTTTTACTCAACATCAGATCATATAAGTCTTTCCAGGCCTCTCTGAAGTCTTCCTATTCATCATTTCTTATAGCACAATAGTATTCCATTACATTCATGTACCGCAATTTATTCAGTCATTCCCCAACTGATGAGCATCCCCTTGATTTCCAGTTGTTGGCCACCACAAAGAGTGCTGCTATAAATATTTTTTACATGTGGGACCCTTTCCCATTTTTACGATCTCTTGGAGATACAGTCCTAGAAGCAGTATTGCTGGGTCAAAGGGTACGCACAATTTTGTAGCCCTTTGGGCATAGTTTCAAATTGCTCTCCAGAATGGTTGGATTAGCTCACAGCTCCACCAACAATGAATTAGTGTTCCAGCTCTCCCACGTCTTCTCCAACATTTATCATCTTCCTGTTTTGTCATGTTAGCCAATCTGATAGGTGTGATGTGGTATCTCAGAGTGGTTTTGATTTGCATCTCTCTAATCAATGTAATTTAGAGGATTTTTTCATATGACTATAGACAGCTTTAATTTCTTCCTCTGAAAATTGCCTGTTCATATCCTTTGATCATTTATCAATTGGGGAATGACTTGTATTCTTGTACATTTGATTCAGTTCTATATATATTTTAGAAATGAGGCCTTTAACTTACTGAAATTTCTTACTCCAGTGTCTTATGATAGCAGGACAGGTAAGCCTGGGTACTTGAATAAATGAGTGAATGATAAAACGTATATTAAATGTGTACTATGTGCCAAGCACCATGCTAGGCATTAGGGATACAAATGTAAAGAGCTAAAACAGTACCTGCCCTCAGGGAGAATACATTCTAAAGGAACATACCATTTAAAGGGGAATGATACCCAAAGTGACTATTTTTGAGTACAGTGCCTATGGAATATAAACTCTGGGGGTTTTTAGCAAGTGAGGAAGGATGGGAGTAAGCACTCAGTGTCAGACTGTACCTGTTGTCCAAGATAAGCTAAATGAAACTGTCTATATTGAGGCTCCATATACTGACCAATGAACAGGGAATTATTTTGGCATATCAACTCATGAAATTTCATTTTTAGAAGAAAGAGGCAGATGGCTGTATATGTGTGCAAAATACCATCTAGCCAAATCAAAATGATTTGCTGATTAAAAATGGCAGTAGCAATGACAAACCAAACTTTCAGTCTATGCCCTGGGGTTAATTAAATCTAGTTCCAGGCCAATATTACTTCTCTTCTTATATACAGGATTGACTATTCATTGCGAATCAAACTTCAGAGGGATGATCCTGAGTCACCGAAATATTCAGACACATAAATAACTGTTATTGTTCTTTTTAATAAAAGATAGGCAATACAACCAATAGAGTGATCTGGTAACTCTCAAAAATTCCTGAAAACATTCTCTAAAGCTTAGTCTCCAACTACTTGATTGGTTATAAAAATACAGACACATAAATTATGTGTATATATATATATATATATATATATATATATATATATGTAGGTGTGTATGTATATATATATACACATATATGTATGTGTACATATATACACACACATACACACATACTACTCTATAAGTGTATGGAAGTAGTTAGATGACATAGTGGCTAGAGAGCTGGTTCTGGAGTCAGAAAGAGCTGAGTACAAGTCCAGTCTCAGATATTTATTATGTGAGTTATTAATAATCCTGGGCAACTTGCTAAACTTCTGTCTACATCAATTTCCTCATCTGTAAAAAATGGAGATAATAATGACACCTATTTTGTAGGGTTGTTGTGAGGATAGTGAGATAATACTTATAAAGTGGTTTACAAACCTGAACTATATATATACATACATATATATATATATATACACATACATATACATATATTTATATATATATGTATATATACATATATATGTACACGCATATGTTATATAAATGCTAGCTCTAGACTATAATTTGCACAAAAATAAAAATGAAAAAGAGAATGAGATGAAGATGAAACAATATTTTATCCTAGAGATAGTAGGGAACCACAGGAATTTATCGAGTAGATGAGTGGCAAAACCAGACCTTTCTTTTCAGGAGAGATGAGGCAGAGAGGCCAGTTAGGAGTCTATTACTATAGCTCACATAAGGGAGGTTTTGGATTAAGGCAATTATTGTGTGATTAGAGAAAGGGACAGTTCTGGAGGTAGAAATAACAATATTTGATAGCTCATTGTATTGTGGGCTTGAGAGAAAGTGACAAATCAAAGATGACCCTGAAGTTGTGAAGTGGGGTGACAGAAAAGTGGGGTTCCCCTCTTGAGTGAGAAGGAATTTTGGAAAAGGAAAGAGTTTGGGTGGGAAAATAATATAGTAATATTTCCTTTAGTGATCACAACTCATTCATGTCTTTCCATCCTATATAATTCACATAATTTCACCTAAAAGCAAGGAAGGGAGGCTCTTATGGGTCACTGTCCCTGAATGCAGATCCCTGACTCCAAAAAGCAGATACAGCAGCCACTGAGGTGGCCTGTAGGACAGGAGGTATGTAGGGTATGTTGGATAGGGTAAGAAATTGCCCCAATAGCATCTGTGTAACCATAGGAAATGATCTGTGATGCTATGGGTGCTGGGGAGTAGTTAGATTAGAACTGTTCTGATCATCTTGAAAGGGTTGAGAAGGTGGGAGACTGGGAATTAAGAAAACAGAAGAAGGGAGCAGAGTGAAGGAATATTGGCAGAGAAGGATAGTTATGTTTCAGTTGGAGACAAATAACTTGATTCACTAACATAAGGACAATGGGATGACTCATTTTTCCATTCTCATTTTCATGGATCACACATCTCTTGAAGACAGACAATAGGTCCCTTGAGGTCTAAGTACCACCTACACTTTGGAGACCATTGTTCTCATGTATAAATAAGATTGTTTCCTTCATTAGTAGATGAAATGCCAGCATGGATAAAATCATGGATTGAAATATTCAAAAACAAGTCTCTTAGCAAAAACAGATATTTAGATTGACCCTTGCAAGACTCCAGATTGCACCAGGCCTGCCCAGGGCCGTCACCTAGAAGCTTACCTCTCTTATACGCCACCCGCTATACCGGTCTTCCAGTGGTTCCGGCCCCCTCCTGTGGGGGAGGGGAATGACCAAACAGTACACCAGAGGAGGCTGCTTACTGCACTTTATTGCATACCCCAGTCCTCCTGACCTTCCCGTGTTCCCCCTTATATACCCTGCCGTAGCTCCTCCCATGTTCCGCCCTGGAGGCAGAGCTCAGCTCCGTAAGGGGCGTTCCCAGCACCCGAAGGCGGGTTCTCACCCCTGGGCATCTCCGGGCTCACCAGGGGGCCAGGGTCCAGAGCTCGGCCCTCTACACAAGATAAAATGATTATATTGAAAATATCTCATTTTTTGAGTGTAGTTCATAAAGAGATTATTGTAATTAATTTAAAATTGAGAATGACAATAACAACAAACCCTATATGTGAAAATGGCAGGTTACTCATGAGAAGCAACTAAAAACCAAAAATCTGGAAGGTAGAGCAACAGCACGAACTTGCTAGAGCTCTTGCCCCAGACCCAGCCAAATACCTATCAAATATGATTCTAAACAAATTGTGGAGCTGCAGAACCCACAGAATGATGGAGTGAAGCAAATATCCAGCCCAAGACAGCCTGGAAGATTGACAGGAAGTATCTACTGTGCCATGTTGGGAGCAGAATCCAGCCCAGTGGGGGCCTTGCTAACAAAGACGGAATCTGAGCAGGCCTGGAGGGAAGGGAGACTGAATCTCTGACACCTGTGGCAGTTTCCAGACTTCACAACCCCCAAGTGCCTCTGACAAATTGGAAGGTCAGTGGAAAAAACCTGTGGGACCTGTGTGAAAGAGGAGAATGGTCTGGACCCAGCCCCAGGCTGGTAGAGGAGGTAGAGGAGCTTCCTGACTCAGCAGCAGCAGCAGAGACAGAGGCAGAAACTGTTTCTGGACCTCTAGGCCCACAGATTGTGGGGGATCTGACAGCTGACAGTACACCCCCACCCCCACTGGAGGCAAAGAGCTATCTTGACAAAGAGCTCACAAGTCAAATAAATGATCAGGGAAATGAGCAAAAATCAGAAAAAGAATCAGACAATAGAATCTTACTTTGGTGACAAAGAAGATCAAAACGTTCAACCAGAAGAAGACAACAAAATCAAAACCCCAGCATCCAAAACTTCTAAGAAAAATATGAATTGATCTCAGGCCATGGACAAGCTAAAAAGGATTTTGAAAATCAAGTAAGAGAAGTAGAAGAAAAATTCAGAAGAGAAATGAGAGTGATGCAAGAAAATTATGAAAAACAGGTCAACTGCTCGCTAAAGGAGACCCAAAATATGCTGAAGAAAATAACATTTTAAAAAATAGACTAACCTAAATGGGAAAAGAGAGCTAAAAAGCCAATGAGGAGAAGAATGCCCTAAAAAGCAGAACTGGCCAGAAGGAAAAGGAGATCCAAAAGCTCATTAAAGAAAATAATTCCTTAAAGATTAGAATGGAGCAAATAGAAGTTAATGACTTTATGAAAAATCAAGAAATTATAAAAAAAAAACTAAAGAAATGAAAAAATAGCAGATAATGTGAAATATCTCATGGGAAAAACAACTGACCTGGAAAATAGATCCAGGAAGTTCAATTTAAAAATTATTGGAGTACCTGAAAGCCATAATCAAAAAAAGAGCCTAGACTTGCTCTTTTAAGAAATTATCAAGGAAAATTGCCCCGATACTCTAGAATCAAAGGGTAAAATAGATATTGAAGGACTACATAGATCACCTCAGGAAAGAGATCCTAAAAGGAAAACTCCTAGGAATATTATAACCAATTTCCAGAGCTACCAGGTCAAGGAGAAAATATAGCAAACAGTCAGAAAGAAAGAATTCGAGTATTGTGGAAATACAATCAGGATAACACAAGATCTAGCAGCTTCTACATTAAGGGATCAAAGGACTTGGAAGATGATATTCTAGAGGTCAAAGGAACTAGGATTAAAACCAAGAATCACCCACCCAGCAAAACTGAGTATAATACTTCAGGGAAAAAAATGGTCAATGAAATAGAAGACTTTCAAGCATTCTTGTTGAAAAGACCAGAGCTGAATAGAAAATTTGACTTTCAAACACAAGAATCAAGAGAAGAATGAAAAGGTAAACAGGAAAGAGAAATAAAGGACTTACTAAAGTTGAAATGCTTACATTCCTACATGGAAAGATAATATTTATATCTTGAGACTTTTCTCAGTTTTAGGGCAGTTGAAGGGATTATATACACATAGACAGAGGGCACAGGGTGAGTTGAATAGAAAGGGATGACATCTTAAAAAATAACATATATTGGATAGAGAAAGGGAGAAATGGAATGGGGCAAATGATCTGTCACATAAAGAGGCAAGAAAAAGCTTTTTTTTCAATGGAGGGAAAGGGGGAAGAGGTGAAAAGAAATGAACGAACCTTACTCTCATTGCATTTGGCTTAAGGAGGGAATAACATGCATACCCAATCTGGTATGAAAATCTATCTTGCACTAAAGGGAAGTAAGGGAGAAGGGATGAGGCAGTGGTGGTGGTGGAGGGATGAGAGGGAGGAGGGAGTAATTAGAAGTAAACACTTTTGAGTAGGGATAGGGTCAAAAGAGAGAATACAACAAATGGGGGGCAGGATAGGATGGAGGGAAATATAGTCTTTATCAATATGACTATTATGGAAGTGTTTTGCATAACTACACATGTATAACCTTTATTAAATTGCTTGCCTTCTCATTGGGGATGGGTGGAGAGGGAGGAAGGGAAGGAAGGTTGGAACTCAAAGTTTAATAAATGACTGTTAAAAATTATTTTTACCTGCAACTGGGAAATCAGATATACAGGTATAGAAATCTACCTTGCCCTACAAGAAAATAGACGGGAAGGGGATAAGAGAAGGGAGGGGTGTGACAGAAGGGAGGTCAGGTCGGAGGAAGTGGTAATCAGAATGCAAACTGTCTTGGGGTGAGTGGAGGAGAAAGATGGGGACAAAATTTGGAACTGAAGATCTTGTGGAAGTGAATGTTGAAAACTAAAAATAAATAAATAAATAAAACCCCCAAAGCTGTGTGCTTAAAGGCAAAGGAAATGATAATCAATATTCAGAGCAGGTAGGCCAGCCTTATTGAATCAGTGAGGCACCCTGAAGGAGAGTTGTTTAATAGTGTCTGACTCTTTGTGACCCTATCTGGGATTTTCTCAGCAAAGACCCCGGAGTGGTTTGCCATTTCCTTTTCCAGTTCATCTTAAAGATGAAGAAACAGGCATAGTTAAGTGACTTGCCCAGGATCACAGCAGTAATTATCTGATTCTGTATTTGAACTCAGGTCTTCCTGCACTGTATCCAGTGTGCCATCTTCCTGCCTGAGGAAGAGGCAGAAGGCCAAATAGGTCAGGTGTGTCCAACTCTCATTACACCATGACCACCATTTTCCCTTAGTCTCTGATGGAGACAGTTCAGGACCCTGAGTCCAAGACCCTTGGGAATAGTAGTATCCCCCAAGTAGCAGATGTATTTCCAGGCCAGGTACACCATCTATCATTAAGAGAGAAGTTAATGTGGAGGAGAGGCCATTGTGCCTCTCAAATGGCTCAACATCATTGACTGATAGTAAAGAAAAAGTATTCTCATCCTTTGTCTCTGTATCTCAAGAGCCATGGGACCTTTCCATCTGACTTGCTGCCAAGCCCTTCCCTAAGTGTTGTTTCCCTCTGAGAATGTGACCTTGAGAGTGGGAGCTGTCTATTTTATGTGTATGCTAAGCATTTAGCACAATGTTTTGCACACGGGAAATGCTTAGTGTTTTATTCATATGTTCATCTATATAATATATCTTCATCATACATATGTGTATATATGTATGTATACATATAAACATGCCAGGCCTAGAGGCCTGTGGGCTACCCGAGTCTTCCCTTATCTCTATCGGAGGTCTTCGGTTGGCCAAACCGGATGCTCGTATGAGAGAAAGGACGTTCCAGAGTCGAACAAGGGTTGAGCTTTATTTCAGGGTCTAGTTACAAGTGCAGGGGAATTCTTCCTTAGGAGGGAGCAAAGAATCTCCCAAGGAGGCAAAGATCTTACAATAAGAGATTGGAAGTAGAAGTATAAGTGGGGAGAGAGGGGGAGGGGAGAGAGGAGAGAGGAAAAGTGGAGCCTTGTTGTCCTGTCCGCTCCACGCCCCTCCGCCCAAGAGAGCTTTCAGGCTTTCCTGATCCTACTTAAACTCTCCAGCAGCATAGTTTGCATCTGAATACCGTGCTGTTAGATAACAATAGTGTGCCCAGATCCGGGACAATCTCGAGGGCGGGGAGAGCTCTCTCCCATCACGTTTCTCACGGGAAGAGGCGGAAATACATGAGATAGCTCGGTTCACCTCGATTCCCAGTCGTTTCCTGGGGGGGTCTTGTGAGAACTCTAAGATTTAGAAGTTCCCACCTTTACCCGCCCGAGACTGTCCACCTGGAATTGAGCTTCCATCCCCAGCATAAACATACATGTGTATACATATAGGTATATATGTGTATATATGCACCTTTATGCATATTTGTTTATGTATATGTATACACACATATACATGAAGTAGCTACATATTACAGTAGATAGGAAGCTGAAATGAGAGATCAGAAAATAACAAGTTCAAATTCAGCCTCATACTTACTAGAAGTATGACCCTGGACAAGTTACTTAACCTCTGTTTGCCTCAGTTTCCTTATCTGTAAACTGTGGATAATAATAGTACTTATCTCAGAGTTGTAGTGAGAATAAAATAATATTTTAAAGCATTCTATAACTTGTAAAAGTACTACATAAGGGATTATTATTATTATTAAAAGTTAGTTAGTCACTTAGGATGGGAATGAGGGTTTGATCTATGTTTTTATTGCTATAGAGGACCCCCAGATAGGGAAATTTCCTCTACCAATCAACGTCAGCACCTTCTCTTCAACTTGGAGCCATACAGAGTTGCCTAGAGTACACTGAAAGGTTACGTGATTTGCTCAGGATTTGTCAGACTTAAGCTCATTTATTTTACATGGATTTATTATCTCTCCCTTCCACTGATATCTTCAATTAAACAACAAAAAGAAAAAATAGTGTAATAAATATGCAGAGTCACATAAAATAAATATCCACATGGACCATGTCCAAATATGATACCTCTCGGTCTGCATTCTAAGTCCATCCCTCTCTGGTAGGAGGCAAGTCCTGTGTTTCATCTTCAAAGTACTCTACTAACGGTCCATCATTACGTTGATTAGAGTTCTCTAGTTCTGGTGTAGGTTGTTTCACTTCTGCTCACCTCACTCCATATCACTACCCTCCACTACCCTCTTCCTAAGACTCCATGATGTAATAAAACAAATTTTTATGATATCTAAATCTGTGACTCAGAACATAAAACTGCCTATTCACAGAAGGAATCTCATCCTTCTTCAAAGGAAAGAGGGCTCTTTCAGTCTTGTGCCTTGGTTTGGCTGAGGACATAATCACCTTTCCCTAAACAGAAGGTCTCCCTTCTAAACCGAGGAAAGACTTTAACAAAGATTATCTAGTATGAGAAGAGTATGTAACAAAGCCCAAATGGAACACGAACCAACTCAAATAATCTGTAGAAACCATCCATTTTTCTTCTCTAAATGTGCCTCACTCTTTAACAACTTATCAGCAATATGGATTTTATTATATATTTTTATTTTTTAGATTGAAGTGTCTTAAATTGTGCACTTTCAACATATTTAAAAGCCATGAGATCTGTCCTTGTCCCTCCCTGAAATGAACAGGACAGGCAGCCAGCAGTTGTAGATAACTATTTCTACTCAGCCAGAACAGAACCAAGGATGAGGATTACTTTTATAAATATGTAATTATGAATTTTTGTTAGCATATGATTAATAATTCATTCCAAGCTCTTATAACATTATATCATGAATGTTAAACAACCGGGAGAGTCAAAATCTGAAATTTAAGGAGATTAAAGGAAATATTGGGCATATGTTTCAGCTTTCACAGCCTTCTTATATTAGAACAGTATTATTTGAAATTTTTCTGTGAAAGAAATTTGTACTATGAATATTTAGGGTCTGGCATGGTAGTTTGGACATTAATAGTTCAATATTATGATCTCACTGAGGTGGATACTCTTATGGAGTAGACTGTAATTCACTATAACTTCTCATCTTATACAATTTCTGTCTGTCTTTACGTAATTCACCTAAAGGGAATACATCCAACATATTGAGGGCCATCACCTAGAACTTTGACTTTGCCTGACAAGCAACAGAACATTTGGGCTCTTTGTTTTCCTCACTCTAACTACATAGCCCAATTATACCTTTATCCAGTTATACATCCAACTGTCTATCTTGTTACATTTTCCACATTTTTTGGTTGATCATTGGTTTCAGAAAGCTTGTCATGTATTCCTCCTTACCCATAGGGTAATCCGTAACTTTAATTCTTTGGAGACTGTGTGACTCATAGGCATGTGTCATCCTTGGAAAAATATTGATCCCCAAATGACATGCCTTTATTTTAGGGAAAAGTATGGGTCATCAAAAACACTGTAAAATTTTCCTAAGACTATCCTGTTCAATTCTTGACCTGAGTAATACATTGTCCATTCAATGTCTAAGATATGTGTATTGACGACTAGTTCTGTGGGTTGTCTATTCAACTTCATATAGACAACAGCCATTCTTCTTGGTTTTCCCTTTGTAATTCATTGAGCAGAACTCTTATGAATAATTATAGATATAATTACAAGGATCTGAAATATTCCAGGGCTTTATGTAACTGCCACTATGTCAAACATAGACATGAGCATCTGGAGGACTTCACCATCTATAAGGAATCCTCAGATTGGAGAGTCTTATGAAATTAGGTGCAAAATTTCCCTATTCATTCATCCTCTGCAATAGTAGTTGGCATATAATCTAGTGGTTTCCATGGTAATTTTTTTCAAATGCTTTCCATGGAAAATACAACATGAAATGACTAAGAATCTCACACAATGATGTTTCTTCTTGCATTTGAATGCATAATATTATGTTGATATATAATGCATGACTGTTGTTCCAAAACAATTTATTTGCCCATCTAAGGAAAAATTGTGAGTTATCTTTCCATTTACCTGAAATTTCCTTCTATCTTTTGGTTTCATTCATACATATATAGTGAGAATACCAAGACCTTGCAGTATTATGTCCATGCCCTGCTCATTGGATAAGATTCTCACATTCAGAATGTCAACAGCTAAGTTAATGTTGATAGTCAAAGAACTTTGTAATACTTTGCAACTTCTGTATCCTTTTCTGTCACATTGCCATAGTCATTATAAAACAGAAAAAGAGGCCACATAGGATTAAAGGATATTTTACATTTTTCTTTGTTTCATGGGTTGACATTGCTAAATAATTCCCAACTAAATGACTATCTACTAATGAGAATCTCTATATGTAACTAGGCTGGTCCTGGGGAAGTAGACTTAATCTGTTGCCAGCACTAAACACAGATTTTCTAGAATCAGAGTTAGCATAGCTCTCAAGTTACAGGATCGCCTTTATGTCTCAATGAAAAATTGAAATAAGACTTTATGGTGGTATAAACTCTATACACTATCGAAAAGCTCTTATTGAAGCCACACATCCAAATATTTCAGGAAAGAATAGTTGATGACATTTTTTCATTTAGCTGCTTAGTGGCGAAAAGCAGTGGTTAGAACTCAAAGCCTTTACTAATTTAAAATAAGAAAGTTCCTATTTTAAATCACCAGGTTCCTGCTACCTTTAATCCTCCATTCATAAAACTTAACAGTGTGGAATCTGCTTTTTTTTTAAACCATGTCATTTTCCTTTGGAGGTTGGAGGTGAGGAAAATGAGCATGTGTAGTGGAATGGAGAGGGGGTCAAGGAGATAGAATCAGTTTTCTGTTTTACTTTTATCACCACCACCACCATCATCATCATCATCATCATCATCATCATCATCATCATCATCATCATCCTTCTCCTCCTTTTCCTCCTCCTCAATTGTGGCAGTAGGTGTTGCAGTGGATAGAGTGCTGGGCCTGGAGTCAGGAAGACCTAACTTCAAATCTATCCTCAGACACTTACAAGTTGTGTGACACAACATCTGTTTGCCTCATCTGTAAAATGGGATAATAATAGCACCTTGCACCCCTTTGATTGTTATGAGGATCAAATGAGATAATATTTAACACAATCCTTGGCATATAGCAGATGCTATATAAATATTGTTGTTGCTACTGCCTTCCCTATTTCCTGGGTATTGGTAATATTCAAAATTTTAGCTTTTATATGATAGATTTAAAACTCAAAGAGACCTTAGAGATGATTTAATCCACATTCTTTGTTTTACAGATGGAGAAAGTGAGAATCAAAGAGATGAAATGTCTTGCCCAAGGTAAGGTGATAACTTTGTTAGACCTTCTCTAAAGCCAAAAATACAAGAAATGATTTTCTAGCAATAATTATAGTGTTGGATCAAAGTCAAGAGGCATGAGAAGTAAGGAAATTCAGGGGTGGTTCTGAGCATCAATTATACATCAGAGGAAACTAAGTGTAGAGAGTACTAGTTTTAGCGTTATTGAATTCATTCTACCTTAGCTGTATAATACTGAGTACATCACTTAACTTTTGCTTTCCTCAGTTTTCTCATCTGTAAGATGTTAAATGTAAAACCTCCTAAGATTATTGTGAGGGTCAAATGAGATAATATTTGTAAAGTGATTTTCAAGTCTTAGAAAGTGCTATACAAGTGCTGACCATTATTATTATTAAATGCTGAGTATCATCTTTAGTGAAAACAGACTGATTTAATGGATATTTCTTCAAACACAAAACACAAACAAAAAACCAACCCAACAATAACTTGTACTAGCTTATCCTATGTTTGATATCATAACCATATACAACAAACCCCTTTAATAATAACAGTTAATATCTGTAGCACTTTACATATATACTGTTCCAAAAGTCTTAATACAATTTTGTAGTTTAAACTTAGTACTATATCATATGATCCTCATAACCCTGTGAGGAAGATTCTTGGTGTATGGCTGGGATCACAAAGCTAGAAGTGTCTGGACCAAGCTGTTAAACTTAGATTTTCCTGACTCTATGTCTCTATGTCTTTAGTACTTAACACAGTCCTTGGCATATAGCAGATGCTATATAAATATTGTTGTTGCTGCTGCCTTCCCTCTTTCCTGGGTATTGGTAATATTCAAAATTTTAGCTTTTATATGATAGGTTTAGAACTCAAAGAGACCTTAGAGATGATTTAATCCACATTCTTTGTTTTACAGATGGAGAAAATGAGAATCAAAGAGATGAAATGACTTGCCCAAGGTAAGGTGATAACTTTGTTAGACCTTCTCTAAAGCCAAAAATACAAGAAATGATTTTCTACCAATGATTATAGTGTTGGATCCAAGACTCTATGTCTAAGATCACCTTGCTGAATTGTCCTGAATTATGAAGATGTCAGATGTCAAGTCATGCAGTTTGAGATTTGATTATTTTCTGAAGATGGATGGAAATGGGGAGTGAAATCTGGCTCTAAATGAATATCTTTTCTCTTTAAATTGTACTTTTTGAGAAACTATAATCATACCTCTTCTTTTCATTTAGAAAGCCTGGTAATTATTATTGGAGTCATACTTAAGTTTACTTCTGTGTTACCTGTGAGAGTTTGCTAAATAAAGTAACAGTATAAATAAGGTTGCAGAGGAAAGATTAAGCTACTTAGCTAAATTGACTTTTAAGAATTTTAAAAAACATTTTATTACCATATATTTGCATACAACATACCCACTAAAATGTTTCATAATAGATTTGTGTAGCTTTAAAGATGAAAACCAAATTTCATTTTGTGCATGCACCAATTAGATGTAAATTGGAATTAGCAGAAATACCAATATAGAAAACGCTCTTCAGGTCACTGAAGGATCTTCCTTGGTCTCCAACTTGAGTATATGTGAAATCTTTACTCTTTTCCTTTCTTATGGAATGTCACACCCTTGTCTGACACTTGTAAATAAATTCCCTTGATACTATCTAATACACACACCAGTTTATAATAAGAATTCAGTCACTAGAAGCTTGTAAGCAAGGATTAATTTATCAAAGGTAGACTTCCCTACCATTTTCCTAAAAAGGCAAACTTAAAAGAAAAATAGAGAAATTACAAAATAAGACCGGGGTAGAGCCAAGATAGTGGAGTAGAAAAATGTACCTGTAGAAACTCCCCCAAATAGCCCATAAAATACCTGTGAAAAATGACACTAAAAAAATTCTAGAGCAGCAGAAGCCACAAAATGACAGAGTGAAAGAGATTTCCAGCCCAAGACAGTGTAGAAGTCTGACAGAAAAGGTCTATCTCAATGGGCTTGGAGCAGAGTGCAGCCAAGCATGGGTGCAGCACAATAGAGATAGGACCCAGGGAGCCACGTGCAGCAGCAGTTCCCAGATTACTCAACCCACAAACATCAAAGACAGCTTCAGAGGTCAGTGAGAAAGCTCTTTCACCTGGGTGAGAAAGGAATGCAGTCTGGCCCCACCAGCAGTGGTCGTTGCAGCAGCAGCATCCATTTTTGGAGCCCTCAGTCTAAAGACCCTGGGGAAATTGAGAGTCTGATCTGGATCTCAGGCCTGAGTGGTAGCCCTGGGGTGAGGAGGATTGCTGGCTGGTGGAGCTGGAGGCAGTTGTGGAGACGGAATTCTACTCACAGATTCTGGACAGAAAAGTTTTTGGTTGCTCCCAAACCAGTGTGCAGGCCAGGAGAGGAGTAAATTTCGCTCCCTTGATTGCAGCATCTTGGAGGAACTGAGAACTTACAGGTCCCCAGAGTATACCTTTCTCTTGACAAAGGACTCAAAAGTCAAGTAATTGGCTGGAAAAATGCCCCAAAAAAGGGGAAAAAAATAAGACCATAGAAGGTTACTTTCTTGGTGAACAGGTATTTTCTTCCATCTTTTCAGATGAAGAAGAACAGTGCATACCATCAAAAGAAGTCAAGGCTTCTGCATCCAAAACCTCCTAAATAAATATGCAATGGTCTCAGGCTCAAAAAGGATTTTGAAAATGAAGTAAGGGAGGTGGAGAAAAAATTGGGAGGAGAAATGAGAGTGATGCAAGAAAATCATGAAAAGTAAGTCAATAGCTTGCTAAAGGAGAACCCAAAGAATGCTGAAGAAAATAACACCTTTAAAAATAGGCTAACTTAATTAGCAAAAGAGGTTCAAAAAGCCAATGAGGAGAACAATGCTTTCAAAAGCAGAATTAGTCAAATGAAAAAAGAGATTCAAAAGCTCCCTGAAGAAAATAGTTATTTAAAAATTAAAATGGAGCAGATGGAAGCTAATGACTGTATGAGAAACCAAGAAATTATGAAACAAAACCAAAAGAATGAAAAAATAGAAGATAATGTGAAATATCTCATTGGAAAAACAACTGACCTGGAAAATGGGTCCAGGAGAGATAATTTAAAAATTATGGGACTACCTGAAAGCCATGATCAAAAAAGGAGCCTAGACATCAGCTTCCATGAAATTATTAAGGAAAACTGTCCTGATATTATAGAACCAGAGGGCAAAATAAATATTGAAAGAATCTGCCAATCAGCTCCTGGAAGAGATGTGAAAAGAGAAACTCCTAGGAATATTATATCCAAATTCCAGAGTTCCTAGGTCAAGAAGAAAATATTGTAAGCAGCTAGAAATAAACAATTTGAGTACTGGAGAAATACAATAAGGATAACACAAGATCTAGCAGTTTCTACATTAAAGAATCAAAAGGCTTAGAATATGATATTCCAAAAGTCAAAGGAACTAGGATTAAAACCAAGAATCACCTACCCAGCAAAACTGAGTATAATACTTTAGGAGAAAAAATGGCAATTTAATGAAATAGAGGACTTTCAAGCATTCTTGATGACCAGAACTGAATAAAAAATTTGACTTTCAGACACAAGACTCAAGAGAAGCACGAAAAGGTAAACAGGAAAGAAAAATCATAAGGGACTTTCTAAAGTTGAACTGTTTTCATTCCTACAAGGCAAGATAATATTTGTAACTCTTGAGATTCTTCTCAGTATTTGGGTAGTTGGAAGGAGTATACATACACACACACACACACACACATACATATAGACAGAGAGCACACGGTGAGTTGAATAAGGGATGATATCTAAAAAATATAAAATTAAGGGGTGAGAGAAGAATATAGTGGGAGGAGAAAGGGAGAAATGGAAAGGGACAAATTGTCTCTCATACAAGAGGCAAGAAAAAGCTTTTTCAAAGGAGGAGAAAAGGGAGGAGATAAGAGGGAAAAAGTTAAGCTTAATCTCTTCACATTTGACTTAAGGAGGGAATAATATGCTCGCTCAATTTGGTATGGAAATCTATCTTACACTATAGGAAAGTAGGGGAGAAAGGGATAAGTGGGGTAGGAGAGATGATAGAAAGGAGGGCAAATGGGAGGAGGGTATAATTAGAAATAAACACTTTTTGGGAGGGACAAGGTCAAAAGAGAATAGAATAAATGGGGGGCAAGATAGGATGGAGGGAAATATAATTAGTCTTTTACAACATGACTATTATGCAAGTCGTTTGCAAAACTACACATATATATATACCCTATATCCAATTGCTTGCCTTCTCAATAGGGATGGGTAGGGAGGGAGGAGGGGGGAGAAGTTGGAACTCAAAGTTTTAGGAATAAATGTTGGGAATTTTTTTTCATACAACTGGGAAATAAGATATACAGGTAATGGGTATAGAAATCTATCTTGCCCTATAGGAAAAGAGAGTAGATGGGGATAAGAGAAGGGAGGGGTATGATAGAAGGGAGGGCACATTGAGGGAAGTGGTAATCAGAATGAGAGGCATTATGGGGTGGAGGGGAGAGATGGGGAGAAAATATGGAACTCAAAATTTTGTGAAAATTAATGTTGAAAGCTAAAAATAAATAAACATTAAAAAATAAAAAAAATAAGAAAAGAAGGAAAAAAAGAAATTACAAAATGATCATTTCAATTATACTTAAAAAATCATCATTCATCTTTAAATCAATACTTCTCCAATAGGGTGTCATGTTGAAGACTGTTTGAGGTAAATGAGGTCTTTGAGCATTTCTGACTCCCCCCCCCCCCATCCCCTCTTCCTAACTCCTTTACCTTCTACCCTTCTGTTTGGCTTGTATTTTTTTCATAGATTCCTCATCACTTCTTCCCAACCTGACCTCTGCAAGTAGGGTTTTATTACTGAGTAAAAGCCTTTTCTCTCCATTACAAAGGGTTCTTGCATCCTCTACTTTGATTTCTTTACTAGACTTGTTAATGAGATTGCTCCCCTCATTCTCCAGGAAAACCAGAGATTTATAATTTGTAATGCACAGGTTTTCTGACAATTGATAATTATGCCTCTTTGCAAATTGTGCATAACACACAGACATTTTTCTTTGAAAACAGAATTATATCATCACCTATCTATCCATATGAAGAGAAATGGTAGATGACTGATGGCACCTTAAAGTGCTATATTCTATATATCTCTAGGAATATACATATTTATTCACCGTGTAATAATTTAATGGATCTGTGGTCTTGTTAAAAGGAAAATTCTTCATTGATTAAGGAGACAAAACTTAGGAGAAAGAGAATTAAAAGCATTTTATTGTAAGTGTGTCAAGGTGGCAACACATTGGTGGGCTGATCACTGCAGATCAGCAATAGCTTCAAAGTGAGGAAAGCTTTTACAGGTAACTTTAAGACAATGCAGATAAGTCCACCTCAGCAAAAGAGATTGGGTCCTTATATTTCAGTTCCTCCCCAAGACAGCAAGAAAGTGAAAATTTGCACGTAAAGGTATGTGAAAAAAAGCTGATGATAAGGAAAGCTGACTTCTTCCCCCCAGAACTCCCAAACACTGGTTCCTAAGCAGCACTGAGAATAATGGAAGACTGAGTCAACCTAACTTCAACAGTCTCAGAGTTGTGGTTTCTCCTTCCACATTTTTTTCATCCTATTTGATTTTTATCTCTGTCCTCCCATCATTTCTCCATAAAAGCTGTATCCAAAGTACTGAACAACTTCACACAGGTCATTTGTGTAGTAAAAAAAAAAAAATCATTGTATGTATCCAGGTGAAGCACACTGATTGCTGCCTTTTATCTTTCACACTCCATTCCAAGACTACTTCCTTGATGATATATTTTATTTTATATCTGGCATACAAGTCAAGATTGCTAATATTCTGTATTCTAATATGCTTCTTGTTCTTGAACTTTTGGTCACTTGCAATTTCATTTCTTTGTAGATTAGGTATTCCATGATTTTCCCACACCTAGTATCACTGAGGAATGTTGATGTTAAAGATGTGTTTTATGAAAAGTAGTATCTCAGGATCATTGAAAGCACTCTATAATTCTCAAAATACAACCTGGCTCATTCCTGTCTTTAAAGAGACTGAAGGATAAGATCTCTAGAGCTCAGTAGGAAAGGAAAAACAAGGTGCTTAATTAGACCTAATTACATAGACCTGACTGATAATTGTACTTCTTTTTGTGAACCACTATGTATTTCTGTTGAAGTGTGGCTGAAATGTGCTAATTTTCAAATTAAAGGCAGTTGATCTGTTAACTTTTTTTTAACAAGGAAAGCAGGGTAGCCTATCATAAATAAATAAACCCTAGCTTACAAACTTTTAGTGACAATTCTTATTATGAACAGGTGTAACTATTAGGTGCATGGGAAGGGAACTTAGTTACAAGTGGTAGATAAGGATGACTTTCTGAAAGAAGAGGAGAGATTAAAGATTTCACTTATACCCACATTAGAGGCCAAGAAGGATCCTTCAGTCATTTAAAGAGTGTTTTCTGTGTTTGCATTTCTGCTAGTTCCAATTTACATCTAATTGGTGCATGCATAAAGTGAAATTTGGTCTTTATCTTAGAGAAAATGATGAATGGCAGGATTGAATCTCTACTCTCCAGGTTGTGAGGGAAGATTTATTTTTAAAGAGAGAAAACAAAGAACAAAAATAATGTGAAGAGTTTGGACGTGGACCATTTGGAACTAAGTAATATCTGTACCTTCCTTGCAGATGAAGGTACTTTCTCAGATAGGTGAAATTGACCATTGCATGAAGATATAGTTTCTTGTGCTCCATAGAATGATAAGTAGATTCACAGCTGTTAATGAGAGTTCATCCAGAAATGGTGAGAAGAAAAAGATAAAAGTGTTGCTGATGACATTGCTGAGGGTAAGTAGATTGCTTTTGTCTAATCAACATACCCATTAAAGAGATTAGCTGTCTGTCCATGACTAGGATATAATTTGCTGCTAAGACTTGCCCCATTTAATGCCCACTGCCCAATCCTATTGATTCATAGAAAGGACTACTGTCAGAAAGAATCTAGAAAGTAAATAAGGGTTAATAAAGCTTGGACGAAATTCTGAAGATCTCAAGGATCATAGAAACACAGATTTGGAGCAGTAAGGGATGTTAAATGCCATCTAGTCCACATACATCTTATTTTTCAGATGAGGAAACTGAAATTGTTGTTGTGTTTGTCTTTCATTCCCAAAGAAGACCATGCCATCAGAGAAATGATGACATGACTTACACTTGACTTTGTTTTGAGTGAGGGAGGGTTGTTCAAGGTCACCGGACTCACTTCTCCTCCGCAGCCATCTGAATCCAGTAACCAGATTTACCAGGATGACTGGAGATGGCTCAGGATGCAATGGGAGACCTAGGCCTTTCAGGCTCAGGTCTTTTCAGGTACTCACACAAAGTGAGGTAATACCCATTCAGTGAATAGGCTTCTTTAAAAAGTAGTTGGGGTGGTGGTGGGGGGAGAGGTCCCTTTAATAGAAAAGAAAAAAATAAATAGATAAATCACTCTGGGAGGGGCAGGAACCTTATGAAGGAACAGAACCCACACAGTGATGAAGTGAAGTAAATCTCCAGCCCAAGACAGCTTGAAAGGTCTCAGGGAAGTGTCTATTGCACCACACTGGGAGCAGAGACATTGAATGATTTGTTCAAGGTCATCCAGGTAGTAATTTACATAGGCAGGATGTTAACCTTGGTATTCTGATTACAAAGCAGTGCTGTTTATATTGTGCCATGCTGGAACAGATCACATTTGTTTATTATTAAAGCCAGTTACATGTAGGCAACTGACAAGAGAAGAGTGAGTTTGCGAAGTTAATGAGTTCTGATGATGGAATTTGGATTTTTAGACTCTGGCATAAAATAGGCCTGGTGGGTTCTTGACCAGGCATGTAGTAAATCTGATTAGTGCTGGCAAAAGTAAATTTTCATCAGTTAATCCACTGGGTTTTCAATTGAAAATGAAGGGAGAACTAGAAATTCGCTACATTATCTCTGTCTTCTGATACTACAGAGAGTAATAAGGACAAAACAGGAAGGATAGGAGCAGTAATTAATGACTGTCCAAGAAGAGGGATATATGGTTTCAGTTGTTTATACTAAAATGAAGAAAATATTGACAATATGCAATTAAACTAGAAGTCTTAATTCAAGAGGAAAATTTTACCTCGTGTATCCTTGGTATGTTGACATTCAGGACTAGAATTTGGGTCTCAAAAATCCACAATTCATTTTAAAGGGGCAGAATAGATAAAAGTGATGGTGAAAAAATGTTGAATTTTCATTTTTTAATTTTTATTTCCTTTGATGCCTTTTGTTGTTATGTCACATTCATTTCTGAGTGTGTCCCTCCCCTGTCCCCTAGTTAGCCTCTCTGGATTTAATAAGAAATACAAGAAAAAGGCAGCTCATTAAAACCAACCAACATATCTACCGTGTCTGAAATTAGATGCAATAAGAGCACCCCTAGTTCCTCTTGGTTTTAACCAAGGCAAGGAAGTAATTTTTAAAAACTCTTTTTTGGATCTAAGCTCAGTCATTATAATTATTTAGCTTTCAGTTTTTTCTTATTTTGTTGTTCTTTCTTGGTCCCAACCTATCTTTCTATTCTCATTAAGCATTACTTGACCTCTTGTACTACAGGGTATAACCAAACTGGCTCTTCCTCTGTTTTTTCATACATAATACTCCTCCCCTCTCTGTGCCTTAACAGTGTAAGTCATCCCCATGTCTGCAGTGAGCTCTATCCTTACTTATGCCTCACTGAAATCCTTTTTTCCATTAAGATTTAGCTCCGGTACCATATTTTGCACATTGCCCTTGAGTCCCAGAACTGCTAATGATTTCCTCCCATTGTAATGTTTAAATGGATTTGTGGTCTCATACATATAGATACTTTCTCCAATAATGAGGATGACAATCAATTTCTGCTCACATTCTGTGGGGCTCCTATGATCCCATGGCATCTTGTCTAATGTGTAGCTCTCTTACGATTGTACAGGTGAAAAGCTTGAGCCATACATCTGTTTTCCTTTATCCTCACAATACAACTACCGCATCTACCTCCTTATTTAATTATTCCTTCTTGGGATAACATCTTTTATTCCACTTCTTACAAAAAATCATTGTAGCATTGCATTAATGCAAACTGAGGTATGGAGGATAACTGCGAAGTGGTAGCCCTGAGTGACCACTGATGTCCTCAGTGGAAATGGAGGAATCTGTAATAGGGTTTCAGGAAAAACATAATGACCTCTGTTTTGAACATTCTAAGTATGAGTTGCCTATGGAAAAATTCAATTGGACATACACAGGACTGGAGCTCAGGAGATAAGGGGGAGGTCAGATTTGGGAGTTATTTTTATAAATAACTCATGGATGCTGGTGAGATCATAAGAGAGTATTAGCAGAAGATGCTCTTACCTTTTGATAACAATTCAGGATAATCTTGAGAAGCACTCAGACAGGCAGGATTATAACGAAGACAGATCAATGTCATGAAAACTTAAGTAAGTCTTTTTAAAAAATCCTTTTTTTCTTATCACGTTATCAATCTCATTTCTTTCTGGGTTTTAGTAAGCCTATCCATCTTAAAGGATCATTCTATACGTTTGTAGTCATCTTTATCTATTCTTTCTTCCAATTTCTAAAAATAGAATGTAAGGTCCTTGAGAGTAGGAACTTCTTTACTTTTGTCTTTAGCCCCATCACCTAACAGGCTAGGGACAAAGTAGTCACTTAAGAAATGTTTGTTGATTGACTGAAATAATTTAAGAATCTGAATTCATCTATGGAAAGAAGAAAAGTGAATCCATCTAAGGAGAAAAATGTGAATCTATGGTGAATTAATACATTGAAGAAAGCAGAATAAATCAACAAATGAATATTCATTAAGCGCCTACTAGATGCCAAATATTATAGGTACTGAGTAGAGGGAGGTAAAAGCACCAAGAATGAAATAATTATTTGAGTGTTTTCCATTAACTCTTGCAGTTTCTTGGCTTTTCTTCCCTACTCTGTCTTGACTTTAGTTACATTCATGTCTGACAAGTGTAAACTTAGGCAGTATTTTTTTAAAAAAAATATTTCTAGCTTTTCCTTCACAAGTTGTAGGATTGAGAATGATAGTTACCTCTTTGTACACTGGAAGTACAATGTACTTGTACATTGGAAGGAATGAAGAGATTTCCAAATGCCCAGGCTTCTTGATAGGATGCTGTTTTTGGTAGATTATCAACGAGTTTGAAAGTGAATAGAAAAGATAACAAGTACAAATAAAATATGTGCAACGTAAAGTAAATTTAATAAAAGTATACAAAGCAGTGAAATCCAAGATATTTTGGGAGGAAAGTCACTCATAGCTCTGGGAATCAAGAGAGGTATCATCCAAAAGATGGTACTTGAGCTACATCTTAATGGAAGAGAGGAATTCAATGAGGCAAAAGTAAGGAGAGAGTTCACTGTGGGTATGTGGATGGTTAGGGCAAAAGATGGGAGATGGAGTGTTTTGTATGAGGAACAAGAAAAAGCCAGTTTAGTTATACCTTGTAATACAGGAGGGCAAGCAATGTTTAATGAGACTAGAAAGAAAGACAGTTTTGGGCCAAGAAAGAACAAAAAAAAAAGAAATTGAATGTTAAGTAATTATAATGACTGAGCTTGGATCCAGGTACTGTTCCAGGTGTTTTACAAACATTATCTCATTCGATCCTCATAATAGCCCTGCATGGTAGGCGCTGTTATTATCTCCATTTTGCTGATGGGGAAAATGAGGTAGACAGAGTTTAAATGATTTGCCCAGTTAGTAAGTTTCTGAGGCCAGATGTAAACCCTGGTCTCCCTGACTCTAGGCTCAGTGCTCTATCCGCTTCTCCACTTAGTTGTCTAGCAACAACAATATTAGTTTACATTTATAAAGCACTTTAAATTTTCCGGTGTTTTACACAAAATATTTTGTCAGGTTCAGCAAACCTTCATGGCTACGTGTGAAGAGAAAAGTCCAAATGTGCTGATTATAGTCTATAACAATGGATTTCAAATTGTGAACAAATCTGTTTCATTTTTGCTTGTTTATTGTCCTCCTTCCAGTTCCATTCATAAATACTTTGAGGATAGTCTGGCTTAGGTCTCGTAACAGGCTTTCTGCAAATTCACTTGCCCTGCATTGCTTTTCATAGCTGTGGGAGGTAATGCCTCTCATTATCTTCTAAACATCTTCCTTTTGTTTGGCATGTTTGGCAAAGAGGTTTTATGGTATCCCACGTTGACCTTGGTGGTATGTCCATCCAATTGGTTAGAAGTTCAAGAACTTGCTGACTGAAGTGGTTTAAAGGTCTATTTATCCTCCGTGCTGTGGTGACTCTCTTTCCTCTATTAATCCTGTCTAAGATATGGTGGCAATCAGTCAAGGTCCTTACTCATTTGTAGAATAGCAAAAGCTTCTCACCTCCATATTTTGATTGCTTCAAGGAGATAATTAGAAAGTATTAGACATTGTGAGTGAATGAATAAATTAGTCTGTCTTTTTCTACTTGCAACTCCAGTGTTTAACACAGTGCTTTGCATATAATAAACACGTAGTAAATCACTTTTTTATTTATACATTTATTTTCTAGAGTCAAAAATTTGTTTAAGTGAGTTGGACCTACTATAATTGGAAATATCTTCTCAATACATACTTGAACATGTGCACATGTACATGTTGTATATTTGTGTCTCTGTTTACCCCCTCTATGTGTGTATATATATGCACATATATACATATACACATGTATACAAATACATATATGCATGCATATATATTATGCGCACATTATATGTATATATGCACATATACACACATATAAATTTATATAGCTTCAATTTGTATTCAGACACCATCAGTTCTTTCTCTAGAGATGAATAGCATTTTTCATTATAAGTCCTTCAGTTGTCACGAGTCACCATATTGCTGAGAATAGATAAGTCAGTCACAGCTGATCATCTTACAATATTGCTGTTACTTTGTACCCAGTACATTTCACTTTGTATCAACCCGTGAAAGTCTTTCCAGGTTTTTCTGAGAGGAGCATCCTGCTCAATATTTCTTATAGTACAATAGTAGTCCATCACAACTACATACCACAACTTGTTCAGCCATTCCCCACTTGATGGGCATCCCCTCAATTTCTAATTCTTTACCCCCAGAAAAGGAGTGCTATAAATATTTTTGTACATATAGGTCCTTTTCTTTTTTGTTTTTTTAAAATCTCTTTTGGGATACAGACCTACTAGTAGTAGTGCTAGGTCAAAGGGTATGCATGGTTTTATACAGTCCTTTGGGCATAGTTCCAAATTGCTCTATGTCTATATCTAAAGAAAATCTTTCTATTTTGCTCAGACTGAAAGTTCAAGTTTTACTCACAGACCTGATCCCATTAATGATCACCCTGGGAGATCTGACTTATTCCATTGTCTACCCTGGGAATGGTTCACCCTTTCTTAGGCATCCTGGTGGAACCCACTTCTTGAGGCTAACCATATTAAGGCCAAACTTAGTGAGGAGACCTAGCCCACTGTAAGTAAAGAGGATTTTGTCATCCTTTTTATAGTTTAGTTTCTCAGGATCCATGGCCATGGCAATGTTTAGTTTCCAGGTGTTAGAATAGCCCCAAAGATCCTGGATAGTAATTCTAGAATCATTGTGTTAGACAGTCCTACTGAGGCTGTCCCATAAGATATGGGGTCACATAATGTGATACTGATATTTGGGTGGCATGATGATATTGCTCAAGTTAACCTGTGAGCATAATTCTTTGTCTGTTGTCCTATAAAGCAAGTGGGCACTGGTCAGTGTATGGGGAATCCATAGGGGAACCCATTTGGAATTTGGGTAATGCAAGGAGGAATGCATGCACCTGCTCCAACCAGCCCCTACTGAAGCTTGAGGGCATTTAGGGGAGTGTACAAACTGTGACTATCTCAATTGATCCCATAGAGACATAGGGGTAGTCCCTCCCCCTTCTTGTCTACCCCTGTGAGAAGGGTGATTAGAGAATGCTGTAGGAACTGGTGCTCCCATTATCAGAAACTCCCTCTTGAAAAGACTAGACTAGAAAAGAGTAAGATTATTAGCCCCTCCAATGCTGTCTTCTTGTCCTTCCTGTCTGACTAGATAAAGACTGAACCTGCTAGAGGCTGGAGTCCAAAAACTCCAGTGTCTCCCATGTGATATCTGTGAAATACCCACTTCAGGTCAGAACTCTCAGGTTCAAAAGATTCATCAGCCTCAGCCTTCATGGTAGCATGGATTACAGGTGTGTACCAACATGTCTGGCTTATAAATTGGCTTTAATTTTGACCTTTTTTGTAATTGATTGGTGGCCTGACTATAAAGAACTAACCAGTTCAGAAATGTGTCCAACATCAATAACTAATATCATCATGTTATGATAGCCAATTTTCTGGTGTGTTACATCTAGTGCTAATCATATCCAGTTACTTCAGACTCTCTGTATCACCTAGGCAACATTCACAGCGATTATGAATATGCCAGCATAGTTCTGAATCGCAAAGTATAACAATCTCTCCATATAGAAGGTAGACGAAAAACATCTATTCAGACACCAGAAAGCTAAATCCCAACACCAAAAAGCCAAAGCTATAGTAACCAAGACGTTAAAACACATTATAACTATAGGGGACAAAGCTATTCCCAAGCCTTCCCCTTCCACACCCTGCCAGGGCTTTCCCACAAGCAAACACTCACACCATTAGCTGTATCTGTCTGTTTCCTTTCTAGCCTCTGCCCTTACCAACTTCCTCCCAGCTCTGTTCTACCCTCCCTGTTCCACCTGTTCAGCAAGCTTCTCTCACCATACGTGACTTAGGCTTCCATATGATTTAAGCAGGTCACATGGGTTTAATAATAGATGGGAAAGACTTTCGAATTAAGCAAAAATACATTAAGAATACATTCAGCCCCAAGATCTTTCTTATCCATTATAAAGGTCAATGGGGCAACTAGTGTCAACTGAACATTACAGCAATATAACAAGGATCACACAAATAAACACATAAAACCATATCTTAGGGTGGGGCTTGAGCACAAGCACTGCATCATTCTCCCCCCTTGAATGAATGGGGCCTAAAATCTTGTGGTAATGGGTGAAGGTCTCTTCTTCTACAGTTACTTCCTGCTGAAATTGGACATAGCTCTGTCCCTGCCCAAAGAGGTTCCATTAGAAAGAACTGGATGCCAGTTCTTTAGCTGGCATCCAGAGCTTGGTTGATGCCAGGTCCAGGGGTGAAACATCACAGTCAAGGACAGGGGATGACATCCAGCTTAAGTGATCAGGCATATGCAGGTGGATGGTACTAAGCCTGCAAGAAACAAACCTAGCAAACATTTTTAACAGACAAAAAGCCATAAAGAAATAAGGAGACAATAACCAGAAACAGAGAAGATATAGGGTCAGTTGTGTTTCTGGAGTCCATGAACCCACTATCATAGCCTCATTCACAGTAGAATATATGAGTCAAGGCTACAATTTGGTATTCATCTTCTGAATAAACAACAGTTATGGTATTATCTTTCCATGTGCTATACTTTCAGCAGCCTTTGGAACGTTTTCTGACTTCTGTTTTGCCCATACTTTAGCTCCCAATTTTATTCTAGGGGTAGAACCCAACCCTTCAGTTCCTTTGCTAGTTATTTCAGGAATGTCAGTTTTCATAAGGGGGTATTGTTTTGCAAGGAATGATAATCACTTGAACTATTCTATCACTTTTACAAAACTGTATTTGTTCTTCACCTAAGTTTTGGAATGTCACAATAATTTCTCCTTGATAATTAGAACTCACCACTCCAGCCAATACATGTATTACTTGAGCTGCTAAACCTGATTTAGGTAATATCCACCCAAAATGATTTTTAGGGATTGTCAAACATATTCCAGTAGAAATTTTTCTTATTTCTTTTCTATCCAACCAAAAGTTCTCTAAACAATGTAAATCATAACCTGCTGAATCACATGTCCTTAAATATGGTTCTGGCCTTACAGTCCAATACTCAGTATTTAGGATCTTATGTGTTTGTTGCTTTCTAATTTGCAGATTTGGGGTCATCATTCTGCCTAGAAGTATACTTCCTTCCAGTAGTCTGGTATTCAAATTACAAAAAACAGTGAATAAATTATCTTTCCAATGTTCATAAGAACTATTAGAACTTAACCTCCTTAACTGATCTTTCAATAATCCATTCATTCTTTCAATTAACCCAGACATTTGTGGACAATATGGAATATGATATATTCATTCTATGTTGTTTAATACACAATATCTCGTTAACAATATACTCTTGTCTTGAAAAAAATGTTTATGATATAGGCATATAACACTTTTGAATGGTCTTCAAGATGTTGCCTTCTTTTATTTATTCATTCTGGACCATATTTATCAATGTATTTTCCTTTTAAGTCTACCCTCACTTTCAAGTCACTCATTTGGATATAAATTGACTTGCTGAACATTTTGTCAAGTTCTTCATGGAATTTCTCCATTTGAACCTCTGATGATATAAAAATTTCCATTGTCTTCATGGTAGTCTTTATATTTGTAGCCACATAAACATTGTAAGAAGAAATGTCTTGACCTCATGGATAATATTTCTTTTTTGCTATTGAGTAGACAAGGAAATCCATTCACTATTTGAAGAGATAGAGGTGAATTCACAGAGAACCAACCAGCCAGTTTTGATGTACAAGAGAAATAAGCAGAAGATGGAGGTAAAACCTGCTAGCAGAGGATAAATATGAGAAAATGGCATGCCCCATGGAAATAGTGTCAGCAGTGATAAATCTAAGAATGAGCTAAAGTTGACAACAAATACTTTTAAAGCTGTATTGGGAGAAAAAGGAGGATCACAGAAGAACCATTGAATGTGGATGAAAAGTGGGGGAGTGGATGATGATGACTGAAGACAGAGACAAGCCAGAACTGCTCATTTTGATTTTTTTTGTTACTCAGCCAAGGAGAATGGCCTTTGCACTGAAAATGACAAGACAATAATGAATAAGAAGTTCATACCCAAGATAAATGAGGATATAGTAAGGGAGCATCTGGATGCCTTTGATGAGTGTAAGCACTTGGTCCAGAAATAAATATATCTCTAGGTACTGAAAATGGTCACGGATGTGATTTCTAAACCACTGCCATTGATATCTCAAAGATCATCACAAGTTGGATAAGTCCTAAGGCCTCTTGAAGAATGACAGACATTGTTTCAGCTTTCAGAAAAAAAGTGGAAGAAAACTGAATTTTCAAATGATAGACCCATGAACTTGACTTCAATTACTGTGATAATTCTACAATAAATTAGAGGAAATATTGGTGAATATCTAGAAATTGAAGCAGAGATTATATAAATCCTGTGTAGCTTCATCAAGAACAGGTCATATCAGACTTTCCTTATTTGCTTTCTTGACAGGATTATTAAACTAATAGATGAGGAAAATGTTGTGCCCATACATTTTAGCAAAGATTTTGATGTCTCATAAAATTCTAGTGGAGAAGACACAGAGTTATGTACTAGATAATAATTCAATTAAATGTATTCAGAACTTGTTGGGTAGCTGGATTCAAAGAGTAGTTATTTATGCTTCACCATCAATGTGTCAATGGAGTACCCCAGGAATCTGTGCTATTTAACACTTTCAATGACTTGAATAAAGACCTAAATGGTATGTTCATTAACTTCACAATGGCAGAATTAAAGAAGGGACACAACACAATAGATTAAAGAATAAGGATCAACAAAGACCTTGATGGGCCACTGGTCCAAACTAATAAAGTGAAATCCAAGAAGGATAAATATATTTGGGTGCAGAAACTCAGTTCCACAAATATACAACAGGAGAGGCAAAGCTAGACAGAAATTGTTATGCAAAGTTGTGAAATTTTTAATAGACTCCAAGATCCATAATATGATATGATAACCCCCCACATCCATTGAAACCTTGGACTTCAATAAAGGAGGCAAAACTTCCAGAAAGAGGAACGTGATACTGTCATTATAATCTGCCCTGGTCAGATCTTATTCGTATTTGGGTCTAGGCTCCACAGTTTAAGAACATTAATTAATGGGATAGTGATCAGAAGGAGTCCACCAAGAATTGGACGGACCTTGAGAATCTAGGCGGATTAAAGATCATTTGAAATAACTGGACTTGTTTGCCCTTAAGAAGAGAAATCTTAGGGGTTTTCATGTGGGGAAAAAATAGAACTGTTTTATTCCAGAGGGCAAGAATAAAAGTTGAAAGGTTGCCAAGTGGCAAATTTATGGCTAATGTCAGGGGGAAAAAACCCCAAAACTTCTTATCCATGAAAGTTATAAAGTGGGGTTTATAATGTCTCAAGACATGACAGGTTCTCATTTCTTTGAGGTCTTCAAACTGAAGTTGAATGACTACTCTTCAGATATATTGTAGTGGGAATTTTTGTTCCATGTATGGATTCAAGTAGATGGCCATTAAGGTCCCTTCCAACTATAGAATATTATGAAATTCTGTGAAATATTAGTTTTTCCTTTCCTGTGAGAAACTGAATTATCCTTTCATTTAGCTAGAATTGATTCATATCTTTTGGTTTAATTTAGAGCAAGAATGCAATTTTGAAACTGAAGGAAACAGGTTAACTGCTTGGCTAAGAGGTGAAGAGGCACATAGAGTCTGAGACTGGATTATAAATCAGGTCCTCAACTTGAAAACCACATAGTAGTAGAGATAAAGGGACCATTCCAGTTGAACTCTCCCAATGTTCCCTTCCAAACAACTTTAAAATAAAGTGTCAAATTGAATTCTGAAGCAGCACAGTGAACAAAAAGTCAGAATGAGATAATTTTCCACCCAAGACAATCTAGGAAGTCAGAAGGAGAAGTCTATGGCAGTTGACTGGTGACTAGCTGGGAGTGTAGCCCCATGGCAACACCAGCTATGAGTCTTGGAAGGTTTAGAGGTAACTACATAAGCAGTTCCAGAATCTCTGACCACCCTCAATGCTGGCTCATCCTCTCACAGCTGGCTCTCTTAATGCCCGAGGCCAAGGACAGGCATTTGGAAATTCCATTGCCCACTACCTAGGTCTCATTCCCTGCTGAAAGCAGTGCTGATATAATGAAGAAATAATTCATAAAAAATCAGAATTGTCCAAATGGAAAAAGGTAAAAATCTTCACTGAAGAAAATATATCCTTAATAATTACAGTTGGTCAAATGGAAGCTAATAGTAGCAGAAAAAAAAATCTAAACATTTTAAAAACGGAAAAAAATATAAAAGGCTTCATTGGAAAACAATGGAGTTGGAAAATAGATCAAGGAGGGTTAATTTAAAAATTATTGGACCATCTGAAAGCTATGATTAAAAAATAGACTAGACATCATGTTTCAAGAAATTATAAAGGAAAGCCATCCAGATATTTTAGAACCAGAGGACAAAGTAGAAATTGAAAGAATCCACCAATCACCTCCTGAAGGACATTCTACAATGGAAATTCCTAGGAATATTACAGCCTTAATTCCAGAGCTTGCAGGTCAAGGAGAAAATACACAAGCAGCCAGAAAAAAAATTTAGATACTGTGAAACCACAGTCAGGATCATACAAAATTTGGCAACTACCATGATCAAAGAGTAGAGGGCTTGGAATATGATATTCCAGAAGGCAAAGGAGCTAGGATTAAAACCAAGAACGATCTCCCTTGAAAAACTGAATGTAATCTTTCAGGGGGAAAATAGATATTTAATGAAATAGAAGACTTCCTAATGAAAAGACCAGAGCTGAACAGAAAATTTGACATTCAAGCACAAGATTCAAGAGAATCATAAAAGATAAAAAGGAAAGAGAAATCATGAGAGACTTAATAAGGTTAACTTGTCTGCATTCTCATATGGGAAGATAGTAGGTATAATTCCTAAGAATTTTATCATTAATAAGGCAGTTAGAAGGAGCCTAAAGAAAAGTAGGATTTTTTTGTTGTTTTTCTTTTTTTGGAATTCAATTTCCCAGACTCAGGGTTCCATGCCTTTCTTCTGAGCCAATCACATATGCAGATGTGGGCTCTCACCATATAGAGCTAGAGCCAGTGTTGAGAAAGTGGGCATTAAGAGAGCCAGCTTTGAGAAGATGAGCCAGCATTGAGAAGAAAATGAAGAGAAGAAACAATGATGAAGAGTGAGAGTTGAACAGACAGGAGAACTCTGATAATAGAAACAGACCTGCCCATAGGAGGAAGGTTTCACTTAAGCCTCTTTTAAGAGTTGTTATCAACAGAGACTTCAGGCTATAAACTGAGATAGCTGCAGCAATGGGAACTTGCCTAGGAAAGAGGAGACCTCCTCTGATAGTGGGAGAAGAGATCTGCCCATGAGAAGGAGGCTTAGGTTAAGCCCCTTTTAAGAGCTGTTAAAATGAATTGAGATGGAGTCCTGCTAATGTGTATAAATATTGTTTCTCTGTTAAGCTTTGCTTTCCCCTAGGCAGAAGCTGGGGGCAGGAACCCCTGGAGTCTGCTGTTGGGCAGGAGCAGTCCTGTGAGGTGAGACATGGAGCAGCAGCAGAGAGCTGCCTATGTGTGAATCCAGGCAAAAGCTGGGAATGATTGGCTCATGGAGGAAGAACTATGGGACTCTCAAGTCAGCCTAGAGTTAAGGTGAATGAGGACTTTACCTGAACACTCTGTTTTGATTGAGGAGATTGTAATTTACTATGAGCTAGGTGTGGACAGTGTGTTTGTGTTTTCTGCTACCCCTGAAGTGATGTGTTGTGCTAGGGAAGACCCTGACCTTGGACCTCCTGATTGTATATTTTGGGAATGCAATGATACATGCTGTGTTCTTTGCTATGTTGTTATGCTTTAGTTTATAAACGAGTATTTTGGGGAATGCTATGTTATATATATATAAAATACAATTATTGTATGCTATATGACTTATTAATAAGTTGTTATTACTTTAGATAATTGAGTGTTCATTATACCTTGTAATTAGATCCTTAAAATTATTCACAATGGCAGCCCTCAGATGTGCTGTCACGATTGGCATTACACCTATATATAGAGAGGGCACTGGTGTGAGTTGTTATGTTGAGACAATGTAAATAAAAAGGAGTTATAAGAAATAAGGAGAAGGGGAAAGGGAGAGGAATGAGGGGAAATTATTTTACATAGAAGAGGTACACAAGGAAGAGTGTTTACAGTGGAAGGGGAAATGGAGAGCAATGCTTGAACTTGAACTTCAGTCTTACCTGAACTGGTGCAAAGAGGGAAGAACACACACCTACTCACACATATACATACACAACTTAGGTATAGTAATATAACATTCCCAACAGGGAAATAGGAAGGGAAGAGGTTAAAAAATGAAGAGGATTGATAAGAGGGAGGGCAGATTACGGGATGAAATGGTAGGAAGAAAAACAGACTCTTGAGGAGGAGGCACATGGTTAATAAAAAGAAGAGGAGGAAAAATAGAAGAATTGGGAAGGAGGGAAATATATTTCATAACTGTAAATGTGAGTGGGATGAATTCACCCATAATACAGAAATGGATAGCAGAATGGATTCAAAACCAGAATCCAACAATATGTCATTTATAAAAAACATACTTGAAACATAAAAAAAAAAACCATACACAGTTAAAACAAGGGGCTGGAGCAGAATGTATTATGCTATAGTTGAAGTAAATGTAGGGGTAGTAATCATGATCTCAGACAAAGCAAAAGCAAAAGTAAAACTAATGATTATCTCTCAGTTAATCAAGAAAATTATATTTTGCTGAAAGCTACCATAGACAATGAAATAGTATCAATACTAAGCATATAAGCACCAAATAGAATAGCATCCACATTCTAAAAGGGAAATTTAAATAAGTTACAGGAGGTAATAGATGGTCAAACTCTACTAATGGGTAACCTTGATAAATAGATAAATCTAACTGCAAAATAAATAAGAAAGAAGGTAAGGAGATAAATAATATTTTATAAAAGTTAAGTATGATAGACCTCAAGAAAAAAAATGAATGGGAATAGAAAGGAGTATGCCTGTTACTCAGTTATACATGACATACTCATAAAAAACATATGTTAGGACATAAGAAAACCTCATAAACATGCAAAAAATCCCAGAAATGTTAAGGGCACCCTCTTAAGATCAAAATGCAATACAATTATATTTAACAAAGGGTCCTGGAAGGATAGATTAAACATTAATTAGAACCTTCAACCTGGTTAATGGCTTCAGCATTGATTGATGATAGTTTATTGAGAACACTATGAAAGTATTCAGCCCATCACTTCAAGATTATGTTCTTATCACTAATCAATGTGACTCTACGAGCATTAAATAGTTGAGATGCACCACAGGTCTTTGGTTCATAAATAGTCTTCAGTGAATCATAAAAACAATTTGGATTATTACAAAGTAGATGCTAAGTAATCTAATCCTAAAGAACGAGTGGGTCAAAAAAACAAATTGTACTAATATTTAATAATTTCATTACAGATAATTATGACAATGAAGCAACATTTTAATTTTTGTGGGATGCAGTCAAAGCAGAACTTAGGGGAAACCTTATACCCCTACATATTTTCATTAAAAAAAGAGAAAACAGATCTATAAACATGCAACAAAAAAACAAACTAGAAATATAACAAATTAAAACCCCTCAATTAAACACCAAAATAGAAATCCTGAAACTCAAAGGAGATATTAATAAAGCTGAAAGGAAAAGAAAAAAACCCACTGAACTAATAAAACTAGGAACTGCTTTTATGAAAAAATTCTAATTAAATAGATAAACCATTGGTTAATTTGAATTAAAAAAAAAGAAAACCAAATTAGCAGTATCAAAGTGAAAAGGGTAAATATACCACCAATGATGATGAAATTAAAGCAATTATTAGGAGCTATTTTGCCTAATTATATGCCAATAAAGCTGGCAATCTGTGAAATAGATGAATATTTACAAAAATATAAATTTCCCAGATTAACAGAAGAGGAAATAGAATACTTAAATTAAACCTTTCCTTAAAAAAGAAGTTGAAGAAGCTACAAATAAGCTCTCTATGAAAAAAATTCCCCAGGACCAGATGGAATTGCAAGTGATTTCTATCAAGCCTTTAAAAAATAATGAGTTTGAATACTATGCAAAGGATTTGAAAAACTATGAAAGAAGGATTCCTACTAAATTCCTTTTATGGAACAAATATAGTTGGAGAGAGAGAGAGAGAGAGAGAGAGAGAGAGAGAGAGAGAGAGAGAGAGAGAGAGAGAGAGAGAGAGAGAGAGAGAGAAGGAGCAGAAAAAAAGCATAGGCCAATTTTCCTATTGAACATTGATGCTAATTTGAAAAAAATACGTATGGGGATTATAACAATATATCACAACGATATATTGACAAATATTATATTATATTATATTATAAATTATTTACAAATATATATTATATATTATGACTAGATGGGATTTATATGAGGAATGCAGCACTGTCCCAAAATCAAGAAACCTGTAAGCATAACTGACCATATCAATATGAATAGCAAAAATTGTGCGATTACATCAGTAGATGCAGAAAAGCTTCTTAATGGGGAGGGGGAAAGCTAGAGGGAGGAAGACAGTTTTAAATGTAACATTTAGAAAATGCATGTTAAAGAAAAAAATGGGATTCTCCTGCTTCCAGACCCTCTTGATTCTAGGACCAGAATATATAGATGATGTTCCCTCATGTCACCTTGGTGACTCTTCATTCTTCCTACCAACTTTCTGCTCTGAGAAAGGATATACTCTTTTGACACACCACTGATTACTTTTCTCCTCCTAGTTCCATAGTCAAATCTTTTGATTCAATACAGTTTGTAACCTCTCATTTTCAGCAAAGGTGGTGATGTTTTCTACCATTCTGTGTTGTAACTCTAAGATAAAGAGCAGAAGGCAGGTAAATTGGACCAATACTTCCTGGCAGGGATTGTATGCATTTAAATATTTCCATATCACTAATTATGAAATATAGAGATGTAGAACCTTTAGCCTTAATTTTTAGAAATCCTATACCAACCCGGAAATTTCCAAACCCTTTAATTTTTCTGGAACTTTTGAGGAGCAAAACCTATGTACAAAGCAAGGTATACCTGTATTTATTCATGCAGGCTCAGCAGAACCCCTTGTTCCATATATGCTTGAAAGTAATTTGGTGCATTTATGCCAAAATATGAGATTAGTAAGTTATTGCTTTTTTCACTGGCAGACAAATTTTTCTTTTTTCCTCTAACTCCTTTTTCTTAACGTATGTGTCTTTATATCATCTCATTACAGCTACTTTTTTTTTTCTGGTAATGGCAATATTACAATTTTTGTCTTTCATTACCATCTTCAATGAATTAATTATCTATAATGTAAAGATCTTTCCCACCCATTAATGGGCCTCAGATTGGGGGAGATTTGTTTTGAAAAGTGTATATATACTCTGGGGTGAGGTTTTGCTTTGGGGATTTACTCTTTGGAAGAAGGTTCATGTGCAGGGTGAGACTCTGGGTAGCCATTTACCCCCGGTTTTGAAAACCCCAATATTGGTGCTTCTCTCTGGTAACAATATATATATGTAATGGTCAGACAGTTTGGATCTGTCTGTTGATCTGTGATGTACATATTGCTTATGGTTGGACAATTAGAAACCTCTTGGTCTTTACTGTTTATATTTTCTCTGTTCTCATATGTGATTAAAGAAGATTGTTGATCCCTCAAAAGTTGCTTTCCTTGTAGAAGAGCAGATCTAAGAACCTGGCAGACCATCCTGGATGTGTCAGGGTGCTTGTTGCTGCTACATTTTCACATTGATCAGCAGCAATCATTGTTCAGATAAAAATATAATTTCCTTTTTTATGGGAAAGAAATTTTAGTGTTAAGGCTACTGAATCTGGACAGTAATTAAATATATCAAAAAGAGCAAAGGAAGAAATATTCACTATCAGTAAAAATGGGAAGGAATTCTAGAACCTGCCAGCAAGGAGTATTTTTTTCTGCATTTGCTAATAACTCTTCCAACATCTTTAGAAGTGGCAAGTGTTTTGTAAGTAGAGAAAAAGAAGGAGAATAGTTACATGCATTTGATGGATCTGTCTAACATTTCTGGGCTTGTCCGCCGAGTTGAGTTGGACATGGACTGTCTCTCTTGGTGGACTGTACAGTAAGGGATAAAAATAAAGGTACATTAGAGGCCTACTTTATAACTCATTCCTTTCGCTCTCTATAATGGGGCAATAATTAGAGGAGGGGACAGTGAGAGTTAGCATCTCTATCTTTTCTCTCCCTACCAGTCTGTAAGTTTCTTAAGTATCAGGACTCTGTTTTACTTATTTTTGCATATTCCTCTGAGTTTGAGTGTACATTTCATATTTTGAGTGCTTAATAAAAATTTATTATATGAATCTAAATGATTTCTCCTGTTAGGATGTAAGTTCCTTGAGGGTGGAAGCTGTTTCACTTTTAAAATTTTTATTCTCAGTATTTAGCCCAGTTCTTAGCACACAGGAGCCATTCAACAAATGCTTATTGATTGATTGATGAAATGGAGACAATGAAATCTTCGTAATTTCTCTTTACTGCTCAGGGTCATTATCATAAAGAGAACAAGATGATTTTGCCTTTTTGGAGTTAATCCAGAAACTATAGATTCATAGATCTAGTGAACTTAATTAATATCTTTTTTTGAAATTGCATTTCTAGGTAATTGGTTCCCTTTATATTTTTATACACTTGAAAACATTGTTCTGAGAAGGGGCCCATAAGCTTCAACAGACGGTTAAAAAGGCCTATGATAGAAAAAGGGTAAAACCTCTGATCTAGGTCAAACCCCTCCTTTTAGAAATGAGGAAACTGAGGATAAAGGGTTTGCTCAATAGTACCCCAGAAATTAAAAAAAAATTCCCACATTTGGGTTTGCCATCAGTTCTGCATGACTTTCACATTTCCTAGACTCATGTAGAATGTTGGCTGTTTGCCCTGGGGTTTCTTTAATGATATGTAAATAATAGTTAGGCTCTCAATCCCTCTGGGGTTCTGGTGTGTTCTCCACATTACTGACTCATTCTCGTTGCTGCTAACTACAGAAAGGAGGAGGCAGTATCTTTTTCCTATCCATTGGAAGTCCCAGAAGACTTGGTTTGAGAATTGTTAAGAAAACTCCCTGAATGAGGGTTCCCTGGCAGCTTGGGTGCCACCACCTCAGGTGATGGGGGAGGCATTGCCAAGGCCTCTAGGCAGTGCTGTGCTTTTATACTTTCTGCTCAGTGACAGAAACTTTGAGCCACCCAGATGATGGTTACCTGATGACAATTTCACAGGCTGTCAGTGACCGCTGTGCCTGAGTGGGCCTGCTGAAGGGTAATGGGATTTAATTGCTCTTTGGAGGCGAGTCCAGGAGAGGCTTTCTTGGCACTGAGGATGCTTGGAGCAGGGTAAAAATATTTTATGAGGGTGAGTCAGGAAGACAGAGGGGGAGTCAAAAATGTATATTCATCTACAGAGTGGGATGGAACTCCTTTTAAAAATCAATGATGAATTTTAAAATTGAATTTTTTAGTTTTATGTGTATAGAAATGTTTGTACATGTTACATATATATTTATATATCTCATGTACCTAGACACACATATAAATATGTATAATTTTTTAGTTTTATATATATTATATATTTTAAAATTATATGTAATTTTATATATTCTATCAAAACCACACATATATGTATATTTGCTTTGAATTTAATGAGTCTTTCTGGATGGTCTTACACCTCTAGTTATCACAGTGTCTAGTCTTATGAGAGATGCTACAATGGGTTCTCTGTGGCCCCCTACCACCTTTGGCATTGCAATCTATCTTACAACACATGTGGAATTAGTGTGACTGTCTCACTTCAGTTACCAAGGGATTTCTACCTTTTTGTCTGGAAGAGAAATCATGCCCACCAAAGCACAAAATGAATTTAGCATCTGATATTGTCAACAGTCTCTCTTGGGTGCTAAATTGGAAAGGAATAAGTAAGGCAACCATAAATTGTGATGGTGACTCTTTTCTCTCTAGACTCTTTTCTGGACTTATGTTTCCTCTCACTATTGGAACAATGAATACTCTCTGCTTCTCCGGAGTATAAAACTGAGAGGGATTTTCCCTAAATCTTTGGTCTTCAGTGTCACTCTGCCATCAGAGGCAGAGACAAGGTCATTCCAACTTGTTTTCTCTATATTCTCCTCCCCTGCTTCTCTGACTGGAGAGATGAGCTCTGGCAAATTCAATTTCTTTATTCATCTTTCACTCTAAACAGTGTATTTGAAACATTAACCAGTGCTCTGGGAAATGAGTTTCAGTCTCCGAGAAGGGGCAACCCTTAGTACAGAAGCTCTCACCTGAGGTATGGATGGATTGAGAACATAGATGGCAAACTGGCGTGAATCTGGCCAGAATTTAGAGGTGGTACGACAGCCACAATACGCAAAATGGCCTACACATCTGCCATATTGACGCCTTGGTTCAAAATATAGAGTTATCGTAAAAACAAACAAACAAAAACCCTCTTTACTTGTCTCCCAGTGCTATGATAAAAACTCTTATTTAGTAGAAGCCGAGTTTACAAAATACTAGTAAACTTTAAGATCTCTGGTTTATACTTTAAAAAGTCCTCTTAAACATTTTCCTTGAATGTTTTTATCTACTTCAGCAAAGGAGTTTTTTAACTGTTTTTCTTACTAGCTTAAAGATTATGAAGTTATTATCTGTCAAAAGCTTTTATAACTTTACAAAACCTTTGAGGCAAGCAGAGATAATGTTATGGATTATTAAACCCCACACTTCAGGACATAGAACAGTCATAGGAGGGGAACTCTGAGGAATTTTCCCACCCCTTCACTGACTAAAAGCCTGTATATCTACCTAGTTTCTAGATGAAGTTAGTAAAACTAGAATCAGCTGTTCTGGGACATTGAAAGTGTCACCCAGGGCTTGCTGTCATAATATGACAAGAGACAGTTTTTCAGTTCTTGGAATTCCACTTGCTGTTCAATGCGGTGGTGAGGGTAAGGAATAAAAACTCATAGGATTATGTTGTATGTTCTTCCTTTTGAACAGGACTGATGACATCGTAGGGTGATGACTTATGTATGAATTGGATTTAAGTGAGGCAGACTTGCTCAAAGTTGTCAGCCTCACTCTCTTCTTGAGTCATCAATATCCAGTAACAAGAAAGAAGTCAGAATGACTGGTGGTGGCTTGGGGCACAGCATCTTGGAGTCTTTGATGTCTGCAAGCTTTAAGCACTCCACATTACCTGCTTCAGCCACCTTTGAGGTCTTTGGAATAGATTGTTTTCATCTGCCCATTCCACCTGGGGAAAATCTTCACATGCTTGGGGTAGACATACCTCTAACTCACCGATGGGTTTTAGGTCTATCAGTTACTCTCAGACTGGTTCAACCCATCTGCCTAGATGGTTTTATTGGAGTGTGACCATCGTGCATACTACAAATTCTTGGAGCCACTGATGAGAATTTGGTGAAAGATGGACATCAAAGGTAGATGAGCAGTCCTGATAAGGGTTTGGCAAATCCCAACACAGAGGTGCTAGTCCTCCCTAAACACTCCATATACTTTAATCCCATAGGATTATTGTTCACAGCTGAAAGAGACCTAAAGCACCATCTAGTCTAATCATTTTGTAACTGAGAAAAATAAGACCATGAGTGATTAAGTGAATGGCCCCTGTCACCCAGTTAATAATTTTCATGGGGTAAGATTTGAACCCAGGTCTTCTAGAGTCTAAGTTCAGTACTCTATACTCAATCAATTCCAATAGTGGATTTGGACTTCTATTTGCATTTCATAAAACAATTCACTAGCAGACCTTGAGAATCTTGAATCCATTTTTTTTCTGCCCAGAATCACTACAGTGTCCTTATAGGTGTGAAATAAAAATCATATAGTGTATCTAGGGTGGTATACACCTTACCTAGTGTTTCCTTGGTCATCAAGGGCCCTTTAATCCAAAGGTATTCCAGACTCAATCAATTAACATGAATTTATCATGTTCCAGGGAAAAGGGTACAAATAGAAAAGTGGTAGTCCCTGCCATGATTTGATTTGCAATAGCTTAGTTTGGTAGTTCCTCTTCCAGAGGAAGAGATGACTAGAGATCTTCAATAAACATGTGAAATTCATTCAGGCAGTGTTATTATTACCTTGGGCATTCCCCAACATGGGAGGAAGTATGGGCCTTAGTGAAAATTTTATGTTTTCCTAACTATCTAAGGCTAAATAAATATAAAATCTCTGCATATCATTCAAGACATTAATTGGGCTCTCTGTTCCCCAGACATTAATTGGGCTCTCTGTTCCCCCCTCCCCTGGGAAAGTCTAGTTTTCCATACCATCATATTGAACAACAATTATGCTCCACTCAGGCTAGGAAATATTCAGATACTTTTTCCATTAGTACTATCTGAAATCTACTTTTTTTTGAAAAATGGATATATGTTTTCTTATAAACACTTAGCTGGATCTCTGGATCCACATTGCATAATCTGATTCCTCTAGTTTTCATATAGTTTGCCTTCATTTTTCATGTAGTTGATTCTTTTCCTTATATATCCCTATGTCATAGAGGATCTACCTTATTTTCAGAAAGTTTCTCCCTATTTTTTACAAAATATTTCATGTATACTATTGGAGCCCTTATGTTCTCCATCTGTTCTTAAATCTGAATATGTAATAATAATAATAAGTGACATTGACCAGCTTGCCTCCTTGTTCAGTTTTACATATTCTTCATAATGATTTAAAAAATATGTTTTTGCATACACTCCACTGATGAAGGCCCACTTACACCCACCTTACATCTTCCCAGTGCCTTTTGATTCACCAGTAAGTTTGGTTTCTTCTAAGATTGTATAGTTCTATAATTCCCACCATTGTGCAAAGAAGACTGATGTTAAAAAAAGATGGACTTTTATAACTTAGCATAAATTCAGAGGATAGTATGATTTCCCAGATGGGACCCAATTTGCCCTGCTTCTCCTACTCAAGTCTAAGCTCAGTGTTGTACCTGTTCAAAATAATCTGGAAAATGTGCATCTTTTTTTTTTTCCAGTTTGAATTATTTTCCTTTATCCCAGACTTGTAGGATGGCATAATCGAGTCAAATTGGAGGAACAAAATGAATGTGTTGAGACCTGGGTCACTGAAGGGAATATCTATGTTGATGAAATGTAGATCCTTTATGATCCTTTAGAAAATGAAGGAGATGGTGGGGCTCATTGATTTCAATTTTTTGAGGTGTTGTTGAGGAGACTTTGACATTTCCTGGATCTTGATGGAGTTAGTGTAATGTCCGGCACAATTAGGAGCATCCATTGCCAATCACTGAGAAGCCTTCCTCCATTTGAAGTTTGTTCAGGAAATCCTAAGTGATGGTGCTAAATGTTAGCTGAAGATATTATCTGTTTTATATCTCCACTCAACATTGACACTTAGCGGATCACTGAGCAAAGTCATCTTATGGCCACTTCTGTCAAAGAATTTTGCATAATTTTAACATATGGGTCAGAGAATTCTTTTTTTGGGGGGGGGCAAGTTTCAAAGGTTATATTTTCTTTCAGGGGCACATATATTCCTTAATGTTATCTTATGCCAAATCTTGATATTTTTATTAAGTTCAATCTGTTCCTCAATCCCACATTCCTGTTTTCAGTGCTATTCAGAAAATATTTCTTTCTTTCTTATTTCTCCTACTTATAAAGGCTGTTGTAATAACAGAAAGGGAAGGACCACTACACAAATTGGGTTGAAAATATAATAAAAAGGGCTAATGCCAGCTGTGGTAAAAATAGCTAGATGCTAAAGCAAAAAAAAAAAAAAAAAAAAAAGAGAATATCTTATATTTATTTTGAGTAGCAAAATAGATACTATACACACATAATTCTGTCTTCTCCTATCTATGTCTATATTCACATCTCCCCTTCCCCCAATAGAATTTAAACTCCTCGAAGACAGGGACTATTTCACTTTTATCTCCCCTTGTCTCCCCTCTGTGCTTCACACTTATGAGGCACTTGCCAAATGTTCGTTGCTTAACTGTTTCATAATACCATCTAGAGTTGGAAGGACCCTTAGAGCTCATCTTGTCTTCTGCTCATTTTATGAATGAAGAAACTGAATGCCAGAGAAGTAAATGAATTATTTAAAGTCACATAAGTAGCAATTAGCAAAAATACAACTTTTATAACTCTAAATTCAGTACTCTCTATTATACCAAATTACCTTCCCAGCAGCACAACCATGTGGCCCAAGAGGTAAGAATACAGGACCTGGAGTCAGGAAACCCAGATTCAAATCTGGTCTCAGGTACTTATTGAGCTGAGTGACCCTGGACAAGTCACTCAATCTTTTTTCAGCTTTGATTTTCTCATCTTCAATATAGAGACAGTGATAGTATCAGACTCCAGAGTTGTTGCAAAGGATTAAATTGAGACACATGTGTAAAACACTTTGCAAACCTTAATGTTATTTATAAATGCTAACAATCATCATCATCAATAATTATCACATTACTATAATACTAGCATAGTTCATTTTCTATGGTAATCCACTGAAGGAGATAGTGGGACTTAGGAAAACATCTCATTTTTGTTCAATAAATGTGTGTACAGAAAGGAAAGCCTTTGCCTTTCTGGAACTTACTTACCTGGAGAGATAAGGCATGACCTATGATAAAATAAATGTAGAGAAATCTCACTTAAGAATTTAGGAACCAAGACCATTTCATATTGGACACCAGTAGACATGATAACCAGTTCTTGTTGTAAAAATGTGATAGAGCATTATTCATATCCATTTTGACATTTAGAACCATGATCCAGTGGAAGTAATTAATCTTAATAATGTTATTTCTTCTAATGTTGCACATGTTGCTGAATTTGGAGTTTAAATATTGGCTCTGCCATTTTTACATATCCATGTTTTCTAAGACAAGTCATTTCATCTTTCTGGGACTCATTTTACTCATTTGTAAAAACTAGATGATCTCTTTTACCTTTTGGCCAATTATTGTCTGAGCCCTCCAGTTCTTCAAATTTATGATTCCAAAATATCTTTGCTGAGCTAATTAACATTTGGTTATTGTGATATATACGGTAAATGAATTCAGATGAGGCATCTGATGAAATAGAAGTAGATGAGGAAGTAGAATTCATTGAGAGCTACTATAGTTAGACAAGTGGTAGTGTTTGAGTCGATTCTTGAGGTTTGGATAATATTTCAGTAGTCAGAAAGTAGATAAAGTGTTTTAAAAGAGAAAATAATGAAGTAAAGGGGGATCAAATTGCTGGAATAAAGATCATAAACAAAGACTTGGGAAAATAGAAGTGTCATTGGGAAGCCGTTTATACTTTGCTGTTTGATAGAAGCAGAAGGGACATGTACGAAACTAAAGTGAGATTAAGTTGAATTAAGTAGTTTTGACCCAGATTATGGCAGGTTTTAAATGCTGTAACTCTTGAGTTTTCAGGTTATTTTTAAGGAATTGAATCTTGGATGGGATTTATTTTGTCACAAAGGGGAAAAACTGAAAGAATAGCAATGGTTAAGAAACCATCAGGGTATTGTAGGTCAAGGGTAGTAAGGTCAAGAAATAGAATACTGGCAATGGGAGTAGAAAAGAGGAGATGGATACAAAAGACATTTTGAAGGGATAATTGATATGTTGTATTGGATGATTAGATGTTCAAATAGTAGAAGGAATAAGTGATCCAGGTTTTGAACCTGAATTCTTGGGAGAATGGTGATATAATTCACTGAAATGGAGAAGCTAGGAGACTGATAAATTTGGCTTTCAATGTGTTAACATTTCATGTGACATTTCATGCAATCTAATCCAACACATTTATTAAGCAATGACTAAATGATTAAATTGCTACAAGACTTTATGTTAGGCACTGAGGAAGATATAAAGATAAACAAAGCCCCTCTCTTCAAGGGCCTTACAATCTTCTTGGAAATATCCAATAGGCATTTGAAAGTACAGCACCAAAGCTTACAAAAAAGGTTAGGGCTTGAGATAGGATTTTGCAATCATCTCTGTAGAGTTGATAGTTGAAAGCAATTTAATTTTGCAACCTTTGAAAGGAATTTCAGGAGAGGATCAAGGAAAGAGAAATGGAAGCAAAAATAGCAGTTGTAGACTAAAAGTGAAAGTAAAAGGCAATAAAAGAAAAGATAGATAACAGGACAACTTCTGGAAATCTAGAAAAGGTCAAGTGAATTATCTTTTCAAGTTGGGAATACTTATGCATGCTTAAAGACAACAGGTTGAAAACTACAGAGAAAAAAACATTGAACATACTGAAAGTTGACAATTAAAAGTGTAAGATCACTGAGTAGGTAGGAGATGGTAGCATGAATGACATTTTTATAAATTCCAAATTCTAGCTAAAGTAGTAGATTCAGAACTTTTCAGAAAAAAATGTCATTTTCCTCTGAAAAATTAGCATAACTTCTTTTAGTAAATTCCAAATTTTTCTCTGTGCAGTACAGGTATATTCCAAGATATTTGACAATGTGTTGAGCTTTCAGTAATTTCTCTTTTTTTGCTTAGGAAAATGATGTGTTAAATAAAAGTAATAATCTTTTACAAAAATTTATAGCAATTAATACATGGAAGATGAAAATCAAGAAAATTAAGAAATCCCTTGAAGCAACAGTAATTTTGTTACACTTTCAGGGGATCAAAAATGCATTCTCTCACAAAACTATTGGTTTCTCAATATCAGAACATTAAAGCATGTTTTCTTATTGGTGATGATGGATTTGCATAGCTCTAGCTGCACATTTTTTCCCCAAAGCTTCTTGTGGCCGTCAGTTAGATATGTAACTAGGTCAGAACGGTAGGATTTTGTCCTAGGGTGCAAACTTTGGAGGCACTAACAGTACCTTCAATGGTTTAGAAACTATTAAGATGAGCACCTTGTTAGCAAGAATATTTAATTAAAATCGGAAGTCATGAAGTGGTATATGTTTCTTCCTCAACCCAGTGACTCCACCTCAGATAACTTTTTCTCTGACTGGGGAGTCTTTCCTTCCCATTCATCCTTTCCTCATTCCCACACCTCCACATAGCTCATTAGTCTTTCCTGTTGCCTTTTGCCTCAGGTGTTTTGTGTTTCTTAACTTAGCCACAGAATCAGTAATTTTGCCCTGTAATAATTCTACTTTTCAAGGTAGTTGGCTGCCATTATGGATGCAGTCCAAGTCCATAGAGCACAATAATCTGCCTGGAATGCATGAGGATTCAATTGGCAACTTCAGTCTCAACTGCAGTGTATAAAACCATTAGTCTGAGTAGAATTACTTCAAATTTCAGTTGGGTATAACTCAGTTGCTCCTTGTTCAAAAGAAAATTAATTATTCTGGGTGTACATCCTTCACTGGTTATCTAGTGTTTTCTGTAAGCCTGAGTAATAGCCTTCAAAACCACCTACAATCTCTCCTTCAGGACTGACTTCTATTCAGAGCATCATTTAAGCATTTGGAATAAAATAAAAAGGAAATGTCATGAAGGGAAATACATTTGTAAGCAGGACAATCAGTAACTCTCTTTTCAACAGTCCCAGAGCCATTTAAACAAAGAAGTTCATGGGCTTCCTCAGGTTGCTTTTGAAAAACATATATGTGAGGCAGATTTCCCTGTAGCTGGTTTTTATGCTTACTTTTAAACCCATGCCTATTGGTGTCCCTGCTACTGCAGGCATTTAAAATAATAATAGTAATAATAATGTAGCCGTTGATTTTTATTACAAAGGACTTTCTTAGCATAGCAATGAAATATAAAGCTATGAGTAAAAGACTGGCTATCATCAAATTGGTAGATCACTTTGAAAGGAATGTTTTGTTCCATTGCTTCTTGGTTGCCAAAGTAATCTCAAAATACAACAGATTATAATACTGTATAGATGTTTTAAAAGCAAGAGCAGCGCATTAAAGTCTTTCTCCATTATTGGATTTAGGCAAATTCTTTAAATGAACTCCACAAATGCCCCAGCCTACTTCCTCATGCTAGTATGGAGGTAACTGGGTTCTAATAAGCCTTGCAAATGGGGGTAGAAACACTTGTAGATTGTACCACGCTGGAAGGCTTTCACTGTGTAAAGTGAAGAATGCACTCCCAGAATAATTAATTTTCTTTTGAACAAGGAGCAACTGAGTTATACTCAACTGAAATCTTAAGTAAGTCTATTCAGACTAGTAGTTTTATACAGTGCTGTTGAGACTAGTGACAAACTGTTAGCTTTCAAGAGTGGCCTAAGAACAAAGTGGATGAGAGGCTCTTTATTGGACTGGCCACTAAGTAATGATTTCTTTGGTCATGGCATACAGGAAATAAAGAAAAATAAAAGAAAATGGCTCTCAGTTTGCAGTATGATGGCAGTGCTAAAAATCACATGTTCATTAATATTTTCCCCATAAGTACAAGTAAAAACAATTTTTAACACCATAGTGCCAATGCAATATTCACAGTGCCTATGGTGGCCATGAATATCCTGGCGTAATTTCTGAATCGCAAAATGCAACAGACTCTCCACATGGAAAACAGAACCAAAACACACTTATTCAGACACCAGAAAGCCAAGTTCATCATACTAACGAAATTCTATACACAATAACAATGCAGAGGATGATAGCAGCCCCAATCCTTCTCCTTGCTAGGCTTCCCACAAACCAGCTCCCGTAGACAAAATATCAAACAAGTTCTTTCAGTCACGTTAGCCAGCTGCCCACTTGTCTGCATCCTCCTTAGCTCTGACTGCTCTCATGACCAAATTTCCTCTAGGCTCTGTTCTAGCTCCACTTCTTCAGCAAACTCCTCCCACCACAGGCTCCATGTGATTTAGGCTTCCATGTGACTTAAGTACATGGGAAAGATTTTCCATTTAAATTGTCATTACAAACACTTGCTTTTAAAAAAATTTGATGTCCAAATTCTCTCTCTCTTTCCCTCCTCTCTCCTCTCCCCTCCATGAGAAGGTAAGCTATTTTATATAGGTTATATGTAAGCAATCATGAAAAAAATCACACCTTTCTATATTATTTGTAAATATTAACTTTTCATGCTTTAAAATGTGAGATCCTATCTATTGTCAAATGAGTGGATATACTATTAGAATAGCTGAATTATATAAATCCAATAAAATACTTTATTTTTATAAACATTTATTATCTTTACTTCTCACCCTCCCAACAAAAAAACAAATCAAAATAAAACCCAGGATCTGCATTTATCTTTACTCCTAGCAGTAATCAGGAGGAGTTTATTGAGTATTTGAGTAGTGTGGTCATATTTGAGCTTAATAATATTAATAAACATTCTGAACTTTAGAGTTTTCAAAACACCTTACAAGAATGATCTCCTTTTCCTCACAACAATTAAAGGGGACTTCATTTTATAAGTGAGGAAAGTGAAGCAGGCAGAGATGCAATCCTTTGCCCAGAGACACACAGCAAGTAGACATCTGAAATCAGATTTAAACTTAGGTCTTGCTGGTTCTATGCCCACCACTCTATATACTCCACAACCTACCTGTCTAAAGAATAAGTACCTTGGCTATTGTATGAAAGGATGTTTTGCATGGGAGAAAGACTCAAGGTAAGGACTTTTCTCCATTGATGACAGTAGATATGCCACATATGATTTCTAATACTGCTGTCACTGATGTACTACTTAAAGAATCAGAAATTGAACTAAATATAAGAGGGGAAGAACAGCCATACTGGACTAAATATGCATCAACAATACCATTTTGGCAATTGAAAATTGAGCCTTAAGATATGTGGAAAACCATAGCATATGCTTGGAAATGATCATAGATGTTATTACTACCGGAAAAAATGATGCTTGAAAAATTATCAACAACTATTAACCTATTTACCTATTTTCCTTAACCCTCTGCACTCTGAAGCCCATAGATTATACCTCTCTAGACTCCTGCCCAAGCTCCACTTAAGGGCTGTTTTCTGAAACTTCCTGGCTTAAGAGTGATTATCCATAGTAAGTATTGCTGTTTCCCTCCCAACCTGTTGTAGTTATTTTTCTTTGCCTCATTAAAGGAGCCATCCTCTGACTACTTCTTAAACAGGCCTAATCACTGAATGGATTCCTAACCTTAAGTGAGTACCTGAATAGACCTTGGCCTAAAGACGCCAAGGTTTCCCATTGCATCCTGGGCCATCTCCATATCTGGTTGCTGGATTCAGATGGCTCTGGAGGGGAAGTGAGGCTGGTGTCAGCCCTCCCTCACTCATAGGAAAGTCAAGTGCAAATCATGTCATCATTTCTCTGATGGCATGGTCTTTTTTGGCAATGAAGGATGAACACAACAACAACAAAATATGAGAAATATCTATACCATTTCCAGGAGATTCTTATATGAGAAGAAAACAGACAGCCTTTCATAAATGACGTTCTACAGTAGGCAGCTTATTTATAGTCACATAATTGACTACGAGGTAGGTCTAACTAACTCAAGATTCCTTTGTTGTTGATACTTTGCACATTAAGGATTTTACCGGCATTCTGAAATCAAATCTGAATAGGAAGAACACACTTCAAGCAATTAGAGTTTGTGTAATACCATTCTGTGCACATTTTCAGAATTATAAAAAGCCTGCAACTAATTTGGAAAGTGCCTAACAAAAAGCAACTATATAATTTTCACAAAATAAGGGGCCAAACACCCTCTGGCCACTTGAACTAGAGTAACATTTCTATAACAAAAAGGAAGAAGATTCGTAGACATTCTTAGAAAACATCAGTCATGTCAAAAACTTACGGAAATGAGTTGGAATAAGCATGCATCATTTCACTGAGCTATACTAATGGCTTATACTATTTGTCTGATGTTAACTGCATCCTGTTTGCCTATGTAACAATTAAGATCCAAAATTGGAATCAAAAGTCCTCTCATGGATGACACCTGATAGAATTCTACCAACAGTATGTAGACAAAGAAGCCTCAAATGTGTGTGTGTGTGTATGTGTGTGTGTGTGCATGTGTATGCGTGTGTGTATATAACTGGAGAGGTTTCTGTCACAAGAAGCTACTAAAGGATTGTCCTTAAAGACCTCCTACTTGATTAATGTAGCTTGTGTAGGGAAATGATAGATACACTGCATTACAGCAGAATGTAAAAATAAAAATCAGCACCTACTCAGTACCTACCAAGACATGGTCTTGTGCTTAGAATTATGTGTCAAATACTTTACTACCTCACAGGATTGTTGTGAGGATCAAATTGAGATAAACTTTGTAAAGTGCTTTATGCAGTGTCTAGCATGTAGTAGGTGCTTAATAAAGGCTTGTTTCTCTCTTACTCTCTTCCTCTCTTCCCTTTCCATCTTTTATGGACTCAGCTGACAAATCCCCACACTACTATGATACAAATATAGAAGTCAAAATTCCATCTGGAGGTCAGACTAATTATACTGAAACAAAACCATTATCACAGACTGAGTCATTGCTAACAATTGCCCATTGATTCATAAAATCTTAAGAACAACGTTTTCATAGATATTTTGATAGATATCTTAGGTAGCTAGGTGGCACAGTAGATGGATCATTGGACCTGAAATTAGGAAGATGAATTCTAACTGAGCCTCAGACACTAGTTGTGTGATCCTGGGAAAATCATTCGACCTCCATTTGCCTCATTTTCCTTAATTGTAAAATGAGGATAATAACAGCACCTACCTACTAGAGCTGGGAAGGAGATGGTATATTATTCAAATGAGGCCAGATTTGAACTCATGTTCAAATAGATAAGAGCATATGAGCATCTCTCATTGTCACTTCACACTGTTCACCCATATGCAATGATCATATGCCTCTCTAAAATTTCCTTGTTCTCAACTTTAGTGTGTTTTTTATCATTCTATTTTTCTAGTTTTACATTAAATTTTATTTTTTTCTTATCAACTATTTATTTTTTCTTTGATTTACTATCCCATTAAAAAATAAAACAAAACCCTTATCACAAATAAGCTCATCCGCTTTCAGATAATGCTTCTTGGTTTTAGATAGATCTTATCATTTTAAGAAAGGCTCCATTTCTTTCTTTCCTTTCTAGCATTTTTAATGGGGATGGGGGATGTATTTTGTCAAAAACATTTTTCATCTATTGAGATAATCATATTTCTTTTTTGTTTTTGACTATTGACATGGTCAATTATGATGATTGTTTCCCTAATATTGAACCAGCCCTGCATTCCTGTTATAAATCCCATCACACCATAGTGTATGCGTAATCTTTATGCCATATTACTGTAATATCCTTGCTAGTATTTTAGTTAAAAAATTTTGCATCAATATTCATTAAGGAAAATGGCCTATATCAAGATACATTCATGCTTGTTTATACTGTATATAACTTGCTCATACTTAGATTGTGCATATTATCTCCCTCATTAGACAGCGAGCTTCTTGAGACTAGGGACTGTTTTTGCTTCTCTGTTAACACAGTGCTTCACTCATATTGACTTGCCTTATTTATTGACTCTAAAAAGCATGTGATTTGATAGAGCAAAATGCTACCTCAAATTCTCTTTCCTCAAGAGGTTATCTTAGCTATATGCTAAAATTGTTCAATTTCTCAAAACATTCAATAACAGACAACTTGTTTAATGATCCTCTGATTTTTCTCATGTTAAGCATCAAGCAGGGAGAACATCTCGTCAAAGGAATTGGCCACCATGATAGAGGGGGTCCAACACAAGGTGTAAGGCTTTTTGATTGCTTCTTTATGCTGGTGGCATTGTGGAGATGATACCGAGCCCTGGAACATATCAGAAGCTCCTAAGTGATGCCAATAATCACTTAAGAGTTCATCCTTTCTATATAGGAAAACTTAAGCTAATGAAGAATGCCTGTTTTCCACAAAGGAAATTGTATGCACAGCCCATAAAACTACTCCATATGAACATCTGTCCTGGTATGACACTATGAATGGTTGAAAAGCTAATCCTACTCTTGGGGAGGAAGAAAAGCAGGTTGTATTACTTATAGGGAACTATACAGAGGCTAAACTTCTTGTAACATAGGACTCTTTGCAACATCAATATTTTTCAGCTGATGTGAGCACAGTGCCTAATATATAGTTGTTCAGTTTGTAGTTGACTCTTGGTGACCCCATTTGGGGTTTTCTTGGCAAAGATAATGGAGTGGTTTACCATTTCCTTCTCCAGCTCATTTTTACAGATGAAGAACCTGAGGCAAACAGGGTTAAAGGTTAAACCAGGATCACAGAGCTAGTAAATGTCTGAGGTCGGATTTGAACTCAGGTCTTCCTGACTCCAGACTGGACATTTTATCCATATGCGCTTTCCTGCCCTTGGTATATAGTAGGCACTTAATAAATGCTTTTTGACTTAATATTGCATGGCTATGAATCACGAAAGAGTTTTTTAAAGATTAAAAAAAGTGTTACGCAAAGAAATCTGGAGAGAAAAGGTTTGTGGGAGTAAAATTAACTTATTACAAATGAAAAATTGTATGTCAAACCATCTCCGCTCGTCTCCCCTTGGACTATTATCTCTGCCTGCTCTCTTGATCCATTCTGGTTTTGATAGGGAATCTTTTCCTTTTCTTGTCCAGATCCAGGTCTGTACATCAATGGTACATTCTCTCCTCCTTTCTGGCTCCCCTTTATGTGTTTTCCTTCTTCATTAGAACATATGCTTTTGATATTAGGTACTATCATTCTGCATGTACTGTCACAACATTCAACACTACTCCTAGCACATAGTCACTTCCTAATTACTCTGTCTCTGACTTGATCTCTGTCTCTATTTATCTGACTAGAAGAAGAGAGGGCTAGATTATATATTGAAACTGAGGGTTAACAGATGGAAAGTTTATCTGCCCCTCTTGTTTCCTTGCTATGTAAAGACATGTGGAGAAAACCCACAGCACACTGAGTGGTTCCCCTGCCGAGGATTAAGGGGAGAAAATATGCATGAGTCATATAGTGTAAGAAGATGTGAATGGTTTCAATCTGGATCACTGGAGGGAGAACATACTTTCATGATGGGAACACAGATTAGTTAAAATATTATTGTCCTTAAGATGAAATTACTGCTGATTGAATGATGATACATGGATGTGGGAGTGGATGTAAGAAAAGAATTTGTTGTAAGATGGATAGTCCTTTCAACATGAGTTATTTGTCAATTTTGAATATCTTCAATTTCTTTTCAAAGAACTCAACATAACTGTCTCTGCCTCTTAAGCTCCTGTTGAGAATGAAGTCTTTTCTAAAAGGAAACAACTTCATATCTTGATTACTCAGCTCCCTTTAGACCTCATTTCCTCATTAGTAAAATGAAGAAATTGAACTACATGGTCTCTTAGGTTCCTTCAAGCTCTGAATCTATTATTTAAGCTTCGTACTTTGCACAGATTTTGGTAGACCCAATGAATAGTGGCTGAGTGTTAGTATACTGAATATTTTCTGTTAAGTTATTTCCTAGTCATTCACGGTGATAACTAATTGCTTAAAACTGAAGTTTATTATATTTGGGCAAGTCATTTAACACTTATGGCCCTTAGCTTCCCCTATCTGCAAAAAATGAGATAGTTGGACTTGAGGGCCTCAGACCTTTTATAGCTCTGAGTATATGATCCTATAAAACCTTTGAAGCATCTCTCTTTTTGTGATTGCCACACCATGGCCACACCACTATCTAACATACAAATAGCTTTTCTATCTGTCATCCCTTTTATCTACATGCCCCACTCAAGGGAGTTGTATCAGAATGAGCATTACTTCAATGTTGAGATTTTCAGGATTGCATGGGTAGTTGTCTTCTCCAAATGCTCAATCAGTAAGGCATATAGGTAGGGTGGAGAAAACTACTCAAGAAGCCAGATGTGATTCTTGCAACTTAACCAGAGTACAGGAGTTTAAACTAGAGCACTATAATTTCACCAGCTTTTAGATTGGTCTACAATTTGGAATCTTAATGTCTTATTCTGCTAGGTTCCAAAGTGGTCTACTTGATTTAATTCTCTGTGTGTTCTCCATCAATGCTCTAGATTGTTTTCATAGGGAAAGTGTAAATTAATTGATACACATACATTGGAGCTTACTCTATTTTGGTAAAGTTCTTATGTTGGTAATGCCTACTTTCTCTAGACTGGATTAGAAATGGACCACACTGGGGGCAGAACAAGACCTGGAGAAAAATATTATTTATAACCCTGTTATCTATTCCCAATAATTCAGTCTGTGCTTAAGGATATAAATAGCACAGCAAATTATAATTAAAATCCCAATCTCCATGCTACCATGGGGTTATGGGAGGGGGAAGGTTAATTTCCATCCTCATATGAATAAACAAATAAGTAGAGAATAAATATTTTGTAACCAATTTTAATATGCTGGCCCAAATATTTAGTTGTAATGCAGTTTTGTTGTAACAAATATTCCTTGAAATAGATCGTCCATCTGCTCAGGATGAGATAATTTGTGCAATATACATCTATGTCTATCTATAATGTAAAATTTTTGCATAAAACAAGAAATATCTAAGCCCAAGCTAATGTATGCATATGTCCGTGTATGTATGTGCACATATATGCACATGTGTATATATGCATAAATATAAGCAATATATACACATGCATATATATGCATACATAAATATGTATATGTGTGTCTACACACATATATACATATATATGTACACACATATACACATATACATGCATTATCTCAGGCTTAGATAATTCTTGTTATGCAAAGATTATATACATATTTTATATATGCATATAAAATTAAATGTATTTGAATCTTTAGCCTTTTTTCTGGAAAAAACCTCAGCCTTTACATAGGAGATGTATGGGATCCAGAGAGATTAGGTGAGATACCTAGTATTGTTGATCAGTCATTTCAGTCATGTCCAACTCTTCTGGACCCCATTCAGGGTTTTCTTGGTAAAAATACTGGAGTAGTTTCTCATTTCCTTCACACACACACACACACACACACACACACAGAAAAAGAACTGCCTAAAGCATTGAGAGGTCACATAGCTGGTATGTGTCATAGCCAGGTGTGGCCTGTTTTAGTGTTCAGAGTTTAGCTCATAAAAAAGGAATTATATGACTTAAAAAACTAACCAGTAATGACAATGGCTCCTATTTATATACTATTTTGCATTTTTTGGAAGTCTTTCCCTCCCAACAACCCTGTGACTATGTGTTGGTCTAAGTACTACTTCTGTTTTAAAGATGAATGCACTGAAGCATGGAGAAGTAAAGTGACTTGCCAGTGTTCACATAGATAGAAAGTATCTGAACCGGATATGGTGCCAGTTCTCTCCTAATTGTAATCAGACAGCTCACTTTTCCTACCACAATGTTGTCCCTATTTTCTTCAATGACTTCCCTGAAGCATCCAAGTAAAAATGAGTTCTTCTACCTCAGAAGTCTTGCAGCAGTTTGTGCCTCTACTATACCTAGGATCATCTATTCATAGAATTTTGGACTTGGGAGGAATTTCATAAGTCATCTCTTTCATCCCCCTACCTACATAACATATGCCACCTGGAACATCACTGAGACCTGATCATTCAGACCTCCAGTAATTATTAGTTCCTAGGATCATAGTTAGAGCTGGAAGGGATCTTAGAGGTTAGCTAATTAATTCAGTCCTCTCATTTTGTGAGTAAGGAAATTGACACACAGAAATTTAGTAAATTATTTGGGGCCATGTATTCTAAGGTAAAATTTGAACCCAGATCTTCTCAGCTCCAATTTTGGTACACTATCTAGGGCAACTCATACCCCATCAAGCACTCCATTCTAGTAGCCATCAATTTTATTCAAATTAAAAATCATTTATTAAATACCTACTATGTACAAGATATTGTGGTATGTTCTGGAGCTATAGACAAAATTGAAAATGATCCTTTACCTTAAAGAGTCTTCCTTCTAGGGAGGGCATGAAACAAATGCACAAATAAGTAAATAAAAGATAATTTGAACTGGAAGAAAATGATAATCATTAGTATCCCTGGTTTCATTGAAGATTTAGCACAGGAGATTTCACCTTCTATTGGTAACCACGTCTGATCTTTCTAAAGGTTGGAGAGGAGGAAGAAGTGCATTCTGGGGATAGGGGATAGACCATGGGGGTTGGGAGATTATAATGCTGAGTTTGAGGACTAGCAATTGCCATAGGACTGTTGGTAGGAACTCAGAGCACGAGAAAGTGAATAATGTAAACTAGCTTTGCAAAGGTTGGTTGTTGACAGCCAGGCGGTGCAGTGGTTAGAGCCTTAGACCTGGAATCAGAAAAACCTCAGTGATTGAACAGGATTTCCTTTGAGGGAATGCCAATTTAATTAAAAAGAAAACTGAGGCTCAGAGAACTTAAATGAGTTATCCACAGTCAATCTCCTAGATGGGGAGTGGTAAAACATACCTAAAATCCATATCTGCTCAGTCTAAATGAGTTCTATTTTCAGTTATAGTTTTTTTGGTATGACTCCCTGAAGTCAGAGCCAATGTCTTGGTTATTGCTTTTTTTCTCTCTAAGTTTCTAGTATATTGTCTTGCAAGTAATAGGTATAAAATGTTTGTGGGAATTCAGTTACGCATTTGACCTGTGTGGATTTTCTCGATCTTTAGCAAAGTACTAAATAAAGGAAGCTCATTCTTTATTAGAGTGTGCTCTTCTTTACCTGAAACCTGACTGTATTTTTGTTTGGCCAGATGTTATTTAATTGAAACTAATTACATTTGCAGAGCAGAGCCAACATCTGGAATCAGTCAGGCTAAAATGTAAAGCAAAACTAAGGTTAGTGTTGTCCCTGTCTCCCTACAGCTGCTGCTATTGAGAGAGAGATTAGTGGTATAAGCACTTTCAAGTCACAGAATCCAATTTATTTCACTTAAAAATTTGTTTCGCAAATATCCAATAATCTTGTCTGGTCTTGGCTGATCAGAGTACCCACTTTCAAATGGAAGAAAATATAGAAAACATACTAATAGACAACAGCTAGGAAAATATTGGTTATGTATTAATACTCATGATATGTTTCACTTAAGAAACTAATTCATGAGCTTTTTCTGTCATAACCTTTGGTGCCAGAAACAAGGTCTCATCCTGATCAAAGCCACATACAACAAAGCGAATGGCATACTTTACATTACAAAAGTGGGAATTCAGGAAAGTCAAATTCCTTACATTTCTACTAATGGGAGGATTTGGGACAATTTACTATTCAAATTGCCCTGTTTTCAAATTGTGGAGCATTTTCATTAACCTCCAAAAGGCTTAATCATGGTATTTTTTTTTATGACTGCTTTAGTTACTTCCCTAACCCATTAAATACTGAGCTGGTACATTGTTCATTTCCATGTAGGTTTATTCTTCAGGCAAAGATACTCATCAAAAGAAGCAGATCTGATTTCTGCCTGCTCAGCAAAAATGCCCTGATAAATGATGCAACAATAGACGAAGAACAATAAACTTGGTACTAGACTAAGTCAGTCTAGTACCACTAAGTAGTCTAGGGTATCCTTTGGGAGATTATGATGCTGTGAAATAGTGTATATTTCTATAGCTCTTTGAGGACCCAAGGTACTTTATATACACTGTCTATTTGACCTTTACCAGGATCCCATGGAATTCTTTGAAGATATCAGTAGAAAGTTTAGAGGGAACCCCATTCAATAGATTGGGGCAATCTTTCTGGTGAAGTATTATTTTTCCAGTTTTCAAGATGAGAAAACTGAAATTCAAAGATGTTTGACTTGTACTTGGTCAGTTACTTGGTAAATGTTAGAAGCAGGATTCAAATTAAAGTCTTATGACTCAAAGCTCTTTCCTGAACACCTTGCCACCTCTCTTGAGATTTAAGAAGATACCAAGCCTCTGATCAATAAAATATCCTTAGGGCCATTTTTGTGTGTGTTTGTCATGGATTCCTTTGGCAATCTGGTGATATCTAGGCACCCCTTCTCAGAATGTTTTTAAGTGCATAAAATACAATATATAGGGTTATAAAGGAAGCTAAAAGTTCAATGAAAATAAATATGTAACATTTTTCCTATCCAGATTCACAAATCCCCTTAAATCTATCCCCAGACCCTTAGGGGATTAAGAATCTGTGGTTCATGAGAAAGTGGTGGTATCTACCTCATTCTATGGCTGAGATAAGACTTTTATACACAAACACACACACACACACACACACACACACACACACACACACACACATGCAAGTGTCAGGGTAAGATTCTATTTAACTTCCTCACTTGGAAATCAAAGAAACTTCTCCACTGTTTTCTCCCTCCCTTTAAAAGGAGATGGTATTATGTTGTGGTAGTGAAGTGAAATGATCTTCCTACTGAGACTACTCTTAGTCTCTGTTTCTGTCTTGATAAATTAGTAGAAGTTCAGAGGTCAGATTATTGGGTGTATAGTGGGTTGTCTAACAATAGTTTTTCATTTTTTCTGACTGAATGCAGACCATCATCTGAGGGAATTTGCCAGAATAGCCAGAAGTCTGTGGTGTTTTCCAGGGAAGAGAGAGAACACTGTAAGTGAGACATTTAGGTGGTGGAAGGGATATAAGTAAAGGTTGGAAAACATCTAATTAATTAAGATGTTGAAAAACCATATCACACATGGAGGTATTTAGATAGGTTTTTGTTTTGCTTTAAAATATAATATATCATAGGATAGGTTGACTTCAAAATAGACCTCAAGGTTTAGCATAGAGTTCTTCTGTTTGTATATGATGAGGGCTTCTGATTGAGCACTGCCTTCTTAGAGTTCTTTGTGGTCCTCTTCATACTTCTCTTTGATTAAAAGGTGAGAATGCCTGAGACCTAGAAGGAAAGTATAATTGAGTCCAAAATTCTTAACAGTTGCTGCTTTTTTTCCCCTTTTTAAAAAACAATTATTTATTTTTAGTTTTCAACATTCATTTCCATAAGATTTTGAATTTCAAATTTTTTCCCTGTCTCTCCCCTCCTTGCCATCCTGAAATGGCATGCATTCTGATTATCCCTTCCCCCAGTCTGCTCTCCCTTTTATCATTCCCACCTCTTATTCTCTTCCTTTTTACTTTCCTGATGGGCAAGATAGATTTCTATACCCCATTGCCTATATATCTTATTTCCTAACTGCATGTAAAAACAATTTTTAACATTTGTTTTTAAAGCTTTGAGTTACAAATTCTCTCCCTTCTTCCCTCTCCACCCACCCCCACTAAGAAGAAAAGCAATTCAATGTAGGTTATGCATGTGTAGTTAGGCAAAACACCTCCATAATGGTCATGTTGTGAAAGACTAAATATATTTCCCTCTATCCTATCCTGTCCCCCAATTATTTTATTTTCTCTTTGACCATGTTCCTTTTCTAAAGTGTTTGTTTCTGACTACTCCCTCCCCCAATCTTCCCTCCCTTCTGTTATCCCCCCTCTAATCTCCTCCCCCTACTTTCCTGTAGGGTAAGATACCCAATTAAGTGTGTATGTTATTTCCTCCTTAAGTCAAATCTGATGAGGGTCAGATTCACTCATTCCTTCTCACTTCTCTTCTGCTCCACTATGAAATCTTTTTCTTGCCTCTTTTATGTGAGAAAATTTATCCCATTCTATCTCTCCCTTTCTCCTTCTCCCAATATAATAATTCCCACCCTTTAATTTTAATTTTTAAAATATCATTCCTTCATATTCAAGTCACCCTGTGCTACCTCGCTATCTCTATCTATCTATCTATCTATCTATCTATCTATCTATCTATCTATCTATCTATCTATCTATCTATCTATCTATCTATCTACCTACTTACCTACCTACCTACCTACCTACCTACCTACCTACCTACCTACCTACCTATCTCCTTCAACTACCCTAATACTTAGGAAGTTCTCCTGAGTTTCAAATATCATCTTTCCATGTAGGAATATAATCAAATCAACTTTAATAAGTCTCTTATGATTTCTCTTTCCTGTTTACCTTTTCATGTTCCTCTTGATTCTTGTATTTGAAAGCCAAATTTTCTATCCAGTTCTGTTCTTTTCCTCAAGAATGTTTGAAAGTACACTATTTTCTTGAATATTCATTTTTCCTCCTAAAGGATTATACTCAGTTTTGCTGGGTAGATGATTCTTGGTTTTAATCTTAGCTCCTTTGACCTCTGGAACATCATATTCCAAGCCCTTTAATCCCTTAATGTAGAAGCTGCTAGATCTTGTGTGATCTTGATTGTATTTCCACAATACTTGAATTGTTTCTTTCTTGCTGCTTGCAATATATTCTCCTTGACCTGGGAACTCTGGAATTCAGCTGTAATATTCCCAGGACTTTCCCTTTTAGGATCTTTTTCCTAAGGTAATTGGTGTATTCTTTCAATTCTATTTTTCTCTCTGCTTCTAGAATATCAGGGCAGTTTTCCATGATAATTTCATGAAAGATGATGTTTAGGCTCTTTTTTGATCATGACTTTCAGGTAGTACAATAATTTTAAAATGATCTCCCCTGCATCTATTTTCTAGGTCAGTTGTTTATTCGATGAGATATTTCACATTACCTTCCACTTTTTCATTCTTTTGGTTTTGTTTTATAATTTCTTGATTTGTCACAAAGTCATTAGTTTCCATTTGCTCTATTTTAATTTTGAAGGAAATATTTTCTTCAGTGAGTTATTAACCTCCTTTTCCATTTGACTGATTCTGCTGTTTTAAGGCAATCTTCTTCTCATTGGCTTTTTGGACTTTTTTTGCTCTTTGATGTATTTTTTAAGGAGTCATTTTCTTCAGTATTTTTTGGGTCTCCTTTAGCAAGCTGTTGAGTCAATTTTCATAATTTTCTTGCATCACTTTCATTCCTCTTCCCAATTTTTACTCTACTTCTCTTACTTGATTTTCAAAATCCTTTTTGAGCTCTTCCATGGCTTAACCATTTCATATTTTTCTTGGAGGCTTCTGATGTAGGAGCTTCGACTTTGTTGTCTCCTTCTGGTTGTATGTTTTGATCTTTGTTACCAATCTTAGATTCTAGAGTTTGAGTTCTTTTAAGATGTTTGTTCATCTTTCCAGCCAGACACTTGACTTTTTAACTCTTTCTGACTCACAGTCAAAATAGTACTCTACTTCCAGTGGGAGTGAGTGTGGGGGTAGGTGTACTGTCTCAGGCTTCAGGGATTTTGTATCAGTTGCTCAATCTCCCACCATGTGTGGGCCCAAAGCTCTAGAAACAGCCTCTGCCACCACGGCTGCCACTGCTTCTGCTGCTGCCGCCACATGTCACCTCTACCCCTATGACCCTGGGGCTGGGACCTGACCTAGTCAGACTTGTGCTCCTCTTTTTTTTGTATTTAAATTTATTTAAGTTTTCAACATTCATTTCCACAAAATTTTGGGTTCCAAATTTTCTCCCCATTTCTCCCCTCCCCCCACCCCAAAACGCCAAGCATTGTAATTACCGCTATCACCAATCTGCCCTCCCTTCTAACATTCCCTCCCTTCCCTTATCCCAATCTTCTCTTTTGTCCTGTAGGGCAAGATAACTTTCTGTACCCCATTTACCTGTATTTCTTATTTCCTAGTTGTATGCAAGAACAATACTCAACAGGTGTTCCTAAAATTTTGAGTTCAAACGTCTCTTCTTCCCTCCCTCCCCACCCATCCCCTTTGGGAAGGAAAGAAATTCAATATAGGCCATATCTGTATAGTTTTGCAAATGACTTCCATAATAGTCTTGTTGTGTAAGACTAACTATATTTTCTTCCATCCTATCCTGCCTCCCATTTCTTCTATTCTGTCTTTTGATCCTGTCCCTCCCCAAGAGTGTTGATTTCTAATTGCTCCCTCCTTCCACTATCCTCCCTTCCATCATCCCCCTCACCCTGCTTATCCCCTTCTTCCCCACTTTCCTGTATTGTAAGATAGGTTTTCATACCAAAATGAGTGTGCGTTTTATTCTTTCCTTTAGCCTAATGTGATGAGAGTAATCTTCATGTTTTTTCTCTCACCTCCTCCCTTTTTCCCTCCACTGAAAAGTCTTTTACTTGCCTCTTTTATGAGACATAATTTGCCCCATTCCATTTCTCCCTTTCTTCTCCCAATGTATTTCTCTCTCACCCCTTAATTTCATTTTTATAAGATATGATCCCATCCTATTCAATTCACCCTGTGCTCTGTCTCTGTCTGTGTATGTATGTGTGAGTGTGTGTGTGTGTGTGTGTGTGTGTGTGTGTGTGTAATCCCACCGATTACCCAGATACCGAAAAAAGTTTCAAGAGTTACAAATATTGTCTTTCCATGTAGGAATGGAAACAGTTCAACTTTAGTAAGTCCCTTATGATTTCTCTTTGCTGTTCACCTTTTCATGCTTCTCTTGGTTCTTGTGTTTGAAAGTCAAATTTCCTTTTCAGCTCTGGTCTTTTCACCAAGAATGCTTGAAAGTCCTCTATTTCATTGAAAAGTCATTTTTTTCCCTGGAGTATTATACTCAGTTTTTCTGGGTAGGTGATTCTTGGTTTTAATCCTAGTTCCTTTGACTTCTGGAATATCATATTCCATGTCCTTGATCCCTTAATGGAGAAGCTGCTAGATCTGGTGTTATCCTGATTATATTTCCACAATTCTTGAGTTGTTTCTTTCTAACTGCTTGCAATATTTTCTCCTTGACCTGGGAACTCGGGAATTTGGCCACAATGTTCCTAGGAGTTTCTTTTTTTGGATCTCTTTCAGGAGGTGATTTGTGGATTCTTTCAATATTTATTTTGCCCCCTGGTTCTAGAATATGAGGGCAGTTTTCCTTGATAATTTCATGAAGATGATATCTAAGCTCTTTTGTTGATCATGGCTTTCAGGTAGTCCCATAATTTTTAAATTGTCTCTCCTGGATCTATTTTCCAGGTCAGTTGTTTTTCCAATGAGATTTTTCACATTATCTTCCATTTTTTCATTCTTTTGGTTTTGCTTTGTGATTTCTTGGTTTCTCATAAAGTCATTAGCCTCCATCTGTTCCATTCTAATTTTGAAAGAACTATAGTCTTCAGTGAGCTTTTGGACCTCTTTTTCCATTTGGTTAATTCTGCTTTTGAAAGCATTCTTCTCCTCATTGGCTTTTTGAACCTCTTTTGCCAATTGAGTTAGCCTATTTTTCAAGATGTTATTTTCTTCAGCATTTTTTTGGGTCTCCTTTAGCAAGGTGTTGACCAGCTTTCCATGATTTTCTTGCAACTCTCTCATTTCTCTTCCCAATTTTTCCTCTACCTCTCTTACTTGATTTTCAAAATCCTTTTTGATCTCTTCAATGGCTTGAGATCATTAAATATTTATTTTGGATGTTTGGGATACAGAAGCTTTGACTTTTATGTCTTTCCCTCATGGTAAGTATTGTTCTTCCTCACCTGAAAGGATAGGAGAAGATATCTGTTCATCAAGAAAGTAACCTTCTATAGTCTTATTTTTTTTCCCATTTTTGGGTATTTTCCCAACCAGTTACTTGACTTTTGGGTCCTTTGTCAAGAGTAGGATATGCTCTGGGGATCCATAAGATCTCAGTTCCTCCAAGGTGGCACAATCAAGTGTGTACACTGGTCTGGGAGCAGGAAAAGATTTTTGTGCCCAGAATCTTAGGAGTTACCTCTCCACAGCCACTTGCCCTCTAGTTCCACCAAGCCAGCGCTGGGGGCTGATTTTCAGATAAACTGTGGGGGCAGGGCCGCCATTCAGTGTGAGATAAAGATCAGCTCCTCAGTGCCCCCAGGATTTTTACGATCCAACAATGGATGTGGGCTGCTGTAGGGGCTGCTGTGGGAACTGCTGCTGCCTGGCTGATGTGGCCTCTGTGGCTGCTGCCTGAGGCCAGAGCTATGGGAAGGCCCTTCTCCCTTCCCAGCTAGTTGAAAAAACCCTGTCACTGACCTTTGGAGCCTGTGGGTTGAGGGATCTGCAGACTGCTGCTACTGTGACTGGCGATTTTGCCCCCCAAGTGTACTCCTTCCAAGGCTGGGCTGGACTCCACTCCATGCAACAGATGTTTCCCATAGGCCTTTTAGGTCACCCTGAGCTGGAAATCTCCTCCACTCTGTTGTTCTCCACTGCTGCTGCTCCAGAATTTGTTGAGAGTCCCTCTCTACAGGTATTTTATGGGCTGTGTGGGGAGAGCCCCCATATGTGTGTCTTTCTACTCTGCCATCTTGGCTCGGCCCCCTGTGCGCTCCTCTTTCACTCAAATCCCATAGAGTTTTCCCACTGACCTTTTTGGTGTTCATGAGTTGAAAAGTCCAGAAACTGCTACAGGTGCCAATGATTCAGTCCCTTGAGGCCTGCTCTAGCCTGTCTGTGTTAGTGTGGGCCACATCAGACTGAGCTCCACTCCCCACCTGGTGCCATAGGCCCTTCCTATTGACTTTCCAGGTTATCTTGGGCTGGGGATTTGTTTCATTCTGTCATTTTCTGGGTTCTGTAGCTCTAGAACTTGTTTAGAATCATTTTTACAGGTATTTAGAGGACTTTCAGGGAGAGCTCAGGGAAGTCCCTACTTTTACTCTTTCACTCCACTCCCCACTCCATTTGTTTTTTAACACAATGCTCCAACAATATTATGATCACTAATGATATTCTTTGCAGGCAGAATCAACAGTGGTGAATCAAATAAAAACATATCATCTTAGTGCACAATGCAAAGCAATGTAAGGGCAGTGGGTCATCTAATCATGTAGCTGGGGTACCTGTCGCAACTTGACCTTGAATATACTGTATAATTGTCAGACAATAGACCACAGGGTCATAGATTTTGACTTGGAGTGGACCTTATATGTGTCCAACTCCATCATTTTTTAAATGAGAAAAATTACTCTCAAGGATGTTAAGTGACTTACCCAAGATCAGTAGAATAGTAAGTCTTCGATGTCAGATTTGAACTCACATTCTCTGATTAGAGTCAGTCTTTATTCTACTCAACCATGCTGGGGGTGAGACTTAGTAAAATGTGGGCAGAGATGAAGCTCCTTGAGGATGAATGAAATTGAATTTATATTGTAGTTTAAAGCTTGCAAAAGGCTTTTTATACCTTACCTAATTTCATCTTTAAGCAACCTTTTGAAGAGATAGGGCAGAGATTATTACCATCACTGGAGACTAGGGCACACAAAAAGAAGACAAGGGGCCTGAGTTCACAAAGTGAGTCAGTGCAAGGACCAGGACTAGAACCTTGACCTTCTGACTCCTAATGTACCATGGGGATGTCCCTTTCATGAGTAACCAACTTGTAGAGTAAGTATAATGAATCTTTCTTTTGTGTGGATACTTATCTATGAGACAATTGTCAACTTAAGTCATTTGAGTCATTCTTAGGCAAATGAAGATGATGATATACATGCTTTCATGCTCAGGAAAGTGTATGAATAGCCTCGGCGAATTTCTCAAACAACACCAAATGACTGAGCAACTCTTTGTGTAATAACTCAGTAATGCTATTTACTGGTTTTACAATGCTGGAAAGAAGGATATCTTGAGTCCTACTTGAGAAGCTTATAAGTTATCTTATATATATATATATATGTGTTTGTGTGTGTGTATACATATATACACACACATATATATGTGTATATATACACATATGCACACATATATATACACACACACACACACACACATATAGATAGATAGATATAGATAGGTATACATTTTTGATGACAACCTTCTTTATTAGTTGGAGAAAAATGACATGAAGGTTTGTTAGGATTAGACTTTAATGGTGACATGCCACAAACATTCACTTATTCTGGATAAAATAACACAATATCCAGGTAAAAAAATTATTCTGCAGGTAGTATGGTTGCAATAACACCTGTTATTCTTAGCTTCTTCTTCTGTTTATGAAAGAAAAGAGGGCATTTGGAAGATCAATCTTTATTTTCATGTGGGAAGCTGAGTGTGAGCTCTGCTTGTGTATTTCCCTTTTGTATCTGTTAATAGTAAGAACTGGAAAGCATTTAACCAATCAAAACTGTAGATGGGATGCCTTCTATTTTGAAAAGAAGTAATACCTGAATCACACTCCATTGCATTATTGTGAGAAAGAGCTATTTTCTCCTTCTGCATACTGTATTCTGTACAGTACTCAAATTAGGGTAGTACAGAATATCTGATAGTCATTCTATTTTAGTCATAATGAACAAGAATTTGGAGAACTGGGTATAAATTGTGTTCAGCACTCAGGAACCAGATTTTCCACTTGTATTACATACTTTAAATTTCAGATCGATGTAGAGTCTTCTTTCCATAAGTTCTATACAAAGAATTAGATGGACAATTCAATTTCTCTTGTTGACTCAAGTCTCCATCCCCAGTTTTTCAGGGGCTGTCATTTTATAATCTCATTTTATATAGGGATAGAGTTTATCTATTTAGAGTTATTTGTAAAACATATATATTTTGAAAGTCATAAATCTGATCAAGGAGCCTTTCATCTTAAAATGGAAGGAAGAAAAAAGACTGTCCATGTAATTTCTATTAAGCTAGAGAGTGTAGAAAGTAAAAGGTGTAACATGCAGAATCATATAAGTAAAGAGGATCAGTAATTTGCAGGAGACTGTCCTTGAGAAACTGCCAACAATAAAACTCATAGCCTCAAATGTCTATGCACAAATGAATAAAGAATAGGAGCAGATAATGTGAACCAGAGCTCCTAATACCAAAAGGCACATTTAATCTCATAGATATCTCTGAGACTTGATGAGAAGACACTCATAACTGGAATGTGGTTCTAGAAGGCATATATATATGTGTATATATTCAAAAACATAAAGGAAGAGTGCCTTTGTACATAAAGAATACATAGTTCACCAAAATATCTTACTAGTACTTTTGGTAATATCAAAAACTGGAAAGGGATGCCCATAGATTGAGGAATGATTAAACAAGTTGTATCCATGTATTAGTAGCTGTGATTGATGAGTTACATTGAAAATTATTTATCTTAGAAAAATCATGGAGAGTGGAAAGGTGATACAAGACCAAAGAAGAGATGTTGTTTCATTTTTTTTTAAAAGAGGAAGATAGAGTATTCAAACTATAGACAAGTGAAGTTGCATTTAATTCCTGGCAAAATTTTAAAATATTAAAAATATTATGTTTGAGCTTAGAGAAAAAATTAGTTGGCATGAATAAGTGGCATGATGTCATCAATAACTGGCCACATTTAAATATATATCAAAATTGTTTTTGTTGGATAGATTTCTGATACAGTATACCTGGATTTGACAGTCTTTCATCTAATCATAGAATGATAGCATCCAAAATGATCTTTACAGTTTACATTAATGGCTCTAATATGACAAAATTAAAATTAACAGAGATAAATTTAAACTTCCCTACTTAGGTCTTAAAGTTCCCTGTTTAGGTTCAAAGTTTCACAAGAGTCAAATGGTTGGACAATAACTTGTGCAAAAAAGATGTGAGAAATGCTATAAGGATGATGATGATGATGATGATGATGATGATGATGATGATGATGATGATGATGATGATGATGATGATAAGGACATTTACATAGCACCTACTATATGGCAGGCACAGTGCTGAGCACTTTACAAATATCATCTCATTTGATCCTCACAGCAACCTTGAGAGGTGGGTAATATCGTTACCCTCATTTTGCAGATGATAAACTGAGGCAGAAGTTAAATGACTTCCCTGGAATAACACAACTAGGAAATGTCTGAAGCTAGATTTGACATCAGGACTTTCTGACCCCAAGTCCAGCACATCCATTGTACCACCTAGATGCAATGGTTCAGTGGCCTGCAAACTCAGTGTTAGTCAAGATGTAATCTACGCTGGCCACATCAGAGCACATTTAGTATATTTCAGTCAGTTTTTGGTTGCACAGTTGAAAAATGACATAGATGAGATAGAATGAATCTGGAAGAAAGAAATGATAAGTTTGGTGAAGGAACTGAAGACCATGCCATACAAGGATAAATGGAAAAAGTTGAGGATGACTTGAATTATTTGCAGTGTTGTCCCAGATGAAAAGCAACATGTGGAAGTAGCAAAGAGTCAAATTTAGGGTTAATGTGAATATAAACTTCTCACCCTTAGCATTGACCCAAAGTGGGATGGGTCATCTTGGGAAATAGGACAGGTTTTAAAACTGAGGCAGAATGACCACTTGTTGAATATGTTGGCGAAAAACCAACAACTTTTTTAGGTGTATGTTGTACTAGATATACTTTGATATCACTTCCATTATTCATATTACTTATTTCTATGATTCATAATCTTTTCCACCCTAGTGGAGATTTTGTAGAAAGCAACTTTTCCTCTCCTTTCTCTTGCTGCTCCTTTAAGTCAAAGGCATATCATCAAAGACTTTTGAGATCTTTTTATTTATCAACGCATTCCATTAAGAAAGCATATTCAGTACTTCTTTGCCTAAGTCACCGTACTAGATATTGAGGAAAGGAATCCTAGCCTCCAGACTCTATCCTATGGGTCTTCACAGTACTCTTGGCATCCTTGAATAGCTCTAGTGACTATTATTTTTGTTGACTTCTTTTAGCTATGAGAGAGATTCTGATCTGTCACCTCTTTTCTGTTGCCAATTCAGATGTGGCTCCCAAAATGCTAACTGTTTCAGTTGCCCCAGTCAGCAAGTGAATATTTTTCACCTTTATGTGCAGCTCCAATGTCTCAAATTTTCAGTTGTTTTCAATCAGTATTCTGAATTCTTTTTTTCCTACACACACATACAGCTAGAGGGCAACAAGCTGGAGTAATCCTACTGAGATCTCTAGTACAACTGTGAGATTATATACCATCATCAGGAAGTCTTTCCCAACCCCTCTTGATTCTACATCAGTCTGGCACTGAGTTTTTAATGGCAGTGAGGGGGAGACAGAATGGAGAAATCACTGTGGGGTAAAGCAACAAAAGAATCAATAAAGCTTGTAGGAGGGGAAGGCAGAAATCATGCGCAAAGGAAAGCAAATTGATCAGAAATGAAACCCTGAAGTTAAGAAGAACCAGAAAGAGTCAGCACCCCATACAACTGTATGGATTATGCTACCTGGCAGTATATCTGTTAGTCTACCATAGTAATGCTTAATATTAATGCCTTCTCTCTTTTAATTATTTCCTATTTATTTGTATATAGGTTATTTATAGATCTTTGTTGGCTTGTCTCACATTAGATTGTGAGTCCCTTGAGGGTAGGGGTCATGTTTTGTCTCTTTTTGTATCCTTAGCTCTTAGCACAGTGCCTAATATATATATTTACTGACACCTTTTTCAACAATTAGCCATATCCTTTTGCCTCCTTCAAGTACAATGTAAATTTCTCGAGTACAGGTACTATTTGGTTTTGTCTTTGTATTCTTAGAACCTAACAGACCTTACACTTAGTAGGTGCCTTCTAAAGGCTTCTCAGAAATCATTCTGTGGGATTATTGCATAGAATAATACTCTAATTTCTGCTATAGTGAGAGGCAGGACAGAGATACTTTAATACTTTCTTGTGTTGGAGTGAATGCTTATAGTCCACAGTATTGTTTTTCCAGGCTTTTGCAATGTAATTTTTTCTTCCCCCTAGTAGCATCTTCAATGAGTTGTCTAGAAAACTTATCAGTAGTTTCAAAATCATCATAAGTGCATAGGCTACACACACACACACACACACACACACACACACACACACACACACACATACACACATGCACACACACTCATGTTTATATGTTTGTGTAGACACACACATGCACACATCCCCAGAAAAAATGCTGGCTATCCCATTTCCCCTAAAGAAATATGCAAATTAATTCTAACCATAGCCTTGGTATCTATATGGACACTGTGTCCATATTCCTTTCCCAGTGCCAGGCTGACCTAGAATACCACAATAGCCAATCTCCAAGAAGTTTTCCAACTTAGTGTCAAGGATGATTAGTGAGAAAGAACAGAAGCTTTTCTCCTGCTGATATTAGCAGGTATGCAGAGAAGAGTGTGACACAAGTTTGAGAAAGCACTTTCTGTAAAGCCTGGAGAGGTTCCCCCCACCTCCTGCTGAAGTACAATCATGTCCTCTAGTTGGAAAAAAAATCTCTTTATATTTTCTCTTATTTACCTATTTTCTATATTCTTGCCTGACTCCATGTTTGGCTTGGCTTTGTGCCATTGAAGGGGACATACCCCATTTGATAAATACTTTTGGTCATGTTTGTGAGAGACGAGTGACTGCTACATGGGCTTTTTTTCATTTTTCAACTTTGAATGGAAAGCTATCCAATCTTTCTGTGCTGTACTTTTGGTGGCTAATCTTCATATGTTGGCATAGTGGGATAACTTAATGCCATTACCAGTGTAACTTACTTTATGGAACAGATGGTTTCTTCCATGTCTTAATATGAAACGAATTTATGGACAACTTATATTTTTCATTGGTTTATATTGTATAATTGTAGATGCACAGAAATAAAAAATTTGACTAGAAGATGGAGCAAAATCCACTCAAAGATGAATATAAATCTTTAAAACTCATTTTTATAAGATTTATCTTATATAATAGCAATAATTTTCCAAATAAAGCAAATTCATATTGAAATTGAAAATATCATAGCAGAAAATTCCATTTGATTGTGACCAGATTTCCTCCATGCATTACATCCCATTATAGCAACCACCCAGACAATTTACCACATTCCAATTGTGGTACAGAATATCAAGAACAAGGACCACAAGCCAGCAGCCAAGTGGAAAAAGTTAACCAAGGGATAAAATGGCTTTTGTGATGCCTTTCCTCAAAGTTAGAACTTAACTGGGCACAATCTCTGACTTATTTCTTCCACAACAATGAATAGCTATGGCACCCAGACACCCTATAAGAGATATTCTTTTTTGCTCTTTCAGAACCCCCCTGAATAATGAGAATTGCTATAATGGATCCTACTTATGGTACATCCCATCTAGTAATCTGTATCTGAAAGTGGTATTAGGAGGGAGAGTTTTCCCCTAGAGAGAAGCTTATCATTAACTTAACTGCCTACCTTAATAAATTTAAGCAGCCTTTCCTTTTAAGCAGTCTATCAGTATTCTAGATTCTAGATATCTAGATTCCACCACAAGAGTGAGATGAAAACCTCAAATATCCAATGCAAAATAGGTGATAGTTCTCTTGTGATAGGCAATGTCTCCAAATCTATATCTTTACATAATGTTCTTAGAGGAAGTAAACCTAGTTTATTATCTTCGAGATTCGAGGAGTTAGGGTAGATCACCTTTGAGATCCTTTCCAGGTTTAACTTGTTGATCTTGTGATTCTTGTCATCCAAGACTATCATATAAAAGTTCAGCTCAGAGAGAATTGCCTACCTTGGGATTTCCCCTTACTTATCTCACTCACACAGTATATTCTAGAGTGGAAAAGTAATAAAAATACAGTGACTGGGTACACTACAAATTTACACTTTGCATTCTTAAGTAGGCTCTCTCTGGTGAATGGCAATCTTTATTCTATCTTGAATGACCCCCATTACATTCTTTAAGTTGTTTCTCCAAAGATTTTTCTTTCCTTTCCAATCCTTTATAGCCCTTTGTATAAGAGACTCTCCTGTAGCTGAAGACCTAGACTCCCACTTCATTGAAAAAAATAGAGCCTATCTTTTATGAGTTCTCTATTTTCCCTTTCTCCATACCTTAAAATCTCTCATCATCATTTCCCATTCTATTCTCTACTGTAATAGTAGAATTTAAGAAAGTATCTCCATGACAAAGGTTTCCCCCTTTTCTTGAGTTCTTGATCTCATATTCCATTCCTTCTCTTTAAGTGGTTGCTTTTCCCTCTTCCTTACCAAATTATTCTTCCTTTCACCTTCAATTCAGCAAATTTCCATCAGTCCTTTTCTACTACTTATAAACATTTCCAGGTTTCTACTATACTTAAGAACCATTCACCTGACTGTCATCCCTTCAAGCTATTACCCTATATCTTCTCCCCTTCACAAACTTTAAAATATACATATATATGTATATATATGTATATATATATATATATATATATGAAATTTATTTTTCAGTTCTCGACATTCACTTCTACAAGAATTTGAATTCCAAATTTTATCCCCATCTCTTCTTGCCCCCTACCCAGGACAGAATGAACCCCATCCACTACTTCCTCCAGTCTGTCCTCCCTTCTGTCATCCCTCTTCTTCCATTCCCTTCCTTTCTGTTTTCATATAGGGCAAAATAGATTTCTACACCTGTACATCTTATTTCCCAGTTGCATGCAAAAACAGTTTTAACATTCATTTTTAAAGCTTTGGGTTCCATATTCGCTCCTTTTCTCCCTCCCTACCCACACTCATTGAGAAAGCAAGCAAGTCGACATAGGTCATACATGTGTAGCCAAGCAAAACACTTCCATAACAGTTATGTTGCAAAAGACAACACATTTCCCTCTGTCCTGTCCTGTCCTCCATTTATGCTATTCTCTGCCTTGACCTGTCCCCTCACAATAGTGTTTGCTTCTGATTATCCCTTTCAATAATTTGTGCATGTTTGCCTGGGTTCTGTATAGTGGACAATGCTCTTGTGTCTTCCCAATCACCAATGGAGTGAAACAGGGCTGTGTGCTTGCTCCCATGCTTTTTTAGCATGATGTTTAAAGCCATGTTGTTAAATGCTTTCAACGAGGATGAACACAGCATCAAGGTCAACTACTGTACTGGTGGTAAGTTCTTCAATTTGAAAAGGCTACAAGCCAAGAGTAAAATAGAGGGAGCGTTGGTGCATGATTTTCTGTTTGCAGATGATTGTGCACTCAATGCAGCCTCTGAAGCTGAGATGAAATAAAGTATGGATCAATTCTCTACTGCCTGTGCTAAGTTTGGGCTAATAATTAACACCAAGAAAACACAGGTGCTCCACTAGCCACCACCACACCATCCATATGTGGAACCATTGGTTACAACAAATGGAGAAGTTTTGAATGCTGTGGATAAGTTCACTTACCTTGGTAGTGTACTTTCCAAGGATGTGCACGTAGACAATGAGGTTGACACATGCATTGCCAGAGTTAGCTCAGTGTTTGGGAGACTCTGAAGAAAAGTTTGGGAGAGGAGAAGTATTAGACTGACTGCCAAACTAAAGGTCTACAGAGCCGTTGTGTTGACCTCATTATTGTATGCCTGTGAAACATGGACAGTCTACCAGTGCCATGCCAGGAAACTGAATCGCTTCCATCTGAACTGTCTTAGGAAGATTCTAAGGATCACCTGGCAGGATAAGGTACCAGATACTGAAATTCTTGCTCAAGTTGAGCTGCCAAGTATTCAAACTATGCTTCAGAGGGTGCAACTCCAATGGGCTGGCCACATTGTTCGACTACAAAATGTACATTTGCCAAAAAGACTATTTCATGGAGAACTTGCATGGGGCAGTTGATCACATGGTGGTCAGAAGAAAGGATATGAAGAAACTCTCAAGGTCTCTCTCAAGAACTTTGGATTTGACTGTGCAACATGGGACACTCTGGCACAGGACCGGTGAGCATGGCATGCCCACAACAGAAAAGGTGCTGTGCTCTTTCAGCAAAGCAGAATTGAGATAGCACAAAGTAAATGTAGGATGCACAAATTTGGGTTATCCACCCCAAATATTTGCATGGACTATTTGCACCCAACCTGTGGTAGAGCATTCTGAGCTCATATTGGTCTGATCAGCCACAGTCTGACACACTGAAATTTCACTTTATCATGGTTATGTCATTTTGGTCCTCTTCAAAGACGAAGGACAGCAGTCAACCAACCAACCAACCAACCAACCAACCAACCAACTCCTTCTATTATTTTTCCTTTCATATCTCCTTTCCCCTGCCTTCCTGCATGGTAAAATAAATTTCTATACCCAATTGGTTGTGTGTTATTCCCTCCTTAAGGCAAACCCTATGAAAATAAGGCTCACATATTCCCTTTCATCCTCCCCCTTCTCCTCTATTGCAAAAGCTCTTTCTTGCCTCTTTTATGTGAAATGATTTGCTACCTTATAGATTCTGGATTTTAATCCTACCTCCTATGACTTCTGGAATATCATGTTCCAAGGCCTTTGATCCCTTGGTGCAGAAGCTGCTAATCCTGTGTTATTCTGATTGTATTTCCAAAATACTTGAATTGTTTCTTTCTGTCTGTTTGTAATATTTTCTCCTTGATGTGGGAACTCTGGAATTTGGCTACAATGTTCCTAGGACTTTTCCTTTTGGGGTCTATTTCAGGAGGTGATCAGTGTTCTTTCTATTTTTATTTTACCTTCTGGTTCTAAGACATCAGGGCAGTTTTCCTTGATAATTTCTTGGAAGATAATGTCTAGGTTCTTTTTTGATCTTAGTTTTCTGGTAGAACAACAATATTTAGATGATCTCTTCTGGATTTATTTTCTGGGTCAGTTGTTTTTCCAAAAATATATTCCACATTGTCTTCTATTTTTTTCATTCTTTCAGTTTTGTTTTATAATTTCTTGATTTCTCATAAAATCATTACTTTCCATCTACTCTGTTCTAGTTTTTTTTTAAAGAACTATTTTCTTCAATGAGCTTTTGTACCTCCTTTTCCATTTGCCCAATTCTGCTTTATAAGACATTCTTCTCCTCATTGACTTTTTGGACCTCTTTTGCCATTTGGGTTAGTCTATTTTTTTTTCTATTGCAGGGTACTTTAATGTTTATCTTATAATATAGTAGGAGTATCAATGTCCTAAAACTTTTGTTGAGAATTTTTCTTGTGTCTTTTTTATATTAATTTTATTTATTTTTAGTGTTCTACAATCACTATTATATAACTTAGATGTTTTTTTCCCCTACCTACCCTACACCACCCCCCTCCCTCACCAAGATGGCATACAATCCTATATAGGGTCTACACATACATTCCTATTAAATACATTTTCACTATAGCCTATGTAGAAGGACTAAAATGAATGGGAGAAATTATATAACAAACCAAAACATAACACACAAAAAAAATGACTTGCTATATTCCGCGATTGACTTTCATAGTTCTTTCTCTGGATGTGGAGGGTATTTTGCCTTAGAAGACCATTGGGAATTTTTTTTAAGTCCTTGCATTACTATGAAGTTCCAAGTCTACCAGAAAAAAAGTCTCGCACACTGTGGTCATTGCTGTGCACAAAGTTCTGGTCCTGCTTCTTTCGCTCAGCATCAGATCATATAAGTCTTTCCAGGCCTCTCTGAAGTCTTCTTGTTCATCATTTCTTATAGCTCAGTAGAATTTTTTACATTCATATACTGCAATTTATTCAGCCATTCCCCAATTGATGGGCATCCCCTTGATTTCCAGTCTTTAGCCACTATAAAGAGTGCTGCTATAAATGATTTTGTACATGGGGTACCATTTCCCATTTTTACGATCTCTTGGGGATACAGTCCTAGAAGCGATATTGCTGGAGCAAAGGGTATGCACATTTTTGTAGCCCTTTGGGCATAGTTCCAAATTGCTCTCCAGAATGGTTGCATCAGCTTACAGCTCCACCAACAATGAATTAGTGTTCCAACTCTCCCACATCCTCTCCAACATTTATAATTTTCCTGTTCTGTCATGTTTGCCAATCTGATAGGTGTGATGTGGTACCTCAGTATTGTTTTGATTTGCATTTCTCTAATCAAAAGTGATTTAGAGCATTTTTTCATATGATTATAGATATCTTCAATTTCTTCCTCTGAAAACTATTTGTTCATATCCTTTGACCATTTATCAATTGGGGAATGACTTGTATTGTACATTTGACTCAGTTCTCTATATATTCTAGAAATGAGCCCTTTATCCTCGATATTAGCTGTAAAAATTCTTCCCCAACATTATACATCCCTCCAAATTTTGGTTGCACTGGGTTTGGTTGTGCAAAAACTTTTCAGTTTAATGTAATCAAAATTATCCATCTTGAACTTTATAATGCTTTCTATCTCTTCTTTAGTCAAAAATTCTTTCCTTCTCCATAAATCTGATAAATACTCTATTCCTTGCTCCTCCAGTTTGTCCATATTATCAGTCTTTGTACCTAGATCGTGTACCCATATGGACTTTATTCTTGTGTATGGTGTCAGGCGTTGGTCTATGCCTAGTTTCTGCCACACTGTTGTCCAGTTTTCCCAGCAATTTTAGTCGAACAGTGAGTTCTTATCCCAGAAGCTGGGGTCCTTGGGTTTATCAAACAGTAGATTGCTCTATTCATTGCCCATTGTGTCTTGAGTACTTAGCATATTCCACTTGTCTACCCTTTATTTCTTAACCAATACCAAGTGGTTTTGATAACTGATACTTTATAATACAATTTGAGATCTAGTAGTGCTAGGCCACCTTCCCTAGCATTTCTTTTCATTAGTCTGTTTGATATTCTGGACCTTTTCTTGTTCCAGATGAATTTTGATATTATTTTATCCAGTTCTAGAAAATAATTATTGGATAGTTTAATTGTTATGGCACTAAATAAGCAAATTAATTTAGGTAGAATTGCCATTTTTATTATATTGGGTTGGCCTACCCACTAGCAACTGATGTTTTTCTGCTTACTTATGTCTGACTTTATTTTTGTGAAGAGTGTCTTGTAATTGTGTTCATATAGTCCCTGGCAGGTAAACTCCCAAATATTTTATAGTGTCTACCCTAGCTTTAAATGGGATTTCTCTTTCTATTTCTTGCCGATGGGCTTTGTTACTAATATATAGGAATGCAGAAGATTTGTGCAGGTTTATTTTGTAACCTGCAAACTTGCCAAAGTTGTTTTCAAGTAGTTTTTTACTTGAATCTCTGGGATTCTTTAAGTATATCATCATATCATCTGCAAAGAGTGATAACAGTTTCTTCTTTGTCTATTCAAATTCCTTCAATTTCTTTATCTTCTGTAATTGCTACAGCTACCATTTCTAGTACCATATTGAATAATATTGGTGATAATGGACATCCTTGTTTCACCTCTGATATTATTGGAAATGCGTCTAACTTACCTCCATTGCATATAATACTTGCTGAAGGTTTTAGATAGATATTGCTTATTATTTTATGGAAAGTTCCCTTTATACCTATGTTCTCCAGCATTTTTAGTAGGAATGGGTGTTGTATTTTGTCAAAAGCTTTCTCTGCATCTATTGAGATAATCATGTGGTTTCTGTTAGTTTTGTTGTTGATATGATAAATGATGCTAATAGTTTTCCTAATATTGAACCAGCCCTGCATTCCTGGTATGAATCCTACCTGATCATAATGTATTATTCTTGCCATAAGATGCTGTATTCGTTTTGCTAAAATCTTATTTAAAATTGTTGCATCTATATTCATTAGGGAAATTGGTCTATAATTTTCTTTCTCTGTTTTGTCTCTTCCTGGTTTGGGTATCAAAACCATATTTGTATCATAGAAAGAATTTGGGAGGACTCCTTCTTCCCCAATTTTCAAAAATAGTCTGTATAGTATTGGAATTAACTGTTCTTTAAATGTTTGATAGAATTCACTTGTAAATCCATCCTTCCCTGGAGATTTTTTCCTAAGGAGTTCATTGATGGCTTGTTCAATTTTTTTTTTTTTCTGAGATTGGGTTCTTTAAGTATTCAAAGTCCTCTTCTGTTTATCTGGGCAATTTGTATTTTATAAAATACTCATCATCTCATTTAGATTGTTGAATTTATAGGTCTAAAATTGTGCAAAGTAATTTCTAATTATTGTTTTAATTTCCTCCTCATCGGAGGTGAGTTCACCCCTTTCATTGTTGATATTAGTAATTTGGTTTTCTTTTTTCTTTTCCTTAAATCAAGTTGATGAAAGGTTTATCAATTTTATTAGTTTTTTCATAAAACCAACTATTGCTTTTATTTATTAGTTCAATAGTTTTCTTAATTTCAATTTTATTAATCTCTCCTTTGGTTTTCAGTATTTTTAATTTGATATTTACTTGAGGATTTTAAATTTGTTTTTTTTTTTGATCTTTTCAGCTTCATGCCCAAGTCATTGATCTCCTCTTTCTCTATTTTATTCTTGTAGGCATTCACAGATATAAAACTTCCCCAGAACTGCTTTTGTAGTATCCCATAAGATTTGGTATGTCTCATTATTGTCATTCTCTTGAATAAAGTTGTTGATTGTTTCTATGATTTGTTGTTTAACCCACTCCTTCTTTAGGATTAGATTATTTAGTTTCCAATTAATTTTTGGTTTATCTTTCCATGGCCTTTTATTATGTATAATTTTTATTGCATTATGATCTGAGAAGGTTACATTGACTATCTCTGCCTTTCTGCACTGGATTGTGAGGTTCTTATGCCCTAGAACATGGTCAATTTTTGTATATTTGCCATGTACTGCTGAGAAAAAGGTATATTCCCTTCTATTCCCATTCACTTTCTCCAGAGATCTATCATATGCACCTTATCCAGAGTTTTATTTACCTTCTTAACCTCTTTCTTGTTTATTTTGAGGCTAGCTTTATCAAGTTCAGAGAGGGGGAGGTTGAGGTCCCCCAACTAGAATCGTTTTACTGTCTATTTCTTCCTTCAGCTCCCCCAACCTCTCCTCTAAGAATCTGGATGTATACCACTTGGAGCATACATGTTTAGTAATGATATTGCTTCATTGTCTATGGTGCCTTTTAGCAGGATATGGTTTCCTTCCTTATCTCTTTTGATTAGAGCTATTTCTGCTTTTGCTTTGTCTGAGATTAGGATTCCTTCCCCTGTTTTTCTATGAGTTGTTGTACAACATATTCTGCTCCAACCTTTTACCTTTACCCTGCATGTATCCCTCCATTTCAAATGTGTTTCTTCTAAACCACATATTGTTAGATTATGGCTTTTAATCCATTCTTCTATCTGTCTTCATTTTATGGGAGAGTTCATTCCATTCACATTCACAGTTATGATTACAATCTGTGTATTTCTATGATTTTTTCACCCTTGCTTTGCTTTTTCTTGCTCATGATGGTGATTGTGTGTTGTGGCTTCTGGTTCTTTCAGTTTGAAGCTGCAGAACTTGGTGTGAAAAAGCTAAGGGCAGGTGTTAATCTATCTTTTTGTTTTGTGTTTCCCCGACCAGCCCTGGGGCTATCTTGTTAAGTGTGGAGGAAGAGTGGTCTGGTCACGGGAGATCTCCTCAGCTGAGCTGAGGCAAAGGCAAGCTTAGGGGTTGGTGATCCCAGCTGCCCTATTGTCTCCCCATTTCCCCTGGAGCACTGAAGCACACCTAGTTCCTAATGGGAGTTTTCACCCCTCCTGGGGCTCCTCTCCCAAGGCTGAGGCTCACCTGGGTCCTAGGGAGAGTTTTCACCTCCTCTGGAGCTCCTCTCCTAGCACTGAGGCACACCGGGGTGCTAGTGCAAGTTTCCACCACCCTGGGGCCCCTGTCCTTCTGGTTTGCCTCTGCCTGAGTAAGAGGAATTCCCCTTAGCTATTTTCCTAGCCTTGGGTGTTATGAGACTGTTTGTCCTGTTGGCTGTTACAGGATTTTTCTGGGGAAATATTTTATGGTTCTTTCGATGTCAACAAGAAGGGAGGAGAGAGCATTTACCATTCACTCCACCATTGTGGCTCCTAGAAGTTCTAGTAGGTGACTTACAGATGTTTAGTCTACAGCTGAAAGTCTGAGGAGCTGCTGCAGCTGATATCTTGTGCTCAGTGCCTGTCACTTGGTTGGCTCTGCTGATCTTCCACCCTGGGCTGCCACTCTGCCTTTCCACCATGCTGCTGCTCTCTGTGGCTGCCCTGGGGTTTTCCTGCTCAGTCACACTGTGTGCTATTGGCTCATCCCTGTGGAACAGGTCCTTCCCTTTGAGCTTCCAGTCTGTCCAGGGCTATGAATTTGCCACAGTCTGTCTCCTGTTGAATTCTGCACCTCCAAAATTTGTTCAGATTCTCTTTTTAGAGGTATCTGAAGGAGTTTGTCTGAGAGCTTAGGTGAGTCGTTGCTCTTACTCAGCCATCTTGGCTCCAGTGTTAGTCTATTTCTAAAGATGTTATTTTCCTCAGCAATTTTTTGGATCTCCTTTAGCAAGCTGCTGACTTATTTTTCATGATTTTCTTTCATCACTCTCATTTTTCTTCCCAGTTTTTCCTACATCTCTCTTACTTGATTTTCAAAATCCTTTTTGAGCTCTTCCATGCCCTGAGACCATTGAATTTTTTTTGAGGCTTTGAATGAAGGAGCCTTGACCTTGTTGTCTTCCTCTGGTTGTATGCTTTCATCTTCCTCTGGTCATATACTTTGATCTTCCTTTTCCAAAAAGATGGAAGAGAATACCTTTTCACCAAGAAAGTAACCTTCTTAAGTTTTATCTTTTCCCTTTTTGAGGCATTTCCCCAGTCAATTACTTGACTTTTGAGACCTTTGTCAAGTGGAGGTATACTATCTCAATCTTCAGAGGTTTTGTGCAGCTGTTCTATGAGATATCTCTAGGGACTTGTAAGTTCCTCCAAAGGGGCAGGGTCAAGGGAGAGAAGTTTAGTCCTCTCCTGGCTTGTGCGCTTGTCTTTGAGCAACTACAAGCACTCTTTTCTGCCCTAGAACTGTGAGTAGGATTCCCTCTCCACAGCCACCATCACCTCCACCACACCAGCACTTCTCCTTACCCCAGGAGCACCACTCAGGACTGAGATTCAGTTCAGCTGCTCAATTCCCCCCACTGTCTGTAGGCTGAGAGTTCCACAATCTGCTGCTGCTGTGGCAGTGGCAGTGGCTGTAGCCACCCTAGGACTGGGGCTGGGGCTGGGGCTGAACCATGCTCCCCTCTCACCCAGGTGGATGAGCTTTATCACTGACCTTTGAAGCTGTCTTTGGTGTTTGTGGGTTGAGACATCTGGAAACCAGAGCATCTGCCTAGGATTCGGCACATTGAAGTCTACTCCAATCTAGTCTGTGTCAGTGAAGCTCACACTATACTGTGCTCTGCTCTGAGACTGGTGCAATAGACCCTTCCTGTTGGCCTTCCAGGTGGTCTTTGGTTGGAAATCTGTATCACTCTATCATTTTGTGGTTTCTACTGCTCTAGAATTTGTTTAGAGTCATTTTTAACAGGCATTTTAAGGGCTTTGGGGGGAGAGTTTGAGTAGGTCCCTGCTTCTACTCTGCCATCTTGGGTCCACCGACAAACTTTAAAAAATGATTATTCACACTCCCTGCTTCACTTTCCTCACTACCCTCTGTAATCAGTTGCTTGCAAATTGACTTCCACCACTCAACTGGAACCTCCTCTAAAGTTTCATTCTAGAGCCAACTTTCTTCTTTATCTATAGCCTCTTCCATTATAATGTAAGTTACTTGAGGGAAGGACCTGCTTCATTTTGTACTTCATGCATTCCCTGGTAATAAATTCTTGTGGATTGGTTTGTGATCTCATTACCTCCCAAAGGTTCCATTATCATCTCTATATAGATCTCCAAAACTCCCGTACTACATTACCTAAATTCTCATTCCCATGGCATGAGAAGGCACCACACTCCATGAGCAAAGCGGAATCCAGAAATATTCCCATTCTAAATATTCACGCTACTTTTGTCCAACCTCCAGTAAAGCTTTTTGAACTTGGACTGATTAACTACAGCTAACCTCACTATCATGCTATCGCTGATCCTCTTCAAAAATGAAGGACCATCAACCATACCAACTGCCTACTAATAGTTTACTCCTCATGACATACTTAATGATCCAGTGATCCAGTGATACTGGACTTCTTGCTATTACTGTCTCATAACTCTATGACTTTTCATTGTCTGTCTCTCATGTTTGGAATGCTGTCCTTCCTTACCTACCTTACCTAAAAAGTTCAGATCTCATCTTCTATAGAACACCTTTCTTAGTCGTCCTTACTATTTATGCCTTTTGTCCTGAACTAAGTGGCTTAGTGGATAGACTACTGGGTCTGAGGTCAGGAAGAACTTAGTTCAAATCCAGTTGCAGACACTTACTAGCTATGTGACTCTAGGCAAATCACTTAACCTCTGTTTATCTCAGTTTCATCTGCAAGATGAAGATAATAATGGCACTTACTTCACAGGGTTGTTGTGAGAGTGAAATGAGATAATACTTGTAAAGTATTAAGCACAGTTCCTGGCACAGAGTAGGTATTTAATAAGTTCTTCCTTCCTTCCTTCCTTCCTTCCTTCCTTCCTTCCTTCCTTCCTTCCTTCCTTCCTTCCTTCCTTCCTTCCTTCCTTCCTTCCTTCCTTCCTTCTTTCCTTCCTTCCTTCTTTCCTTCCCTCCTTTTTCCCATCTTTCCCTTATTTTCCTTCCCCTTTCCCCTTTACATTTGCTTTCTCTTCCTCTTCCACTTTCTTTCTCTTTTCTTCCTCTTTCCCTTCTCCTTCCCCTTCCCTTTTCTGTTTCCTTTCATCTTTCCCTTTTCCTTTCTCTTTCCCTTCCTCTTTATATTTCCTTCTCCTTTCCTTTTCCTTTTCCATTCTCTTTCTCTTCCTTCTTATTTTTTATGTACATCTTTTAAACATGTTGTTTCTGCCATTAGATTGTGAGATCCTTGAGTCCAGGAACCATATTTTTGTCTTTCTTTATAATTTCATATCTTGACACAGTGTCTGGCCCATACTAAGTCCTGATTGAACACTTACTGAGTAGCACTATCACTTTGAGGTCCCATAGCTATATCAGAACAGAACTTGTATTTTCTCCCATTTCTTCTTCAAATTTCTCAGTTTCTGTTTCTCATGTTATGATACTTCCAGTCATCTAGATTGATAAACCCAGAGTAATAGATTAATCCTTGCTTTTTCTTGATCTTCACTCCCTTAGTCTACTCCAAGAAGTTATCAAGTCTTATCAATTCTACTTCTTATATTCGTTTTCTCTCTTCACACTGGAATCACTACCATAATGTGATCTTTCATCACCTTTTACCCAGACCTTTGTAAGAATCTTCTAATTGAGCTTCTGGTATCCAACATTTCATTTCTAATTACTTTTTCTCTTATTCTGAAAATTACTTCTTTAATGTAGGTTTAATTTTTTTGGGGGGGAGGAGTAAGGATATGCTCTTTGAGAATCATAAGGTATTACTGTAAAAGAGCTCCCCTGGTTTAGACATGCTCTCATACCCTTTACTCTTCCTTCTTTTCTGGAATCTTTAGATTTTTGAGGTATCTTCTAAGATGGCATCTTTCATTCTGGAAATATGCAACCTTCTGGAATGCTCAGCCAAGGCTTTGACAGACAATCTACTGGATCTCCCCACCAGTGGCATAAGAAGCACAAAACCAGTCAGATGTTCATAAGTGAGACCCTGCCCCTCTACAAAAGTTGTGGCTATGCTATGACTGACTTAAATGAGCAGCTCTGATGTGTGAAAAAGAGAACCAAAGTGTTTCCATGTGTGTCCCATTGATCTTATCTGAGTATTCCACATTCAGAGGAAAGACTCTGAAAGGAAGATCAGTACTTTTTCTCTTTTTACTGAGACTTGAATATTATTGCATCTGTGGACTAGTGAGATCTGGTGTCCACTTCATCCATATCCCTGGATTTTTCAAGCTGTTCATTTTATGAATTAAAGCGTATTTGTAATAAGCATCCATTGATTTTAGGGCCTCTGGACAGCCTTCCTTTTGTGTAAAAGTCTCTAAATTCAAGGCAACCACAAGGAACTGGGACTCAAAAATATTCAATAAGTCAGCTGTTTCAGGACTGGGGGTGCTTTTTAATGATGCTTAGTTTCACCACTCATTTAAAATAAAATACATGCTCCTTAGCCTGACATTTAGAGCTCTCCAGAATCCAGATGTTTTCCATCTACCTTCCCAAACACTTCAAGTTACTCTATTTACTCCCTCACTCCTACATTCTAGCCAAACTATATTCCATCTCCTTTCTCTATATGTTTGCAGAAGCTGCACTCCCATCCCTTGAATGATCACTTTCCTTATGCATATGTCTTAAAATCCATCATTTTCTTCAATATTCACCCCAGGTATCACCTATATATAGCCTTTCCTGGTCTCTTAAGTTCAAAGGTTCTTAATGTAGGGTCTGTAAACACTAAAAAAAAACAAAACACCAGAATATGTAATAACTCTATTTCAATATAGTTGTTTCCCTTTGTAACCCTGTGTATTCTATTTCATGCATTTAAAACATTATCCTGGGACTGGGGTCTCTGATGCAAAAGAAAAAATTAGGTTAAGAATCCTTACTTGTTATTTGGATTGTTTTCATCAAGTTTTTCTATTTATGTCTCTGTGTCATGAATTCCATAAGTAGAATATAGGCTTCTTTACGGCCAAGGGTAGCACAGTTCCCTACACATAGTGCTTAATAAATATTTGTTATTTGAAGATTGAATTATTGATACTCTTGCTTATCATTAAAGCTCCAAGTGTCCAGTGGTGATTTTTTCTTCCCTTCAGTATGTCACATTCTTCCATACTCCACATTCTCTGGTCTGGTTTTGATTCCCCTCTGCTTGCTCAGCTCTTTTTTCTTCTTTATTTTTGCTTTTTAGCACTTTTTCCTCCTCCTTTTAAAGAACACTCCATTCTGTCTGACAAAATTGGAAAGCAGAAAGTCATTCCTTTTTACCCCGTGCTCTAATAGGGAGGCCAGCTTATATTTTGTACACATCTTGTAGTTACTCAACATTGGCAGAAATACAAACATAGCACAAGCTCTTTAGGTCACTAAAATATCCTCGTTGTCCTCTACATTTGCTAACAGGGAAATCCTCAGTTCTCTTTCATTCTTGTTGCTAAGTGCTGTGGCAGACTGCCTGCCTTGGGGCGGCCCCAGAGGCAATTTCTCTTCAGGGGATCTTAAGTGAAGGTTTTTTTTTATAGCTTGCTTTCCCAGTGTCTTTTTAACCCTAAGTTAGTTGGTATTATTTATACAGATGTATTTGATCTGAAATTAGCAGATTCCTAGGAAGTGAAGGCAAAAAAATGATGAATTTATTTTAGTTAGAATTTGCGGTGGACAGTGACATGATTAGGGGATGAAAAGATGGGCTTGGAGAAGAGATGGTTATTTTGGTCCAGAGTGACTCTATTTGGTTGTACAATACTAACCAAATCCTTCACAGAAAGTCTGTGGAATGTCCCTTGGAGCAAAATAGATCATGATTGGATAGCCCTAGCTTCTTTTGAGCTCTGAGCAAAGTGGGGATTGGAGCTGTTTCAGGACTGGGGGTGCTTTTTAATGATGCTTAGTTTCACTACTCCTCCATGGCTCAATTTATTGTTCAGAATTGATGGAGATTTAAGTGTTTTAAAAGGGATTTTAGACACTGGCCTCTGTCATAATGTGAAGTCCAAAGCATTAAGAAAAAAATATTTCACCTTGCTGAAAGATGAGAAAATGAGAAATGATTATTGACAGAATTAGAAAGAAGTTTTTCTTCATCTAAATGACTCATTTTTTTCCAGTGAAATGTTTGGATTGCATTTTCTGTATAACTCAGGGAATTGTGTCAGGCTTAGGGGATATATTCATATTTTGAAATGTAGCCTATTTCACCTTTCACAAGATAAATATGGAAAAAAATTTCAATATCAGCATATCACCCATCTATTACTAACATCTCCATAGATAGAAAAGGGTAGAGAAAAATGAAAAAAATATGAATAAGCAAAACTAATGATTTACTGAATATTACTGGGACGAACTGAAGTCTCTGAGAAGCTTCTCTTGTATTGAAAGATCAGTGAATCTGGTGTTTAGGTCTAGTTGTCAATATAAAAAGAGATAGAAAAGATAAAATACTGATGCTCTAATTAGAAAGGCATGTTATTATGTAACTGACAGTGAAAAGATGGAACTGTTTAAAGTTGGATAGGAAGCTTCAGCACACCTAAAGATAAGTTTCACTGCTTTTGGACCTGGTCTTCAACCTACAAATGCTGGCACTAAGCAATTTTGCATTTTTTTCCTCATTCCCTGCCAAAGGCATTCTGTCTAACATTCCAGCTTTATTTTCCACATGGTTCCAGATAGGAAATATTCTAGTAAGATAGCTGTATATTTCCTCAATGAATGTTAACATAAGATAATCAGAGGCAGGTAGGTGGTACACTGGATAGATTTCTGGGCTTAAAGTAGGGAAGACATAAATTCAAAATCAGCCTCAAATACTTACTACCTGTGTGACCTTGGGCAATTCACATAACCTCTCTTGCTTCAATTTCCTCATCTGTAAAATGTAGACAATAATAGCACCTACCTTCCAGGGTTGTTTTGAGGATGGAATGAGATAATATTTGTAAAGTGCTCAGCACAGTACCAGACTATAGTAGACTCTTTATAAATGTGATCATTATTATTATCATCATTTAGCAGGTTGCTTTATGACTATCCTTTAATTTATTAAGGTGATTAGTTGAGACCATTCACATCTTAGATTAACCCAACAATTCTCAAGCATTTTGAAGTTCAGGAAATTTTTTCTGCAGAATTAATACAGTAATTTTGGTTCCCAAGGGTAGTAACCCTGGTCATGGTCTCAAATCAGCTTTGTAATTTGTAATGTAGAAAGAACATAAGATGTAAATGAGAGAAACTCAGATGTGAGATGGAGAACTTGGAAAATCCTACAACTTTGAGAGACCATTGTGTACCCTAAGGCTGCTGATAGTGAAGCTGGTCATCTTGGGAAAGGACAGATTGGATCCAGGACAAGGAAGATAGAACCTTGAGAATAGCAATGGGAGAGATGAGCAAAATGGATACCTGATAGCTTCTTAATTTAGCTAATTATTTTTGCTAAATGCAGTTGTTTCTAAGTCAAAAAAGAAATGAAAATGATACTACCAGTAGGCATATACTTCAAACTGATCAAAGGTAAAGACTTACAGAGCTATAGCAGCTCTTTTTGTGGGAGTAAAATCTGTAAACTAAGATAATAAGCACCTGTAGGGAAATGACCAAACAAATGGTAGTATATGAAAGTATGGAATATCACTGTAATATAAGAAATGATGAAATGGGCAATTAAAGGAAACTAGAAGAAAAGGAAACCATATGAACGGATATAGAGTGAAGTGAACAGAGCTAGGAGGAAAATGACAAAATGGCATTATAAGAAAAATCAACTTTGAAAGACTTTAGAATTCTGTTCAATTCAATGACAAACCACAATTCCAGAAAACTGAAGATGAAGCATGCTGATTCTGGCCTGTCAGAGAGATAATTGACATAAAACGCAGAATAAGTCATACATGTTCTGAACTTGGCCATTGTGGGAATTTGTTTTACTTGACTAGGATTCTCTTATTAGAGTTTTTTGATTGTTTAGTTGTTGAGGGAAATCAAGTGGTAAAGAAATAAATGCTTTTTAGTTCAAAAAATAATACAGAAACATGGAGATAAGATGGAGTAGTAGGAAGTATAGCCAAGCTCCCAATACAACTATTTCACAAAGGTATAGAAATCATGACTAAGTCCTAATCAGAAAATCCAAGGAAAAATATCCTACTGAGTTATATTTCTAAACAAGGGCATTTTATGGAGACAAACGGAGAGGTCCGTAGACCCTGGGGACAGAGTTTAGCCAGCATGATTCCACGTAGAACATTCTAGCATGCAGGAACTGAAAGAGGACCTAGGCTGTGCACCAGGAGGAGAAGGGGTCCTAGACCCAGATAAGGGGCCCCCACTCTTCTGCCAAATGCAGGAAGAGGCACAAATTGGTAGCCCTATCATTCAACACCCAGTTTTGGGTCACATATGCAGGGTGGACTGAAAAGGAGACCTACAGAAGGTGGAGTTCTAGTAAGTTACTGTGCTGGTCCCTAAGTTGTATATATAGAAAGGAGAAAGTTCAGGAAAAAAAGAGTACCTGTAGGGCCCTGACCCCAGGAGCAAAGTGGGGTCTCAGTTCTGGTTTCCAGTCCAGTCTGAAGCCTCCAAAAAAATAACCAGGGCAAGATTACCAAACCAAAGGAGAGCCTGCTATACTTTTATTTTGAACCTGTAGAGTTGTCCATCTGTTTTAAAGTGGTTGAATGCAGCAGCAGAATACTAGAGATTCAACCAGGGGACAAACAGACAGATGTGCTGCTCAGACCCAAATCTATATAAGGAGTTTGAAGAGCTCAGTCAAGAGCCCAATGATCAGACTGTACTTTGAATGAAACCAATTTGGGAGCTCTAAAACTTGTTGGTTCCCAATCTGAAGCTTTCTGTGATCCTGGAATAACAGTACTCAATACCTGAAGAAAAAGAATTACCCAAGGAGACATAAGCCCAGCCCTGCAGAAGCATGTAGACAATGACCCTAACATAAAGTCTAATGTCAGGACTTGGAAGAAGAAATATGCAAAACAAAACAAAGAAACAGAAAGAGTCCCATAAAGAGGGATTATGGTTGCAAAGTCACTTAAGACATAAATCCAAACGAAGAAAATGACTCTAAAACTTTTAAAAGCAAAACTCCAATGAAAAACATAGCTTGTGTACAATTTTAACTAGAATTCCTAGAAAATATGAAGTGAGTTAGCAAATAGGTATTATGATTTTTAAAAATCAAAGAAAGCACTAGAGAAAAAACTGGGAAAAGAAATGAGATCCATGAAAGAAATATTTGGAAAATAATTAATAGTTTGGAATAAAGCAAAATATTACCAAAGAAAGAAACTTACTGAAAATTAGAATGAACCAATAGAAGAAAGTGATTTCATGAGAAAATGCAAAATTGAAATTCTGAAAAAATAGAAGCCAATGCAGTGTATCTCACAGTAAATTAGCTGATCTGAAAAACCAAACAAGGAGAGAAAATTTATGCCATTGGGCTACCTGAAAACCATGACCAAAAAATAAATTAAACATCATATTTCAACAAATCATAAAAGAACTGTTAGATTTCTGGGAACTAGATGATAAAAATAGAAAGGGTCTAATAGTTACCTCCTGAAAGAAACCTCCAAATCTAAACTCCATAAACATTACAGCACAAATACAGGATTTCCACATCACAGAACAAATATTATAAACATTCAGAGAGGAAGAATTCAAGTACTGAGGAGTCACAGTCCAGATCACAAAATATTTAGGAGTCAGCATTGTAAAGAAGTGGAGACCTTGCAAAACAATATTCTGAAAGGGCAGCAGGGACAGGACCCAGAAGAGGCTTCAGGGAGCCACCAGCAGCAGCAGTTCTCAGATTGCTCAAACCACAAATGCCAAAGACAGCTTCAAAGGTCAGTGAGAAAGCTCCTTCACCCAGGAGAAGGGAACGTGGTCTGGACTGCCAGCAGCAGCCACTACAGAGGTAGCATTCATTTTTGGAGGCCTCTGCCTAAAGCCCCTGGGAGAGCTGAGCTGCTGATCTGAATCTCAGCCCTGAAGGTAGCCCTGTAGTGAGGAGGACTGCTGGTGTGGTGGAGCTGGAGGTGATTGTGAACAAATTCTCATATTCTGGGCAGAAAAGTTTTTGGTTACTCCCAGACCAGCATGTAAGCCAAGAGAGGAGTAAACTGCTCTCCCTTGATTGTGCCAGCTTGGAGGAACTGAAAATTTACAGGTCTACAGAGTATACCCCATCTTAACAAAGGACTCAAAAGTCAAGTAACTGGCTGGGAAAATGCCCAAAAAAAGGGGAAAAAAAAATGAGACTTGGTGAACAGGTATTTTCTTCTATTCTTTCAGATGAAGAAGAACAATGCATATCATCAGAGGAAGTCAAGGCTTCTGCATCCAAAACCTTCAAAATAAATATTCAGTGTCTCAGGCCATGAAAGAGCTCAAGGATTTTGAAAATCAAGTAAGAGAGGTGGAGGAAAAATTGGGAAGAGAAATGAGAGCAATACAAGAAAATCATTAAAAGTGAGACAACAGCTTGCTAAAGGAGACTCAAAAAAAATGCTGAAGAAAATAATACCTTTAAAAACAGGCTAACCCAAATGGTGAAAGAGGCCCAAAAAGCCAATGAGGAGAAAACTGCTTTAAAAATCAGAATTAGACAAATGGAAAAGGAGGTTCAAAAGCTCACTGAAGAAAATAGTTTTTTTAGAAATTAGAATGGAACAGGTGGAAGCTAATGACTTTATGAGAAACCAAGAAATTACAAAACAAAACCAAAAGAATGAAAAAATAGAAGACAATGTGAAATATCTCATTGGGAAAACAACTGACCTGGAAAATAGACCCAGGAGAGACAATTTAAAAATTATGGGACTACCTGAAAGTCATGATCAAAAAAAGAGCTTAGACATCTTGCATGACATTATCAAGGAAAACTACCCTGATATTCTAGAACCAGAGGATAAAATAAATATTAAAAGAAATCACCAATCACCTCCTGAAAGAGATCCAAAAAAACAACTCCTAGGAATATTGTAGCTAAATTCCAGAGTTCCTAGGTCAAGGAGAAAATGTTGCAAGCAGCTAGAAAGAAATAATTCAGGATAACACAAGCTCTAGCAGCTTCTACATTAAGGGACTGAAGGGCTTGGAATATGATGGTCCAGAAGTCAATGAAACTAGGATGAAAACCAAGAATCACCTATCCTGCAAAACTGAGTATAATACTTCAGGGGAAAAAAGTGGTCATTCAGGGAAATAGAGGACTGATTCAAGCATTCTTGATGAAAAGACCAGAACTGAATAGAAAATTTGACTTTCAAATACAAGAATGAAGAGAAGCATGAAAAGGTACACTGGAAAGAGAAATCATAAGGGATTTTCTAAAGTTGAGCTATTTACATTCCTACATGGAAAGATATTATTTGTAACTCTTGAGAATTTTCTCAGTATTTGGATAGTTGGAGGGAGTATACATACACACACACATACACACACACACAGACAGAGAGCACAGGGTGAGTTGAATAAGAAGGGATGATATCTAAAGAAGTAAAATTAAGGGGTGAGAGAAGAATATATTGGGAGGAGAAAAGGAGAAATGGAATGGGGCAAATTATCTCTCATAAAAGAGGCAAGAAAAAGCTTTTTCAGTGGAAGAGAAAAGGGAGGAAGTGAGAGGGAAAAGTGAAGCTTACTCTCTTCACATTTGGCTTAAGGTTGGAATAACATGCTCACTCAATTTGGTATGAAAATGTATCTTATATTACAGGAAAGTAGGGGAGAAGGGAACAAATGGGATGGGGGGATGATAGAAGGGAGGAAAAATTGGAGGAGGGAGTAATTAGAGGTAAAAACTTTTGAGGAGGGACAAAGTCAAAGACAAGAATAGAATAAATGGGGGGCAGGATAGGATGGGAGAAAATATAATTAGTCTTATACAACATGACTATTATGGAAGTCTTTTGCAAAGCTACACATAAATAGCCTATATTGAATTGCTTGCCTTCTCAGTGGGGATGTGTGGGGAGGGAGGAGGGGAAAGAAGTTGGAACTCAAAGTTTTGGGAGTGAATGTTGAGATTTGTTTTTGCATACAACTGGGAAATAAGAAATACAGGGAATGGGGTATAGAAATCTCTCTTGCCCTACAAGAAAAGAGAGAAAATGGGGATAAAGGAAAAGAGGGGTGTGATAGAAGGGAGGGATTATTGAGGGAAGGTGTAATCAGAATGGAAGGCATTATGGGGTGGGGGAGGGGAGAAATGTGGAGAAAATTTGGAACTCAAAATTTTGTGAAAATGAATGTTGAAAACTAAAAATAAATAAATAAGCATTAAAGTTTTTTAAAAAAGACTCCAAAAGGGAAAAGATATAGGCTTGCAATGAAGAATAACATCCATACAAATGACTAATCCTACAGGGGAAAGTCTGGGGTCCTTAATGAAACAAAAGACTTTCAAACATTCTTCATAAAAAGACCAGAATTACATAGAAATATTGAAATAAAAACATAGGAATCAAGAGAAACATAAAAAGATGCACATGAGTAAGCAATTATAAATGAAAAAGGGAAAACTGATAATCTTATAATATGGTGAGAAGATACATTTATCCACTCAGAACTCTTACCATCTGATGTCGTAGAGGCAGTTAAATTGGACAGAGGGCTTGGGAGTGGTTCTGTTATGTTTTGATGATTTTAAAAGAAGAGTGGAAATGAGGAGAAAGAGGGATGCACTGAGGGAAGGGAAAGAAGAGGAAAGATGGGAGAAATTATCTTATACTAAGAGTACAAAAATCCTTCCTCCTTATTTGTATAATAGAAGTTTATACAAATAAACAAGGGTTGGTGGTGGGAGGCAAATGCCACCTGAGGCTGGTTCTCATCTGAATTATTCAGAGGAGAGAAGAATACAGACATACAGATGGAAACAGGAAAAATGCTTCAATCAACAGTGAAACTGAAGGGAAAGGGAAGAGAAAGCGGTAAATAGGAGGAAAATTAATTGAAAAAGGGATTTGTTTGAAAGCCTAGATTATGAAGAGGGACTTGAAAAGAAAGGATAAGAATCTATTCTGAGGGTCTGCAAGAAGGAGAGAGAAAAGGGATAGAAGAGAAGAAAAAATTACAGCAAACATAGAGCACTGGTGCTGAGATTGCTCCTCTCTCATCACCCTTTTCATCTTTATAAAGAAAAGGTAGAAAACAAAGAGAAGGAAAAGTATAAGAGAATGGGACAGAGGGAAATAGTACAAATTAATCATCATAATTTTGTGAATGAGACATACTCATAAAATGAACAGGGAATAGTAGAATGGATTGAAAAGCAGAATCCAACAATGTGTTGTTGATAAAAATAGACTTGAACAAGAAAGATTCATATGGAGTTCAAACAAGGGCATTGAGCAGAATCTATTGTGTTTCAGAGGAAGTAAAAAAGGCAAGGGTAGCAATCATGATTCCAGAAAAGTCAAAGTAAAAATAGACTTGGTTAAAAGAGATACACAGGGAAATTACATTTTACTGAAAGCTACCAGACAATGAATTAATATCAGTACCACACACTTATACACCAAATGGCACAGTATTTAAATATTCAAAGAAAAAAATTAAAGTACAGAGAAATAAATAGTAAACCTATAATGGTGGGGGACTTCAATTTAGGCCTCTTAGCTTTATATAAGTCTAACAAAAAGACACACAAAAATGAAGTGAAGGATCTGAAAGAATTTTAGAAAAGTTATATATTTTAGATTTCTAGACATTATTGAATGGGGATTGAAAGGAACACACACATATGATGACATACACACATACTTATATGTATATCTCCTCAGTATGGCACATCGAAAAAATAGGTCATGTAATAGGGACTGGAAGCTTCACAAATACATAAAAGAAGACATGTTTGATAGAGGGTGACTGAAGAAATAACTATAATTGGAAACAGTCCTAGAGAACGTGTGACTCAAAAAAACATTCACAAAAACACTCAATAGTTATATAAAAATACTGACAACAAAACAATATGTGAAAATCTTGGAGATGCAGTCTAAATAGTAATTAGGAAAAAATACATCTTTAAACATTTTCAGCAACGAAAGAGGGAGCAGATCAATGAATTAGGATGTGATTAGAAAAAAATGGAAAAACAACAAATTTAATACCTTCAGTTAAACACCAAAATAGAAGTACTAAAAATCAAAGAATAGATTAAAATTGAAAGTAAAAACCCCATTGAATTAGTAAAACTGAATGAAAAAATAAAACAATAAGTCAGACAAGCCACTAGCTAATGTGATTTTTAAAAAAGAAAACAAAGTTACTAGCATGAAAACCAAAATGGTGAATTCACAACCAATGAAACAAATAAAATAAATTAAAAATCTTTTGCTTAGTTACATATTAATTAAACTTATTAGCTAAGTAAAATGGAGAAATGTTTGCAAAAAATTAAATGCTCAGATTAAAAGAACAAGGAATAAAGGACTTAAATAATACAATCTCAGGAAAAGAAATTGAACAATTCATAAAAGAATTCTCAAAGCAAAAAATAAATAAACCAGGCCTAGATACCATTAAAACTTATCAAATATCTAAAGAAAAATTAATTTCAAGACTATATAATCTATTTGTAAATAGGAAAAGAAGGATTCATTCCAAATTTTCTTTGATAAAAATATGAACTTGGTGTCTAAACCAGGGTTTGACAAAATAGAAAAAAAACACTATAGAGCAATATCCTTAATGAATATTTCTGTAAAATTTTTAAATAAAATATTAGGGAAAAGACTGTAACAACATTTTATGAAGATTACACATTACTATCAGGTTGGATTTATACCAGGAATTCAAGATTGGTTCAAGATTAGGAAACTTCTACATATTATTGTCTATATAAAAAACAAGAACAAAAAAAAATCATATGATCACATCAATAGATGTATTAAAAGCTTTTGACAACATACACCAACTATTCCTTTAAAAAACACTAGAAATCATTGAAATGAATATGATATGTGCTGTGATATGATACATTTTATCTATCTGAAGCCTAGAGCCAATATTGTCTGCAATGATGATAAACTAGAGACCTTCTCAGTAAAATCAGGGGTAAAACAAAGATGTTCATTATCACTATTATTATTCGTTATAGTGGTAGAAATAATTATAGCAATAAGACTAGAGAAAGAAATTTAGGTGATAAGCAGAAGCAAACAGGAAACAAATTTGCTACTTTTTGCAGGTGATATGATGGTTTACTGAGAGAACACCAGAGGGTCAAAGGTAAAACTATTTGAAATAATTAACTTAAAGTGCAGAACATAAAATAAAGCCAAAGAAATCATCAAATTTTCTGTATGTTACTATAAATTCAGAAAGAAGGGAAAAATTTTTTAAAATAACCGTAGGAAGTATAAAATATTTGAGAGTTAATCTGCCAAGACACACACACAGAAACTATATGAACACAACTATAACACACTCCTTATGCAAATAAACACAGATTTAAATAATTGGAAAAATATTAATTTCTTATGGGTAAGCCAAACTCATTACATTATGTTTATAATTACACCAAAAGTTTCATTTTAATTTAGTTATATTAATATATTAGCAAATAGTGATAATTTCTAAATTAATTTAACTATTCAGAGCCATGACAATAAACTGCCAAAGAATTACTTTATAGAACTAGTAAAAATAATACCAAATTAATCTGAAGGAACAAAATGTCAACAATCTAGAGGGAATTACTGGGGAAAAAGTGGGAAGGAAGGAGCCATTAGCAGTTCTAGAACGCAAACTATATTACAAACTTGTAATCATCAAAACAATTTGGTACGAGTCAAGAAATAAAAAGTTTGATCAGTGGAATAGACTAGCTACATAATATACAGAACTAAAGGAATGCAATAGCCTACTGACTGAAAAACCCAGAAATCCACAGAGATAAAAGTATGTGTGGTTTATAGATTAAAAAAAAAAGATCTCTCTCTTCCACTCTCTAATTTACTGACTGCCCCAAGAACTTCTGTTCTTGCAAGTAGTTTATTTAATTCAATAACTTCTATTTGGTATTTTAGGTTGAAAATATTTTCTTTCTTGCTAGTTATGTAATTGCTCAAATAGATAAAAGGGAAAGTGACAAACATTAAAGCTAAAATGCCTTTTTTCCCTCATTACCTTGAAAAATAGACTGAACCCATACATGCACCATATTGGTGGAGGCTGCCTCTTTTACTGAGCCTTCTGACAGAGGTATTAGGTTGTATTTATAACAGCTGAGGAGAGCATGCCCTGAAGAATGAACTTAATTCTTCATCTGCCAGGGATTCTTTTATGAATGACAATGATGTGTCCCTTGTGTTTTCTTTCTCTCCTATTGTCTATTTCGTAAAACTGCATCTGACAACCTAATTTCATATAACCAATAACATAAAATAGCAAGGTAATTTTTGTATGTCCATTTATCTTTCCAAGACTGAGCTATTTTTAACAAATAGTTCCACTTCACTTCTTTGCAAAGCTTATCTCCTTTGAGTTCTTGGACTTGATTATCATTCTTGAAGCTTCTTTTCAATGATCTTCCCAGAAGTCAATCTAAAATATTCCTTCTCATGCACACGTACATATATGCTTGTCTATTTGTTTGGCAGTAGAAGTTGAATGAGTATTTAACAATCTTTTCATTCAACAAACACTTAACAGTTATTTTGTGTAAGGTACCAAGGTCAGCACTACAGAGGCTATGGAGATGCAATCAGTCCTCAACTTTCATGAGAATGATATTCCTAGAAAACAGAGCAAAAGTAAGAAATGAGAATGTTGATACGTTGAACCTGTGGGAAATAGAGTGTTCAGTTCCTGCTACTATCAAAACCTGTAATGTTTTGCTGGAGATTGCTGAAAATATACCTTTCTTTATACACTTCTTTATAACAAGACATTAATTCTGATAACATACACTTTTCATAACACAGCAAAGAATGCAGGGGAGAGAAGAGACAAAGCCAGACAGGATAGAGAAGAGTAGGATAGCCATGTCAGAAGAACCCTGAGGTAAAACAAAAAGAGGAAGTGGGCAGCCTGCCATCTCTAATTTTCCTTTTGACTCTGTGATGGAGCTATTCCCTGATGAAAAGAACATGCCTGGAGGTGAGTCCCCACACTCTATGGATACCCTGGCTGGGCTGCTCCACTTGGTGCAGCACTGACTGGGATGCCTATTAGCACCAGTGAAAGGGTGGGGTGACCACCATCACATTTACTCAAACACTTAGGCACTTTTCCATTTTTTTTTCAATTCTCTCAACAAGCACTAGAGAGGTTACTTTAGCACTTTCTGGAAGGGATTCATCGACACTTTTATGAAAACTTTCCTCTTTTTTGTGGATATTACAAATTGTTGATTCCTTAATATCAAACTTGGGCCAACAATAGCTACAGAAATTCTACCATAAAGTTTACCTAACACTTTTATTTTCTTACTAAGTCACATCGCTTCCTTTGCTAGCTTTGGGCTTAGAACCCAAAGGATTGTACTGTGCCTCGGGGGGGTGGGGGTGGGGAGAGAGCATAATCACAACAAAGAACTTGAGTTTTAAAGGCAAACAAGGAAAATATATGATGAATGCTACTTAGTGAACTAAATAGTTCACTAGTCACTTCACAAACTTGCTGGCATCATGCCTTTCATTTTTTCTGTACTGCACATAGTTGAGAATGTGCTAGGTTGCTGACACTTTTGCTTTGCCATAGCTGAGAATGTGCTGGGTTGCCAAAGCAAAAGTGAAAATGAGGATATTAATAAAATCATCTGAATGATTAAAGTCAAGAAAATTAAACGCTTAAATGTTCAGGATTGATTGTAAGTATTCCACAATTCCTCCCCTCAGGGAGCTTATAGTCAGAAGTGAAAATATGATAAGCTCACACATAACTGATATCTAAGGGATAACATAATAAGAGTCACAGGGAAGACAAAAACAAAGTATTATGGGCTTTCACAGAATTGAGATAGTATATTCAATGGGGGTCTTCATGAAAGAGGTGGTTTTTGAGGTGCCACTTGAGACATGAGTAGGATGTAGTGATAATAGGTGCCATATCATAGAGCTCTAAGGATTGCCAAATGATTTAAATGCGTTATTTCATTAGATCCTAATAGCACCTCAGTGAGAAAAGTACTCCTTTTACAGATAATGAACTGGGGTTCTAAAAGTTTAAGTGACTTTTCCAGAGTCACATAGCTAATTAGTGACTGAGGTGGGATTTGAACCCAGTTCATCCTGATTGTAAGTCAGCCCTAGGTGATACACCATGTCACCTCACTTGGCTATGGGAAGTGTAGAAATGTCCTAGTTGAGGGAATAGCTTGAACAAAGGCACAGAAATAGGAAAGTATGGGGTGTTTTGAACTATCAATGAACAGTACAATTTGACTTAAGTATAGAGTTCAGAGGAGAACGTTGGAACATATGATTGAGGTGATACTGTATAGGTCAATGGGGATAAGGAGTTTGGGGGAAGGGAGGCAACAAGCATTTATTTATTTTTAGGATTTATTTAATATTTTACTTTCCCCCAATTACATGTAAAAGTAATTTTGTCATTTGTTTCTAAAAATTTCAGTTCCTAATTCTCTTCATCACCATGTAGTGCCAACGTGATATTCACAGTGTGTATGGTGGCCATGAATATTCTGGTGCAATTCTGAATTGCAAAATACAACAGACTCTCCAAGTGGAAGACAGAACCAAAACATATATTCAGATACCAGAAAGTCAAATCCCAACACTGGAAATCCAAATCAAACACAACAACAAAGAGATCTATACACAACAACAGTGCAGAGGGTAACACCAGCCCCAAGCCTTTCCTCTGTTAGGTTTCCCCACAAACAAACTCCCTTAAACAAAATCACAAACAAACTCTCTCACTCATGCTAGTTGCTGCCTTTCCCAGCTCTGATTGGTCTCTAACTTCTTCCCAGTTCTGCTCTAGCTCCACCCCTTACTGTTCCATATGACTTGACTCTTGTGACTCAGGCTTCCATGTAACTTAAGCAGGTCACATAAGCCTATAAATGGATGGGAAAGATCTCATTAAAAAGCAAAATTACATTAACAATGAGCAAAAATGCATTATCGATATACATCATTATCTCTCCCCTCACTGAGCATCCCCTCAATTTCCAATCATTTGGACAAAAAGAGCTGTTATAAATGTTATTTGTACATATATGTCCTTTTTCATTTTTTTTTTATTTCTTTGGGATATGTACCTAGTAGTGGTATTGCTGGGTCAAGGGGTATGCGTGGTTTTGTAGCTCTTTGGGCATAGTTTTAAATTGCTTTTCAGAATGGTTGAATCAATATTCAACTTCACCAACAGTGCATTAGTATCTTAATTTTTTCACATTCTGTCCACCAATTGACATTTTCTTTTTCTTTCATACTAGCTAATCTGACAAACATGGGATACTACCTCAGAGTTGTTATAATGTACATTTCTCTAATTATGAGCATTTTTTCACATGACTATGGAAAGGTTTGATTACTTTGTCTAAAAACTGCCTGTTCATATTCTTTGACTATTGGTCAACTGTGGAATGACTTATTTTTATAAATTTGACTCAGTACTGTATAGATTTGAAAAATAAGCCATCTATTAAAGATACTTGCTGTAATTTTTTCCACAGTTATGATTGCTAACTATGCATTTCTCTCCTTCCTAATTTCCCCCTATTTATCCTGTTCCCTCTCTTTTTTCACCCTGTCCATTCTCAAAAGTGTTTTGCTTCTGATTTTTACCTCCCTCAGTCTGTCCTCCCTTTTAGTAGCAAGCCCCTACCCCCTCTTATTCCCTCTTATTTTCCTATAGTGGAAGATGGACTTCTATACCCAACGGAGTGCGTATGTTATTCCCTCTTTGAGCCAATTCAGATAAGAGCAAAGCTCAAATGTTCCCACCTACTTCCCCCATCTTCCTTTCTACTGTAAAAGCTATTTCTTGCTTCCTTTATGTGACATAATTTACCCTATTCTATTCCTTTTCCCTTCTCCCAGTGTACTTCTCTTTCTCACCCCTCAATGTATTTTTTTAGATATCCCATCATATTCAACTTATACCCTTGCCCTATGTCTACATGTATATTACTTTTAACTGCCTGAAAAATGAGAAAGTTCTTAGGAATTACAAGTATTATCTTCCCATGTAGGAATATAATTTTAACCTTATTAAATTCCTTATGATTGATCTCTCTTTCCTATTTACTTGTGTATGCTTCTTTTGAGTCTTGTATTTGAAAGTTAGATTTTCTATTCAGGTTTTATCTTTTCATCAGTAATGCTTGAAAGTCCTCTCTTTCATTAAATATCCATTTTTACCCCTTAAGGATTTTGCTGTTTTGCTGAGTAGATGATTCTTGATAGTAATCCTAACTACTCTGACCTCCAGAATATCATATTCCAAACCTCCTGTTCCTTTAATGTAGAAGTTGCTAATCTTGTGTTATTCTGACTATGACTCTACAATATTTGAATTCTTTCTGACTGCTTGCAATATTTTCTCCCTGACCGGGGTACTCTGGAATTTGGCTATGATATTCCAGGGGATCCTCAATTTTTTATCTCTTTTAGGAGGTGATTGGTGAATTCCTTTGACTTCTATTTTACCCTTTAGTTCTGGAATATCAGATAATTTCTTGAAAATGATGTCTAGACTCTTTTTTGATCATTACTTTCAGATAGTCCAATAATTTTAAATTATCTCTCCTTGATCTGTCTTCCAGGATTAGCATTTTTCCCAGTGAGGTAGTTCATATTTTCTTCTATTTTTTCTTTCTTTTGATTTTGTTTTATTTCTTCTTGATTTCCTATGGAGTTGCTTGCCCAATTCTAATTTTTAAAGAATTATTTTCTTCACTGAACTTTTATACCTTTTTCTTCCGTTTGGCTAATTCTAGTTTTTAAGGAGTCCTTTTCCTCATTGAATTTATGTACATCTTTTCCACTTGGCTAATTCTTCTTTTTAAGATGTTCTTTCTTCATTAGATTGTTGCACTTTTTTTTTTTTTTTACCATTTGGCCTATTCTGTTTTTAAGGAGTTATTTTCTTCAGTATTTGTGAGTGTGTGTGTGTGTGTGTGTGTGTGTGTGTGCAGCTATTGACACTTTTTGTGCATCATTGCCATTTCTTTTTTTTTCTACTATCTCTCTTATTTGACTTTTAAAATCCTTTTTGAGCTCTTCCAGGACCTGAGACCAATTCACATTTTTCTTTGAGGTTTTGGATGTAGCAGTTTTGATTTTGCCTTCTAAGTTTGTGTTTTGATCTTCCCTTTCATCATAGTAATTTTCTATGATCAGGATATTTTTTGATTGTTTGCTAATTTTCCACCCTATTTCTTGACTTTAAATTTCATATTAAAGTTGGGTTCTTCTCTTAGGGTAGAGGGGGTACTGTCCCAAACTTCAGATTTTTTGTCCAGCTGTTTCCAGAGCTAGTTATGAAAGTCTATAAGCTTTCCGTTTTTCCAAGGTGGTACAATCTAAGGAGAATTATTTTTCCTATGCTGTTGACTTGTGCTCTGGTCTGTGAGCAACCACAAGTACTCTCTTCTATCCTGGAACTGCGACTGGGTTCCCCACCCCTCTATAGCCACAAGCTCTGATATGCCAGAGCTCCTCTTTGCTCCATAACTGTGACTCAGGAATGTGACCCAGATCTTGGTACGAGTTGTATAATACAGTCCTGCACCCACTGTCAGAAAAAGTGACCCATGAAATCTTCTGACCCTCTTACTGTCTGTGGGCTGAGAGTTCCAGGTGCTCCCCACTTATGATTCAGTCACGCCAAGGTTAGCTCCTGGTTTCCTATGGCATAGCATTTACTGACCCAGCCTGTGTTAGAATGCACTCCACTCTCACCTTGGTACAACACATCTTTCCTGCAAATTTTCTAAGTTGTCTTGAGCTGGAAAATTGTTTCATCCTGCCCCTTCGTGGGTTCTGCTACTTCAGAATTGGTTTTGAGGCAAGTCTCTGCTTTTTCTTGCCCATCTTATTTCCATTTCCTCAGAACAAGCACTTATTAAGCACCTACAATATACCAGTGTAGTATTGTATTATTATATCATTTGATCCTTACAGCTCTGGGAACCTCATTTTACAGTTGAAGGAAACTGAAACAAAGCAGGGAGTTACTCAAGGTCACATCGCTAGCAAATCTTTGAGGCCAATTTTGAACTCATGTGCATCCCCTGACTCCCTGATCAGTGCTCTATCTAGCACACCACCTTGACTGGAAGTAAATTATTTAAGTGTTTTTTTTCTGTTTTTATTTTTGTTTAGTATGAATGTACAATAAAGATGTAATTTTAGAACGGTAACATCGCAAAATTATGGGAGAGAATGTACTATAAATACCCAAATTAACATATCAAAGTGGCTTTATGTGTGGATAAAGAATTTGATTGATTCACTCTTTCATTTATCCCATAGCTAGAAATAAGACAAGATGCAAGTAATCCCAATAATTGATTTACATTGATGTTTCAATGAATGATATCATATCCTTCTCAGTAGGTCTGAGTTTACATAAGTGTGGTGCTCACACATGGAGGATGAATATGTAGACAAGTAAACATTCATGTATATGTGCCCACTTTTCCTTCTATGGTTTTCTTTTGTTGTTTGGACAGCTTGGCCTTGGCCATAAAGACCATGCGTTTAAGTCCCAACGGCTGAATGATTCATGTGGCCCCAAGGGCATTAGGATGCTGATAGGAGATAGTCACTCATCTGTGGTCAAAGGTAACCTACAGGACATGCCCTCTCTGAAGACCAAATGCAGTCAGGCTCAAGCAGGTATTTAGAATTGGAATTGACCTTAGTGATCATCTTGTTTAGGTCCCTCATTTTGTAGATGAGGAAACTGAGGCCCAGAGGGGTAAAGTGAATTGCCAAAAATGAAACAGGCAATCTGATGATGACTGCAATTCTTTTTCCACATTACTATAAATTAGAATCCCTCTCCTCTCTAAAACCAGATGGCTGATGGGTTCCAGTGCACACTGTACTCCTTAGTAACTCCTTCGCCGTGTCAGCGTGCCTGCCTGTGGTACATTATGAATATCCACAGGACTAAATCAAGTTACCCTTATCATTCAGCAACAGAGCTCAAGGATGTTTTCATTTGTATTTTCCACAATCCCTGTAGCATAAATAAGGAAATTACTTTTGTTCTTTTGTGAGTTTTAGGCATAGTCCTTGAAGAAATCCAGCCAGATTCTCATTCCCTTTGACAGCCTGCATCTATCTTTTCCCCATGAAGCTATCCTTGATGTCCTGGGGAACAGGATATAGAAAGAAATGAGAGTGTGGACCATTATCTTTTGCACTTACCCTATGTTGTGCTTCTCACTAGAGGGGCTCCAAACACTTTTCAAGCAGGGTGCTATTGTGGTTTCTCCTAGTATACAGCAACTTCATAGCAGGGTAAGGGATAGGATGCCTACCTCCCATGCTGTTCTGCTAAGCACATCCTGTCAGCACCCGTTTCCTTTCATCAGGAGTAGGCATTATAAGGCGTGCACAGACCTGCTATTTTCACCCCTTACATAATACTTACATCTGTAGATTTTAAACTCTGAAACTAGTCTCATAGAAAGAATGGTAGAATCCTAAGTACTTAACTGTGGAAATAAGGATCATGATACCATGAGTACATTTAAATAATTATTAGAACATTTACTTTTAGTATAATTTTAGAATGACAAATTATTTGTCAATGTATTCACTATTTAGAAATGTAATTTTGACAAAGTATTTTCAATTTTTATAAAGTTATTCCCTAGTTTTTCTTCATCTTTCCTACTTTCTCTCATGGTAATCTTAGCTCTTTTACTTCCTCAAGGAAGAAAAAGTTATAACAGTCCTAGTGGAAGTAGAAAAGGCAAAAGATCAGGGAGAAAGGGTAGATAAAAGGGAAGGGCAATAGATAAGCCTGTCTAATATGAGGTTATCTTGCAGATACTCAGTGTTTTATTTCCTACGGAAGGGATATCTGCTTTGGTTTGGCAGTTACTGAGGTGCTAGTTTGCATGCAGGTATCATCTTGCTGAATATTCTTCTAGATTCGTTTTCTTGTCATTTTAGTGAAAAGTAGACTGCAGGGAAGGTTCTGAATGACTTTAGGGAAGCAGAGAGAAAGCAAAGGGCCTGGGGGATGATGACTTGGTTACCAGAAGAAGGTCTAAATATTAATAATCCAGCTTGGTTCACCACCCACTAATTACTTAAACCTCCCCACAGGTGCCCTGAACTTTACATCCTACTGTTTCAGAACATAATGTTGTATCAGAAAGCATATGAGTTGGCACCACATGATTAACAGTGGCAGGAACTGATTATTCTGACTAATAAAAAAAAGTTGAACTCTGCCTGAAAGGAGAAGCTATTAATGCTCTGGTATCATAAGCCCAAGAACAATGTCTTTCTCACTAACATTCAATAGAAAGTTAGCAAACTCAAAAGTGTAAAGGGATTGGAAGCATGGTGGGAGATATTTTCCCAACAAATTCATGTTTCCTTCCATGGGAAATATTTTAAGATGACTTTCATTACTGTGTGACAAAGACATACCTGACAAACTTTATTCCAGGAAAAAGTGTGTGTGTGTGTGTGTGTGTGTGTGTGTGTGTGTGTGTGTGACATGAACTGACCACCACAAGGTTTTTTAACATTGCTAGGGGAATGGAGGCTCTTGGGATGAAACTGGGAGGGAAGAAGCCTACTCATTATGTGTTGGTAGAGGATAACGTATGTGTCCTAATCTTTATGGCCCCACCCTAGATAGGACTTTGTGGAAACATACACACACATACTACATATATATGGTGAAATTATGAATTATATATGAATATATGTAATGCCATCTATCTGTTGTTACATATGTCTCTCTCTCCCCCCCACACATACATACAAACACACACAACAAATTAGAACATTCAGTACTTTCCACGACTCATCTCTTTTACTGCTATATTTTTGAAACTTTTTCACTTTTAAACCCTATTTTACAGTGCAACATTTTGAAAAAAAAATTCTCAGACTAATATAAGGAGTTATTTCAATAATGGTTGTGCCTAACTTTTCTCTTCCCTCTGTAGTTCATGCTACTGTGGTCAGGAGCAGATTTGGATTCCCATTGAGGGAGTACATCTTGGCCCTTTCTCTTTACTCTGGGCTTTACTCTTTACTGCTCTTTACTCTTGGCTGCAAAAGGGCTGTTTCAAATAACCTTTTAATATAGCTTTGTATATATGTTCCAAACAGACAACCAACAAAACCTTTTAGCCCCATCTCTCCTAATAATTTATAACCTACCAGTTCTCCCTGTGTTAATCTTAAAGGCAGTGTTTTCTAGTGTGAATATCAAGTCAAAAAAAGTCTATTTCAATAAATTATCAATTCAACAAGGATTTATTAAATGCCTATTATGTTCCAGACATTGTGTTGAGCCCTGGAAATACAAAGACAAGATAAAAGAGCTGCTGCTCTCAAGAAACTTACATTTTCCTCAGCATAGAAATTTCGACCCCTTTCCGGTAAGACCAAAGAAAAGATGGCATCTGAGGGCACAACTGAGATTAGATGACATAGATGAGTAGTGGACACAGTTGGCATGGTTTTGTGACTTCCTCCAGAACTTTTAAACAGCATATGAACAGAAATATAGAAGGTAGATCATTGTGATCACCCAACATAGAGATTTGGGATCTGACATATTAAATGGGGATATAATAGTATCCACCTGTAGCAGTAAGCACTCTGACACATCCAGGATGGCCTGCTAGTACAGTTTCTTAGATCTTCTTTTCTAAAAGTAAGGTGACTTTTGAGGGGTCAACAATCTTCTTTAATTATATTCACCAACAGAGAAAATGCCAGTAGAGAAATAGGCCAACAGGCAGGGCTTCTAATAGTCTGGCTATAAACAATACATACACCTCCCTCAAATCATCATGTAAATACATGCATATTTACATGTTGTGTCCTACCCCAAAATTCCCCCCTCCCAAATTAAATGTAAACTCCTTGATGATAGAGGAAACTTTAAATTTTGTCTATGAATCCCCAGCATCTGAAATACTACTTTGCATACAGTAGATGTTTAATAAATGTTTGTTGTATTGGATTGGAATCCAATGACATATTCTATACACATTATAAACGTACTGCTTTGACATGAGATTAGAATCTCTATTATTTACTCACCATTAGAGACACATTGCATTAAATATGCATATCGTTTCATCCATAGTATAATTTGTTATTATTTCTTATGCTATTACTATTCTAAATTTAAGGAACCAATGCTGAATCCAAGGGGTCCTGGGATACTATATCCACTTTTCTTGCCCTGGACAGAGGCATGTGATCCAGATTGGGTTTATTTCTAGATGAGTCTGGCCTTAATAAGAGAAATTAGAGTCTCTTTTATCACCTTGTTTGTCTTACTAAATCCCCATCCCAGCTGACGGAATAAAAGCTTGTGTTTTAGCTTATGTCTTTGTCTTCCTCAAAAAGCAACAGGAGTAGAAAGGTACCCAAAATATCTTCCAAATATTATTTAAAAGTGAATCAGGATAGGTATTTACTTCCTACATGCAAAGGAAATTTATTGAGTCACATATAGCTGAAACAGGCCCCAAATCTACTATGTGGAACAGGAAGCAAGAAAGACAACTATGAGTGTATTCTATAAATTCACTGTCATTATCTTACCAGTATTAATATTACTATTAATAATGATACTAAGTTTAGAGGATCTATGATTTCACTGGTGTAAGGAACTCTTGTTGAGGAATTCCTTCTGCCAGTGGAGATTGAGTTTTACTACAACTAAAATCATGGTGTGCTATGAGGGCACTGAGAATGTCTGGGCAACATTTTTGATTTCTCAAGTCTCCTAACTCTCATTTCTGTTGCCTAGACTCTCAAAAGCACAACCTGAATTTGACTTCTCATCAAACTTTTTAACCACTCTCATTCTACTCTACTTTACAGTGCATTAAAGGTTTTTGTTACCTTAGTGATCTAGATAGAATGTTGAATTTTAGTGAGCATTCTTGTGCCACAATAGAATTCCTCTTAGATCTGACCTAATTTTATTTAATCTTTGACCTGGTGGGTCTGCGTCAGTGACTAAGAGAACTAAGGAAGAGAATTCTATCTCTTCCCCAGCTTACTCTATGACTTAAAAATCTATTTATTTCATTTAACATAAGCCCATCACTTTCTTCTATGTGGCAGGTGGTCTATAAACCAAACATCTGTGACACTTTCTGAGAGGCCCTTCAGAATGGCATCAAGTGCTGTATTTTGACCTATTGAAATTTTTCAGGTCTTTTGCTTGGCTGCACCACTTTAAAAGGAGCCACTCAGCTTACTGGGAAAGTATGTTTTCAGCAGGAAGCTCAGTCCATGGGGTTACTGACTCTTAAATGAAGATATTTTCCACTTGTTAACATTCTCCCATCCTCCTTCTCCTACTCCCACAAAATGCCTTTTCCCTCAGATTTTTCATTAATATGCATTTAAAAGATGTAATTAAGAAACTGAAATCTGTCCTGATCACCTTCTTGTTTACATTTCTACTATGTGCCAAGAGCAAAGGGGCCACTCGTGTAAACTGCCTCTCCTCTTTTCCCTCTAAATCAGACTTGCCTCCCTCCTCCGGGATTCCTATTCAAAAGATCAAGAGGAGAGGTTTTATATTCCATAAATATTGTAGCAACTCCATGTTCTTTGGAGGCTAGCTTCGTTAGATTAAACTTTCTTCCTGAAGGGGCAGGGGAAAGTTCTTGAAAGCAAACTAACTAGTCACAAGGAGTCAGATGCTCTCTTAAGAAATAAACACATGAATTAGTGCTGTGTCAGATAGATCAGTATTATTTGCGTTTTCTTCTTTTGTGAAAGCATATTTGCACATTCACATGGTATGGGATGCCTTCCCTGCATACAACACTTTGGATATCTGAGATAATTTTGTTAAAAAGATAGAGTTCTTTTAATGTTTTAATAATTTATCATAACCATCAAAATAATTTTTGGGTTAGAAAAATTCCATCGGACTAAAACCAATATGCTGAAAAAATAAAAGCTGCAGAAATATTTTGCTACTCATTTATCTTCAGCTATTTTTGGGAAAGTGGGTACAAGTGCGCCTTTGGTTAGGCAGGGAGAGTTATTAGGCGTGGAGGAGGAGGAATACCTCAAAGGTGGTCAAATAGAATATGCTGTATTATTTAAGTAGAGCTTTTGACTAATGTTGGTGATTATAGGCATTGATAAATTTATCAGGCTTATGGTTTATTCCTATTAATTAATCTGTAGAACACCTCATGCTCTGAAGAATTGAAAATGAGAGTTACTCAGAGGGCTATGGGGGAATTGTGAGCAGGCTGCAACACATAACCAATGATGGTCTATGAAGAACCAGGATAAAGGATGTCCTCTAAGAAGTGGATGATGAAGGAAGAAGATATGTAGAAAATAAGACATAACCATTAGATAGTCTGTGTGTTTCACTGGTATACCTAAAACATCAAGAGAAAGCAAAGTGTACCACATTGTCTGGACCTCCTGAGTCAAACTTATCGGAAGATATGGATGAAAATCACAACATGGACAGATATGGATGGGATGTGAACTGTCTCTTCTGTATATATTGTAGCCATCTCTAGTAGTCCTGATCTGTATCTAGCCACTGTACCCAAATGGCTCTGGAGGAGAAAGTGAGGCTGGTGACTTTGCACAGCCCTCCCTCACTTAAATCCAATTGACTTGTTTTTCATGGCACCATCTTCCTGATGTCATGGTCCTCTTCAAGAATGAAGGACAAACCACAACATGTAGTTTTCCTTATTAGAATGAAAATTCCTTTAGGGCAAGCACAGTTTTTGCTTTTCTTTGTATCCAAGGCAGTTAGTACAGCACCTAACCCGGGGCATAGCAGTACTTAATAAATACTTGTTGATTGCCTAACTGTATCATTGTAGGTAACTGTCACTTTGAGATCTTAGATCAATTCAATTTTAGGAGGGAGAAAGAGAGGGAAAGGGAAAGATAAATGAATAATAATGAAGCTTAAATTTGAAGGCTTTGTATATTATGGTCTCCTCACTGCCTTATGCACACATTCTCTTCATTCTTGCCTTTGAGGCTTGATTCACTTGTTTTTCTGACTATCCAAATGTTACCCATTGTTCCCTCTCTTTTGAGTACCTACTGCAGTTATAACCCACATCACAATTTAGCACTTCATTACATGTTGCATAGAATTGTTTGCTGTTCTCTATCTATACCATACTGTAGATTCCTTAGAGACAGCAACATGTTTTATAACTCTGTGGATTTTCCCTCATCAAATTTCTAGTGCTTTGCCTAAACATCTTCCTTCACTTTCTTGTCATCTTTTTCCACCTTGTCTTCCTCCTTGTCCTTTCCATGTTTACGCTGTTAAAACTTTGAGAGCAGAGTCTGAGCTCTATAGATGCTTAATGAATAATAGTTGTCTGAACAGAATTGGGTATCCTGTCAATAGTAGTGTTCAATATGAACTTTTTGATTGATTGATGGCAATTTAGGAACAAATGTCCATTGTCTTTCATATTCTAAAACTACCTTGTTACTGTCAGAAGGATAGTTCTTTAGGAGGAGCTGTTGTGTTGAATAAGGTGTTCCGCATCTTAAGCTGTATAACTCTTGAAAATTATCTTAACTTTTAACTTAGCTCTCTTAACTTTCTCACAGAATCTTCAAGTTGGTAGCCAGTTCAAAAGCCATCTAAATTAACCTGAACCATAACTTACTCATCTGTAAGATGGCGAAAATAATATTTGCACTTCCTCAAAATATATAAAAAGGACTTTCCCAACATGAAAGTACTACATATTATGATTTTTATCATAGTAATACCCTCTGGGCTCATTCTATCAACCTTCTGCTCATACTGACATATTGGATTATTCAAAGGGGAGTTGATTGCTTTTCATTGTTCTATTGACCCTGAAAGGTTGGTAGTTTCCTATTACTAGAGCCAATGAACCCCCATTTAGTAAACTCACTATTGATTACCAATTAGCCAGCTAGTCTTAATTAGATTTTAAAAAGGAAGGATTTCTTGACATGTAACTGGGGAAAAATAAAATACTATTAAAAATAAATAGAAAGGAGGAATTTATTGAGCAGGTATAACAAGAATTGTTACAGAAACTTCCCTGCAAACCAGGGACATGCTTGTCTCTTTCACACACAAGTTCTAATAGGCTTGAAGAACACATATGGCCAAAGAGTAAACTCACAATTATTGATTATTGGAAGTGTTCTTCCCCTTTGTAGAGACCTCATAGAATTCCTCTTAGATGTATCTCTTCCATTGTTTCTCGGTGATGCTAATACTAGCCATAGTAGAAAGTCCATGTCTTTGTTCCTTTTTAAAATTTTATTATTTTATCTTTCCCCAGTTACACACACGAAAAAATTTAAACATTTGTTTTTAAAACTTTGAGTTCCAAATTCTCTCCCTTCCTCCACCTAGCCTCACCCCCCCATGCCCACAATTGAGAGGCAAGCAATTCAATATAGGTTATACATATGTAGTCATGAAAAACATTTCCATAATAACCATGTTGTATAAGAAAACAGGCAAAAAATACAACTCAAGAAAAATAAAGTGAAAAAGCATGCTTCAGTTTATACTCAGCATTACTTCTTTCTCTGTGTATGGATAACATTTTTCGTCCTTAGTCCTTAAGAATTGTCTCTAATCACTGTATTGCTGAAAATAGCTAAGTCATTCACAGCTGATCATCTTACAATGTTGCTGTTACTTTGGATACAAAACATTTCACTTTGCATCAGCTCATGTAAGTCTTTCCAAGTTTTTCTGAGAACATCCTACTATGCTGCTATTGTTGTCCTACTTATAGGACAGAAATATTCCATCACAATCACATATCACAATTTGTTTGTTCGTTCCCCAATTGATGGTCATCTCCTTGATTTCCAATATTTTGTTCCCAGAAAAGAGCTACTATTAATATTTTTGCTCATGTACGCTCTTTTCTGTTTTTTTTAAAATCTCTTTTGAGATACCACTAGGTGGTATTGCTAAGTGAAAGGGTATGCATGCTCTTATTGCCTTTTGGGTATAATTCCAAACAGCTCTACAAAAATGTTGAATCAGTTCATAACTCCGCCAAAAGTGCATGAATATCTTATTTTCTCCATATCCCCTCAACCATTTGTCATTTTTCTTTTCTGTCTTGTTAGTCAATCTAGTAGGTACAATATAATACCTCAGGATTGTTTTAATTTTCATTTCTCTAATCAATATTGAGTTAGAACATTTTTTAATAAAGCTATAGATAGCATTGATTACTTCACTATAATTTGATCACTTATTAGTTGAGGAATGCCTCTTATTTTTTATAAATTTGACTCCATTTTATGTTGGAGAAATGAGGCCTTTATCAGAGAATCTTGATTCAAAAATTTTTTCACAGTTACTATAGTTAATTGTATTTCCCTCCATCCTATCGCCCCCACCTCATTTATTCTAGTCTCTTTCTCCTTTTATCCTGTCCCTCCACAAAAGTATTTTGCTTCTGACTACCACCTCCTCCAATCTACCACCCATTCTATTAACCCACCCCCCAAGCCCTTCTCTTATCCCCTTACCCTCTTACTTTTCTATAGGGTAAGACAGATTTATATAACTAATTGAGTGTGTATGTTATCCCCCTTTGAGCCAATTCTGATGTCAGTAAGATCTACTCAATACCCCTTAACCCCACCTCTTCCACTCCACTGTAAAAGGTTTTTCCTGCCAGTATTATGTGACATAATTTACCCCATTCTACCCCTCCCTTTTTCTTTTTCCTAGTACATTTTTCTATCACCCCTTAATTTGATTTTTTCTTTTAAGTATCATGCCATCATATTCAACTCCCCACTGTGCCCTCTGTCTATATATACTTCTTCTAACTGCCCGAATAATGAGAAATTTCTTATGAGCTGCAAGTATCATCTTTCCATGTAGAAATGAAACAGTTTGAACTTATTAAGTCCCTTATGATTTCCTTTTCCTATTTACTTTTTTTTATTCTTCTCTTGAATATTCTATTTGAAAGTCAAGTTTTCTATTCAGTTCTGTTCTTTTAATCAAAAATGGTAGAAATTCCTCTATTTCATTGGATATCCACTTTCCCTTCTGAAGCATTATGCTCAGTTTTACTGGGTAGGCTATTCTTGGTGGTAATTATAGCTAATTTACCCTCCAGAATATCATATTCCAAGTCTTCCAATTCTTTAATGTAGACATTGATAAATCTTGGGTGATCCTGATGAAGGCTCCACAATACTTGGATTGTTTTTGTCTGGTTGCTTATGATAGTTTCTTCTTGAACTGAGAGTTCTGAAAATTTGACTATAATATTCCTGGGAGTTTCATTTTGGGGTCTCTTTGAAAAGGTGATCAGTGGATTCTTTCAATATTTATTCTACCTCTGGTTCTAGAATATCAGGGCAGTTTTCCTTGATAATTTCTTGAAAGATGATGTCTAGGCTCTTTTTTAGATCATGACTTTCAGGTAGATAATTTTTAAATTATCTCTCCTGAATCCATTTACCAGGTCAACTGTTTTTCTAATGACATATTTCACATTGTCTTCTATCTTTTTCATTCTTTTGATTTTGTTTTATCATTTCCTGATTTCTGATAAAGTTATTATCTTCCAATTGCTTAATTCTACTTTTAAGGAATGTTTTCTTCAGTGAGCTTTTGTACCTCCTTTTCCATTTGGACAATTCTCCTTTCTAAGGAATTTTTTTTTTTCAGAGAAGTTTTTTGCTTTTTTTTTTTTAACCCTTTGAACAATAACCAATTTAACATCACCATAAATATCATGCATCTGACAAGATAACTCTGTTGTTAAAACTGGTATCATCTCTACCTTCTAAAACAAATCATCTCCAAACATACACATGCCAGTTACTTTGGCATATGGCAATATTAATTTTTCTGCAATAGCATGAGTTTCCACATTTTTTTTAAAATTTGAAAATATACTCACTGGGAAGCTTCAATCACTTTTCTGCTTTCTTGTTTGTTCACAGAAATAGTGCAATTAATATTTCAAGATTCTAAATCTTATCCTCTCTGGTTAAAAAAAAATCAACAGACTTGTCAACGTCTCTTTCATGTTTTGATTATAAATGTTGAGAGAAGAAAAGATTTGAAGCTGCTACTTGTCTAGTTCATTCTAGCTATGGATATTAATTTTTCCAAGAAATGTAAAACTAAGTATAAGGTATTCTTTATTATATTTCCTCTTTATTACATATACCATAATGTAGGTATCTTAAAAACTTTGAATATTATTTCAGAATTGTCCTGAAACAAAAGTCTTTTACTACTTTACTGATTGCAATGTGCTGAATCTTAATTGATATTTTGAAATTTCTAGCACATTTTGACTTTTTTTCTTGGCATATTTCCATTTTTTTATTCAACAGTCCAATAGGGCCACAAGAATTAAAAATATTTCTTTTTTATGTTTATTTATTTATTTTTAGCTTTCAATATTAATTTCCACAAAATTTTGAGTTCAAAATTTCCTGTGCATCTCTCTCTTCCTCCACCTCAAAAGGCCTTGCATTCTGATTACCCCTTACCCCAATCTGCCCTCCCTTCTATCACACCACTCCCTTTTCTTATCTCTATCTTCTCTCTTTTCTTGTAGGGCAAGATAGATTTCCATACCTCATTCCCTGTATTTCTTATTTCTAATTTGCATGCAAAAATAAATTTGCATTTAGAAACAAATCATGAGATTTGTGTTCTAAAATTACAAATGTTCGTAGCATCTTGTTTGTTGAATTGAATCATGATGTTATCATTAGTGAAAGTTTAAAAGCCAGTTGAAATTGACATAAAAATTATCAAGATTTGTTATTTTTTTCTGTTTGGGTAAAATTTGGATTATATGGGTAAGATTGTAACTCTAGTTTAATATATTTATTTGATTGCTAGTGGTTAATAAATTTATATAGAAAATTAGAAATTATTTTCCCTTTTACCCCAACCAGCTACTACTTACAAGACATTATACTAACCACAATGGAAAATACAATTAATTATACTTGATTTTTAATAATTATAAAGGCACGAGTGATGGAAAATGATTTCTGTTTCATGTTTTCTAAATGCATATTTTGAAACTATAGAAAGACCCATATGTTGTGGTACAGATGCAATGGGGAGAGCTGGAGTTCTTCCATTAAACATTAGCTACAGGTATATTTTTAAAAGGAAGGGAAAAAAATAAGAAAAGAAGGAAAACAGCCCAAAAGGAAAACAGTGGTAGAATTTTGAACATATCCAAAAAGGGATAAAGAACAAAAATATTATTTTCATATATTTTTGCTATTGTTGTTTCAATTGGTCCTGCTCTGTTAAAAGTTACATACAATGCTCTCATTAGTAATGTTGTTGGTTCCCAAGGGTTCAATTACTTCTATACATATGACTCCCATATCTATATGTCTAGCCCTTATATCTCTTCTAAAGCCCAGTTCCACATTACCAACTGTCTTCTGGGCATCTCCATCTAGATCCCACACAGGTATCTCATATTCAATGTGTCCAAAAACAATTCATTATATTTTCCTCAAAACCAATCCCTCCTGTGAGTTTTCTCTTGTTTATGTGGGTGACACTGCCATCCTTTAGCAAAAGTTGTGCAGATTCAGTGCCTTAGAGTTTCACAGACTCACAGAATTTCAATTATCCTTCCTTCTTTCTTCTCCCTCAACTCCCATAACCAATTAGTTGCCTAATTTTACCAGTACTTCTTGCACAATGCCTGTCTTCTCCTCTTTACTCACAAAACTTTTGCCCTTGTCCCATACCTCATTAACCTTCACCTGTACTATTCCAATAATCTCCTTATTGTAGGTCTACCTGTAGGTAATTTCTCCCCTTTTCTATTCCTTCTTCATACAACTGTCAAATTGATATTGCTAAAATACAAATCTGAATGTGTGCCACCCTTCCCCCCAACCAATTAGAAATCTTCATGATTCTGTGTTATCCCTAGAGTATAGAATGAAATCCTTAGTTTGTCATTTAAAGTTCTATGCAAACAGGTTCCCACCTACATTTTCAGTCTAATTGCATATTATTTTACCTACATGCTGTTTTAGTTACTCTCTCCTGGTTTTCATATCTTGAACATGCATACAAATTTGTAAAAGTGTTCTTTCATATCTGTAATTTACTCCTGTCTAGATGGTTCAATGGATAGAACACTGGGCCTGGAATCAGAAAAACCTGAGGTCAAGTTTGTCCTGAGACACTTACTAGATGTGTGACCCTGAGCAAGTCACTTAGCATCTGTTTGCCTCAGTTTACTCTTATGTAATATGAGAATGATAATAATAGGACCTACCTGAAAGGATAGGATGGTGAGGATCAAATGAGATAATATTTGTAAAGTACTTAGCATAGTACCTGGCATGAAATAAGAGATATATAAATTTTAGTTATTATTATTGGTCAATATTAATCTCTGCTCCATAGAATCCATAGTTTCCTTCTAAACCTAGCTCACATGCTCCCTCATATAAAAAATCTTTTCTTATTTCTCAGATACCATCAGTCTCTCCTTCATAAGCTTACTTTAGCATGAATATTAAAACTATGCCTAGTGGAATATATACTAGTTTGGGACAAAGACTCTTTTATTTGTACATTTTTCTCAGTGCTTAGCTCACTGCCTTATATATAGCAGATAGCTAATAATGTTGGAATTGAATTAAAAGACTAGATAGTCAAGATAGCTTTTTGTTAAATTGTTTGTATTGTCTGTTTTCTTTAATAAAACAATTAAATACGTATTTTTATTCCACTGGGACAAAAACCATTCCAGATTGCTTTGATTAGTGTAGGGCAAAAAACTGTTTATTTTTATTTTATTTTTATCATGAATCCCTTCAGTAGTTTAGTGAAATCTATGAATTCCTTCTCAAAATAACATGCTAAATGAATAAGATAAATGAGACCATTAATAAAAGGAAAGCAATGTTGTTGAAATACATTTGGCAAAATATATTTTAAAAATTTTCATGGATCTCAAGTTAAAAGCTCCTTGGATTTTCAAGATTAAAGGTTGCTGGGGTTGGAAGCTCAATTCCATGTGGACAGTCTCAGGCGGGTAAAGGTGAGAACTTCTAAATCTTAGAGTTCTCATGAGACCCCCCAGGAAACGACTGGGAATCGAGGTGAACCGAGCTATCTCGTGTATTTCCGCCTCTTCCCATGAGAAACGTGATGGGAGAGAGCTCTCCCCGCCCTCGAGATTGTCCTGGATCTGGGCACACCTAACAGCACGGTATTCAGATGCAAACTATGCTGCTGGAGAGTTTAAGTAGGATCAGGAAAGCCTGAAAGCTCTCTTGGGTGGAGGGGCGCGGAGCGGACAGGACAGAAGGCTCTGCTTTTCCTCTCTCCGCTTTCCCCTCCCCCTCTCTCCCCACTTACACTTCTACTTCCAATCTCTTATTGTAAGATCTTTGCCTCCTTGGGAGATTCTTCACTCCCTCCTAAGGAAGAATTCCCCTGAACTTGTAACTAGACCCTGAAATAAAGCTCAACCCTTGTTCGACTCTGGAACGTCCTTTCTCTCATACGAGCATCCGGTTTGGCCAACCGAAGACCTCAGATAGAGGTAAGGGAAGACTCAGGTAGCCCACAGGCCTCTAGGCCTGGCAAAAGATAGAGACTTATATTGCTTAATGAAGGAAGAAAAGAAACAAATATTCATTAAGTGCCTACTTTGTGCCAGATAATGTGCTAAGCATTCCTGGTAGATAGGCACTATTGTTATTCCCATTTTACAGTTTAGAAAGCAGAGGCAGAAAGTGGTTAAGTGACTTGCTCAGGATTACACAGCTAGTGAGCCGGTGAGACTGAATTGGAACTTCGGTCTTCTGAACTCTAGGTCCTGTGCTCCATCTACTGCAGCACCTGCCTGCTTCATGTTCTGAGGATAGAAGCTGAGTTTCTAGGTGACACAATGGATAGAGTGTTGGGTCTGGAATCAGAAAAAATTTGAGTTCAAATTTAGCCTCAGATGATTTCTAGTTCTAGGAGCCAAGATGGTGGGGTGATCAGTAATTGCTATTTCTCTCCCCTTGTTGACCCTGATGAGCCCAGAGGTTATCTCCCTAGGAAAAACTCTGGAACAGTGGGAGCAGCAGAACGAGTAAACTGTCTCTTAGCCCATGAGGCTAGGCAAATCATTAAAAAGGAGCCCCTTGCTGTGGCTGAAGGAGACCAGTGCAGGACCAGAGCTGGGACAGCTCTACTTCAACAAATTGGGAGAAGATTCTGACCTCCGGTGGGGTAAAGCCTGCAACCACTGACACCAGTACCCCAAGCGTGCCTCAGCACCCCAAGGGAATCAGGAAGACACTAATATAGATGGGATCACCAAGCACTGAGCTTGCCTATGCTCTAGCTCAGCAGAGGAGACCTCCTGTGGCCAGACCACCCCTCGCCCACACTTAATGAGCTGGCTCCAGGGTAACTGTGGGGAAACCCAAAAAGACCTCACCTGGCCTCTGCTTTCTAACACCAGACAATTCAGCACCAGGTAAGCTGCAGTATTTTAGCTTCTAGCTGAAAGAATCAGAGGCCACAACACAAAGTCTCAGGCTTTAGGCACAAGAACTGTGCAACAGAGACCCCTGTGCCCCAGACACAGATCTATTTTAAAAACCAAGAAAAGGGTAATTATCATGAGTAATAAGCAAAGCAGAAAAGAAAAGACTATAGAATCTTTCTGTGGGGACGAGGACCAAAACACAAATACCAAAGAGGGCAGCATTGAGACTGTGATCCCATCTAAAACTTCAGAAGGGAATATGAACTGGTCTGAAGCACAAAGAGTCTTCTTGGAAAAGCTCAGGAAGGATTCTAAAAGCCAAATTAGAGAAATGGAAGAAAAACTGACCAATGACTAAAACAGGACTAAAGAAGTCGCAGAAGAATTTAAAAGCACATTTGGACAAATGGAAAAGGAAGTACAAAACCTAACTGGAGAAAATAACTCCTTAAAAGGAACAATTAGACAGATGGAGAAGGAGATGCAAAAGTTAACTGAAGAAAACAATTTTACAAAAATTAGAATCAGGCAAGTAGAAGCTAAATGAATCCATGAGACATCAAGAATCAGTCAAACAGAATCTAAAGAATGAAAAGATATAAGAAAATGTAAAATATCTAATTGGAAAAACACCTGACCTGTAAAATGGATCCAGGAGAGAAAATTTAAGGATTATTGGTGTACCAGAAAGTCAGGATGAAGAAAAGACCTAGGACAATATCATCCAAGAAATCATCAAGAAAAATTGCCCGGAAGTCTTAGATTCAGAGGACAAAATAGCCATTGAAAGAGTCCACCTCCTGAAAGGGATCCCAAACTAAAAACACCAAGGAATATTGTTGCCAAATTCCAGAACTGTCAAGTGAAGGAAAAAATACTGCAGACAGCCAGAAAGAAGCAATTTAAATATTGAGGAGCTATGGTCAGGATCACACAGGACCTTGCAGCTTCTACATTAAAAGATCAAAGGAATTGGAATACAATATTTCATAAGGCAAAGGAGTTGGGACTACAACCAAGAATCCATTACCCAGCAAAGCTGAGCATAATATTTCAGGCAAGGAGAACGACATTCAATGAAATAAGGGATTTCCAGACCTTTCTGAAGTAAAGGCCAGAGCCCAATAGAAAATTTGATCTTCAAATGCAGGTCTCAAGAGAGGCATGAAAAGGCAAATGGGAAAAAAAACAAACTTGTTACCCAATATGGGCAAACTATCTACATCTCTATAAAGGATGATGATACTTGTTAATCTTGAGAAATGTATATTTATTATGTTATATAAAAAAGATATACAAAGATAAAGAGAACAGTATAAAGTAAATGATGTCAGGACAAAAATGTGATATGAGTGCAAAGGGATTGTAATCAGAGATGTGAAAAGGAGGAGTCAGAAAAAGGTAAATCACATCACAGGAAGAAGCACAATAATATATCACAGTAGAGGGAAAGAGGGGAGGGAGATGAATATTGTTTGAGAGTTACTGTCATCTGATTGAGTTCAAGAGGGGAACAAAACTTCAGTTAAGTGTAGAAATACAACTAGTTCTATAGATAGTAGGAGGGGAAGGGAGGAAAAAGGGAGGGGAAGCTAAAAGGAAGGGAAGAAGTAGCAAAGGAAAAGGGAATTAAAAGGGAGGGGAGGCTGAAAGAAGGGAAGGAAGACTGAGAGAGGCAGCAGTCCAAAAATTAAAACTCTATTGTGGAGGGGAAGGGAGAGGGAGAATTAAAAGCACAAGTAGGGGGAAAGGAGATGGAGGGAAAGACACAAATAGTAATCACAACTGTGAATGTGAATGGGATGAACTCTCCCAAAAAAACAGAGACCAATAGCAGAATGAATTAAAAACCATTATCCAACTATATGTTGTTTACAAGAAACCCGTTTGAAATGGGGGCATAGACACAGGGTAAAGGTAAAAGGTAGGAGCAGAATATATTGAACTTCAGCCAATGTAAAAAAATCTCAGACAAAGCAAAAGCAGAAATTGATCTAATCAAAAGAGATAAGGAAAAAAACTATATACTGCTAAAAGGCACCATAGACAATGAAGCAATCTCATTACTAAACACATATGCTCCAAGTGGTACAGCATCCAAATTCTTACAGGAAAAGTTAAGGGAGTTACAGGAAGAAATAGACAGCAAAACTATACTAGGGGGACCTCCTCCCCCCCCTCTCTGAACTTGATACATCTAACCTCAAAATAAACAAGAAAGGAGTTAAGGAGGTGAATAAAACTCTGGATAAGGTAGATAAGATAGACCTCTGGAGAAAACTGAATGGGAATAGAAAGGAATATACCTTTTTCTCAGCGGTACATGGCATATGTACAAAAATTGACCAGGTACTAGGTCATAAAAACCTCACAATATAGTGCAGAAAGGCAGAGATAATCAATGCATCCTTCTCAGATCATAATGCAATAAAAATTATATGTAATCAAAGTCCATGGAAAGATAAACCAAAAACTAACTGGAAACTAAATAATCTAATCCTAAAGAATGAGTGGGTTAAACAACAAATTATAGAAATAATCAACAACTTCATTCAAGAGAATGACAGTAATGAGACACCCTACCAAAACATATGGGATACTGCTAAAACAGTTCTTAGGGGAAGTTTTATATCTTTGAATACCTGCATGAATAGAATAGAGAAAGAGGAGATCAATGAATTGGGTATGCAGTTGAAAAAACCAGAAAAAGAACAAATTGAAAATCCCCAAGTAAATACTAAATTAGAAATACTGAAAACCAAAGGAGAGATTAATAAAGTTGAAATTAAATTTAGCATCAGATTCTTATTAGTTGTGTGACCCTGTGCAAGTCGCTTAGCCCTGTTTGCCTCAGTTACTTCATTTGTAAAATGAGCTCGAAAAGGAAATGGCAAACCATTTCAATTTCTCTGCCAAGAAAATCTCAAATGAGTTCTTGGTGAGTCAGAAATGACTGAAATGACTAAACAACAAGGTGCTGAAATAAACCTATTATAAAATTATTAATAGGAACATAATATTTACTGAGTATACTGTAATTAGAGTATGTTAGTCACAGAGCTACAACTCTGATCAACAGATATTTAGTAAAAGCCTACTCTGTGCCAGGTAGGGATAAAAGAAGGCAAGAGACAGTCTCTGCCCTCAGGAAGCTCACAGTTAAATGGGGGAGACAAGGTGCAAACAACTATGTAGAAATGAGCCACATACAGGATAAATAGGACATAATCAGCAGAGAGGAGGAAGGCACTAGCATTCACAATTTTGTTTTGGAAGAGGAACCATTTGTTGGATCTCTCCGACTCAACAAATAACCTACTTTAACAAAACAAAAAAATGCAGCTTGCAGAGTCTTACATAGAAATAATTCAGATGAATAATTTAGGTCAGATGGCTGTTTTGGAAGAGAAATAATAGCTTAAATCTGGTGAGATTTCATGTTTATTCTGGCATCTTTTAAATTTAAAGACCTACTATCTTTTATTTTTTTTTTTTGAGGAAAGATGTAATCACCTAGTAAAAATGGAAAGGAGAAGGAAAGGGAGTAAGCAATTATTGTCTCCGCTATGTTCCAGGCACTGTGCTGAGGACTTTTTTGGTAAATATCTGATTTGACTTGCCCAACATCCTTGTGAGGAAGATGCTCATTATTCCCATTTTACAATTAAGGAAATTAAAACAGAGGTCAAATGACTTGCCCAGGATCACCCAGTCATTGGGTGCCTGCTGCTTGATTGGGACCCTTGACTTCAGGCCCAGTGCTTTATCTGATATCACCAACTATTACCAGAAAGTAATAAAAGAGAACTTTGCTTAAAAGAGTAAGTGAAATACAGTTTTCTCTTTTCATAAATAATACTTGTGATACTATTGGAGAACATGGTGAAGAAAACAGCAGAAAAAAATTTAAGCCAGAGGTCAATCAATAAACATTTATTCAGTGTCTACTATGTGCCAGGCATTGTGCTAAGTGCCAAGCCTACAAATGAAAATACAACAACCACAACAAAAAAGGCAGTCTCTGCCCTGGAGGATCTTAAGTCCTAATGAAGGAGTACAAAAAAAAAAAGCTAAAAATCAAGGGAGAAGAGTGTAGTATGGTACTCTAGCAGGAAATGGGACATAGTGAAGTCAATCAGAGAAGTCTTCAAGTTGTGTAGCTGGGTGACAAAGAAGAAAATGTCTGAGCTGGGCTTTCTCCTTAAATGGAAGTTTGGAGTCCATGACCCCACTCTCTAATCAGAGAATCAAAGGCTAGGGATGTATCAAGGTTGAGGAGATCTTACAGCATCATGAGGTTATCCCACTAATGAAATTCTGGGTTAATCAGTCAGAGAAGTCCTAAGATAAGGCAACCAAGTGAGAAATGAGTAGATCTAGATTCTTGGATGCAAAACAGTTTGTATAAATAGACCTTATTTTGCCAAATAAATCCTTTAACACCACAAATTGAAAACTACCTCTTAATAATAAACACAGGCAGAAAATGAAAAGGTAAGCCAGTGCAGGTAGAATTATTAGTTAATTAGATGCTCTTATCGTATATGCGATTTCTCTTTATTATCAATTCCTCTAAATTCCTGGCAGTGCTCAGATTTAATAGAGTTACTGAGATCTGTGACGCTTTAACACTGAAAAAGGATTATTGGCTGTGAGACTGATCCATCCTCAGGCTTATACTTCCCAGGCCCTGTGATTCATTGATGTATGTTTTTTTCACTAGTGCTCACTAGAGTCCCTCCATGCTGTCTCTTCTGTGTTTTGTTTCAGTTCTTACCCCATGACTTTCCTATAAAGCCTCCAAGGAAGTTCTTCTCAATGGTTTCTAGCAGAGGCCTTTGTCTTGTCTGACTTTCTTAAGAATTTGTGGATGCCAGTATAGCAGTGGGGCTGTCCCTTTGTTATAGCTCATTCTTACTATGTGACCCTCTAACCTTCTTTTCTGGTCCTACATGTCCTGGATGTTAGCTTTGCATACTTTGCACAAATGTCATCATAGCAGCGTGCTCCAGCTTACTTATGCCTACCATGTTTGTCCTATTATTCTCAGCCATATAGCATTATTGGGAAAATATTATTCATTCCTATTGAAATGGTTATACCAGTAAAGGAATAAAGACCTAGTTCTTTCAAAAATGGACACAGAAGCAGTCCAACGGGGGGCACATATTTGATGCCTTATTGTATGTTGCAATGTGTGGAAAGAAGAGAGGGACTTAAAGGTTCAGTTTTTTTCCCAGCCTCCTCTTCCCCCACTCCCAACACATGTATACTTGAATACTACCAGTGGGACAAATTACTAGTAGCACTGGTAAACTGTTCCTATCTCCTATCTCGTTAGTGGCCAAACAGAGGACAATAGTAACGGAGATGTCTTGCCATAGAGAGAACAAGAAAGGGGGTTGAGGATAGAGCTCTAGATCTGGAGTTAGATAGACCTGGATTATTTATATATATAGCCCTCAGTTGTTTATGAACTGTGTGACTCTGGACAAGTCTTAGTTTCTATCATCCTCACTTTAAATACACATACACACATTCATGCATATATAAAGACACACACGTACACATATATGTTTATATCTATATCTGTCTATCTTTCTCTATGAAGATCTTGTTCTAGTCTAGACAGATGATCTTTTTTATCATATAAATAGACTTCATTTTGCCAAATATATCCTTTATCATCATAAATTGAAAACTACTACTTGGCATAAACACAGGGAGAAAATGAGAATGTAAATAACCTAGAAATATGATTGATTTAAAGTCCATGCATCAGGTCCTAATTATAATTTTAGGAATGTTACAATTCATTCCCAAATGATTTTGTCATTTAAAGACTAAGGCTAAGTGAATACAGTTCTTTCCTACTATACACTTACATATAAATATCCCAGGTCTATGTAAGAATGATTTCTAATTCAACCTGAAGTCATGGTGGAGAAGAAGGAACCCCCCCAAAAAGACCCATGGGACAAATTTCAATTGGGGAGATAGATCAACCTGAGCTAATATAACTCACTTCAAGCAAAGACCTAGCAAAGATTAAAATGGGAAAATATATATATGTAAGGGCTAGTATAGAATTATAGAACCTCACGTCTGGAAGGTATCTAAAAGGGGGATCTAGTAAACTTCCTGCCTAATAGATGAATTCACTCAGCGGCAATCAGCAACAAGTGACTAATATCTCTTGAGTACTGCCATCCTGGGTTCTTGGTATTTTGTGAGACAGCCCTTTCTCGTTTTGAACAACTCTACTTGTTAGGAAGTTCTTTTCATCATTTGAGCCAAAATCAATCTCCCTACAACTTTCATCATTTGGTGCTCATGGTCTTTTTGGGAAATAGTTCATGGGCACTTTCAGTGTGATGACAATTTAGTTGATATTCATTCACATGGGGAATAACACAATCAGCTGAATTTTTTAAATAGGAAGATAAATTTTATCATTTATGGATGGTACAGTAATTTATATAAGTCTATAGGGATTGGGACTGGAGTTGTAATTTTACTGATGTTGGGAGCTCCTAAATGAGAAGCCTCTTTCTAGCAATCCAAGTAATCCTCTTCTCTGTGATTTTTAGTCTTGTTAGTTCTGTAGAACACCAAGATGATTTACCTAGGGTCTTACAGCTGGTATGTGCCCAAAAGATAGGACTTAAACCAGATCGTGACTCTGATGTTAACTTTACTATACCACGGCAGCTTCTAAATCTAACAGAAATGTAGGAAGTCTGTATGTATTAGAACTGTGGAGTAAGGACAGACTTTGTCTCTATCCTATGTATCAAATATCTCTTGAGAAGGAGATATTTCATATATCTCTTGAGTCAGTGCTATGAACTCTTCAAAATGTTAATGATCACCTTTGGCATTTGAAAAAAAAATCTCTATGCATGTTGCTACAATTTCACTCTGCCCTCTGAGGAGATGAAAAACAGCTGGTCAATTTCCTGTATATATATTGTAATCCATCAAATACTTCATGACAGCTAAGAATCTTTTTTCTAGATAAATAATGCTAATTCCTTTAAACTGTTTTCATTAGGACCAACCCTTCAATCAATTATTCTTTTTGAAATCCTTGAGCTATAACTACTGTCTCCAAATTTATTTTCTACTTGAGCTATCTTTTTTTAAAATTTAGTTGTGAATCAGATTTTTTAAGTGGAGGATAAGATTACAAATTGTAGATATACTGCTGGAACAGATCTTAGAAGCGCCCTCAATTTAAAGAGAAGAAAACTTAGACCTAAGGTTACAAGATAGTAAAGAGAGGATATGAACCCTGGTCTTCTGACTCCAGAAGTCAGAAAGTGTTGTTTTCTTCCCCTCCCCCCATCATTGTATCACATGCTACCCTTAATATTAATAAGGAATGGAGCTAAATGAAACAATTGAGTAAAATCTATGTAGGTAAGAGCAAAACTTTGGAGAACTTTTTTTATAATCTGTACCTTTATCTGTATAGACAAAGTGTCGTGAAAATGGATAAATAAATATCTACATATCTAAATAACTTTGGCTACAACAAAATTAAATGGCTCTCAAGGAAAGTGAAGTTTGGGATCTGATTTATCAAGATTGCCTATTATTCCTCAGTTTCTTAAGATAGCTGCTGGTCTCTTTATATTACTTTTTTTTCTATCTAGACACAATCTATTGAAAAATGAAACACTGATTTTTCTTCGTTGCTATATCTATTACTGTTACCTGTGAAAATGCACAAGTGTTAAGCTAGTTAAACAGAAGACTGCAATAGGAATACATTCTCATCTTTGGACTTAGGAATGTATTAGGCAATTGTTTCATCATGGAGGGATGAATAGGATTCCTGTACTACTCCCTGGGGATTCCAGTTAACTGGTAGGGAGAATCATCAATTAATCACAAAATCATACTGTGCGGGTGGCTATGACGGGAAAATGTGAAATTTACTTATTTTATACTTCCCACATTCTAAGTTTTAGTCAAATTGAACTATTAGCTGTTTCTTGAGTTTAAAATTCCATCTCCTGGATCAATACAGTGATACAAAGCATTCATACTTAGAATGTATTCTTTCATCCTGGTATCTCAAGTCTTCATTTGCTTTCAAAACTCAGCTCAAAAGAGCCTCTTCTGAGAAGGTATCAAGTATTGTGTTATTTCAGAATCTCAGTGACTTTTACTATGTCTTAGCAGTTGAATTTCAAGAAAAGGCTGAGTACTTTCCTCCTGATCTGAGCTCTGCAATTACCTGATGTGGGTCTGAGTCTGAGCACTTAGGATTTGCCCCTTCCTTGAGCTCCAGTAGACTGCTGCTTGACTCAGCCTCCATCAGTCACCTGGAAAGCTCTGCAAGTTCAGAGTGATAGAAGGACAGGTGTTCCATTTGGTTTGGGCTTCCTGCTTAGCTAACCCCCTGTAGGTTTCACAGAAGGCTGAGGGTTAAAACTGAGACCTCAACTATACTATACTCTTGAGATCTGAGCCACATAGTTACTGCTTGCTTCTGTATCTGCCCCTTGCTCAGCATATTCCTGGGACCCAAGAATGCTTCTTGCTCTGGACTGTCACCCTGAGGTACATATTACATCCTTATTTCTCTACTAGATGTATGACCAGGCACTGGATAGTGAATGACAGAGCTTTCACTTGGCCCTTGTTCCTGCTCCCTGAACAAAGTGTGGCCTACTCTGGGCCAGATTTTGGATTCTTTCTTGTTCTACATAGTCATTGGCAAACTTGTACAGTTCTTGTATTAGAAGGCTCTTTAAATTGTGCTCCTGGCTAGATCCCATCTCTGGTGTCCACATACCTATCTGTTTCCCTGTTCTGATGTCACCTAGATAACGTGAATGTTTATATACACACACACACACATATATACACACACATTTGTCTTGGATTTTCTAATCATGACTCAGTCTGATACTTGTTTTTAGATCTTGGAATTACCACTATCACAACAAAATAAGGCATGAAGTATACTTGGGTAGCAAAAGAAAAACCAAAAACACCATACACAAAATAAAAACAACCCCACATACTGAACCTGATAGAATTTAATCAGTTTTGCCCCTCCCCCTTCATGTTCAAGCTTTTAAGTAAAATTAGAAGAAAAATAGAATACCTGTTTTACCCTGTCTTAGAATTGCTATGGTAAAGACCTCTGATATAGGTACATCATTAAATTATTGAAAGTAGAGGTGAGCTATATGAAAATGAGAAAAATTAAGAGTAGGTAGGACAGAGCAGCCATTTAAATGGACCATTACAGAGAGACACAATTATGGTTGTATTACCCTCTGGAGGGTGCCTTAGTGTGGGTTTATGAACTCTGGGAGAATGGCCAAGTTAGCCTTAATTATATTGAGTTTAACTCGTCAATTTAAATGCTCAGCATTTCCCTAACTCTCTTTTTTTGCCCCTCCCCCCTTTCAGAGCAGTCACATCTTTATTCCGTTGACCTTTTTATTTTATTCATGCTAAATGTTTTTAATCAGCCATCACATCTTTTAGTTTGCTTTTAAAAATTAATTAAGAGGTGAAAATCTATTCATCCACATCATGCTTCCTGAGAATGCTGATATTAATGATAGGATTATAAATGAAAACAATCCTTTCACCAGATGTAATTTCCCCTTGTTTACTATTTCTGCTTTTATGAGTCCAGTTACCTCCTAAGTACAAGTCAGAGGCAGGGTGACCCTCATGAGGTAGCCCCCAAAATAAGGGTCCCTTCATCCACGGCATCACTTTCTTCTTCCATCTCAACCCTGCTTTTCTACCCTAGTTTCTCAGAACTAGGATGGCAAATGAGAAAGAGGCTTGCCATATTGTGATTGCTACCGTCTGCAGTGGTCCATGTACTTTACTAATTTTTGGTTTGTTTATTGATACACTCAATTAACGATAACATTTCGTTATGTGAACTAAAGAGAATCTAAAGAAATGTTTATCATGTAACATATTTTCTTATTCAATTCTAGCCTATTCTGTCACTGTCATTAAATGCTAACTGGAACTTGAACTCTTTAATGGCAAGCATAGAGCATGTGGTTCCTTGTTATGATCGTCAGTAATAACCAGAGAAACAGCATCATTTTCCCAGGCTTTGGTAAAGAATTTCAGGAATGAATTGACTGTGTGGTAGCTTTTGCTTTAGTTCAATATGCTTTGTTCTCTGAAGATGAAATGTCAGCTTTAATCAGGTTATGGCAATTTTTTTCTAGTGGCCACCAGGCCTCATAGCTTATTGATTATATATATCAAAGTTATAGATGACACCTTAATCATTGAAATTGGCAGAATATTCTAGGGGTTTGTGAAGAGATTTTAAATAGTGTTTATGTACCAACTACCCATATGTTGTCTAGAAAAATCTCTGGTGTTTATGATATCATTCTCCTCTGTATTCAACTAATAGAGGTACTTTGTTTTCTAATCACTCCTGCTAACAGGCACACCTCATTTCTGTTTAGTTAAGACCTGGTACTGGTATCAGAGAATCTAGGTTCAAATTCTGATTCTCGTGATTACTACCTTTGTAGCCTAGGACAGGTTGATTAACTTCTCTGCCTCTTAATTATCTCCTCTGTAAAATGGGGTGAGAAGTTAGAGTAGGTGGCCTCTGAGAACCCTTCTAGCCTTCCATTTTATGATCCCAAATCATCTGTTCCATGCTGGAAACTTCCATTTTCCTTATTTGGATCTTTCTACCTCTAATTTCTGATGGGAAACCAATGAGACTTGTTTAAACATGACTCTTCCTTTCTCTATAAAATACCTGAATGACTCTGGACCCAGAGTTACTATGACTTCTGAGCCTGGTGACCTGTCACCCCTAATGTATGGACTTAGAAAACCCAGATCATTGTGGACTCAGTCTTCCTGACATGGCTTGAATTGCACCTAAGGGGCCCTGGAAACATTATTGTTCCTGAACAGCAGAGGTCCTCAATCTTATTTAGCCTACCACTCTCTTTAAAAAAAATACTCAGCACCCCCCTGGAAATCTACTTTCTTTATCTTTTTAATGGCTTTTTTTTGAAATTTGCATCATTTCAAAAGTAGAATTTTAAAATGACACATACTGAATTTATCAACGTATTGTAAATTTGTAGGTTTTTTCCTGTATTGAAATTTTGATGACATGATATTGCATCATAGAACTGCATTATAAACAAGTCATTACATGCACAAATTCCTGCTGATGCATGCCAGACTTCCCAACAGAGCTCAACACCCTCACCTGCCAACACTTGCTTTTTAAGACCTATTAGTGGATTTAACCACTGATCAGTTAGAATTTGTATTTTATATGTTTATTTGGAAAATAATGCAATCACTATGACTTTGACTCTGTTGTACAACAGATGAAATATGTATAGTTTTTCAAAATTTTCTTATTTTTCCTTATGCTTCCACTGCCCCCTTATTTTTATTCAATGCTCCCCCAATTGCATCATGGGTAACACCGCACATCCACTTTGCTCCAGTGCCCTCCAGGGGCCAGTATCATTTGCTTTGGGAACCTCAAGGAAGTGAGGTATATTAAAAGGCAGTGCTGAACAGTGCTGTAATTGGAGTTAGGAAGTCTTGAGTTCAAATCCCACTTTGGCATTTTATTATCTCTGTGATGCTGGGCAAATCACTTACTTTCCTTGGGTTTCAGTTTCCTCGTTTGTAAAGTAATGGAAATGGAAGAGATGACCTCTAAGGTCCTTTTCACCTTTAACTTTATGATCCTATGGTCCAGTCTTGCTTTGGAGATATTCGTCTAGGTCACAGTATGAGAGAGTTAATAGGCTTCACTAATATCCTTCCCTTGTTCTTTCTGCATTCCACTTTCTTAAATATCTCAGATTAAGCCATTTGGACCTTCCCATAAGCACATCAAATAAAAGGACCTATTACTTTCAGCATTGACTCATTTGTCTAATTGTTCTTCAAAGATACCCTGGTATTATTATTCACAGTATATGTTTACAATACATATCTATCTATCTGAATATCTATTGAATTCTATACAATGAAACTTCATCATAACCTTGACTTTTGGTGACAGAAACCTTTTTTTGTAGGCTTCATTCCAAACTTTCTCTTTTTGTAATTCAAGTAGATGGGCTTAAAAAAATTTTTTTTTTAATTTTTTAGATGGGTTTTTAAACAGATGTATATCCTAATAAATTTCTTGTTTTACAAAAGGACTCTGCACTATTACATAATTCACCTCATATGAATTGTAATCCATAAAAACATTGTATCTTATCAATTTTAATAATAAAGAAGCTATTTTTTGTAGTTGGGGAGCCTATATGGTAACCCCATGACTATTGTCAAATACAACCCAATTAGGAGTAGATTCTTTTTTAAAATTTTGTAACCTTTCAAACTATCATAACCATCAAGACAAACTCAAAACATGACTGGTCACCTTTCCACAGTGAGCAGAAAAACAGTACAGGAAATCTTTGATAAGTAGCATTAAATATTTCATAACATTTCCTGGAACTTTAACCTGAAGTCCCAATTAAAATGAAACCTCCTCAAGGACTTCATGTTAGTGAATCTACAAACCTAATAAAACTTTTTCCTCCTTTTGAACCCTCTTTTCTATCTTTGGAGTAAGAGTCATTGCAATCTCAAGAACTTGCTGTGTTACCTGTCTGATTTGATTACTTCAAGTCAATTAGAAAGGATTAAAACTAAATGTGGTCCCTTTTTAATGTGAAGTATACTTGTGAATATACTTTTCGATTACATCTGTAAACTTTACTTCTAAGGTTAGTGTTATAATGTTTATTCTTTTCACTATTTGGTTGGATGAAATCAGAACGTTAAGTGCCCAAAGAATGAAACCTTCATCTTCTCCATACTCCACTCCTCCCATAAAAAAAAGAAATTCATCCTCATGATCTAAGTCCATGGGAGCAGTAAGCTCTTACTCATTCTACACTTATACCTTATTCACATGGTACTTAATCTCTGAATGTTTCTTTATCAGTAGATAGGGAATCTTTGTAGGGCAGCTAAACAGAGTTCTGGACCTCTCCCTGAGTTCAAATTTGGCCTCAGTTGTGAACCCTGGACAAGTGACCTAACCCTGTTTGTCTTAGTTTCCTCCTCTGTAAAATGAACTGGAGAAGAAAATATCAAACCATTAGAATATCTCTGCCAAGAAAATCCCAAATGGAGTCATGAAGTGTCAGACATGACAGAAAGTACTCAACAGCAATTTTTAGAGGTCATCTGATCCAGTCTTCCCACTTCCCTAAACCTTCCATGAAAGTAAATATTTAACTACTCAGGGCAACTTATTTTCTTCTTAAGATCATAGATTTATCATAGGATCATGTTTCTCTAGGGGTCCTCTACTCCCAATGCCCTCATTTTACAGATGAGGAAACTGAGAGAGAGGCAATCTAAGAGACTTGCCCAAAGTATTTGAGTAGTAAATGGCAAAGTCATGATTTGTACCCAAATCCTCTAACTATAAAATCAACACCGTTTCCTCTGTACTGTGCTGAAAGATATTCCAGGTGAAGATTTTGTGTTCTCGTTGGTATTATTACCTTATGTTATTTCATAGGTGTATAGGCATAAAGCTGTAAAGGACCATCTTGTCCAATTCCCTCATTTTACAATAAAGAAACTGACTCTTGGGAGGTTAAGTGCCACACATTGTAAGCATCAGAGATCACATGTGAACCCATGTCATCCGAATACAGAAACAGTACTTTTTTCCACTTTAACATACTTACATTCAGTTGAAACTTATTTTGCTTTTAATTTTTCCTCTTTATTCTTTCTTACATAGACAAGAATAATTGCTCACATCCCTTTATGTAAAGACCTTTTTTATATCCTAAGACCCAAATTCAGTTTCTTTGCTTTTTCCCTTCCTTTCTCTTTTCTTCTCTTTCCCCCATTCCTTACCTTTCCTTCCTCTGAATCATTGAATTGATTTTTTTCCCCTAGATCTACTTTCATCTCTGAAGACTATCTTTTGTTCATTCACTCATTTAACAAGTACCTACTATGAGCTGAGTTTTGTGCTAAGCGTTTGTGATACAGAGACAAACATGAAATCATCTCTACCTTCAAGAAATTTACACTTATACTCATTTCTGTGAAAAAAGAAATAATAGTCTCAGGGACACAGAGTCACTGTGGCTCATGGATGTTACAAGAGAATTCATTAGTTCTTTAGAAAACTGTCTTTCATACCTCTGATGCTGGGATTAGCTCTGGTCCCCACTGAGTTCATAGCACCATCAGGTTGAGACCTAATTATGAGACCTGGCCCATGTCTAGTGGTTTTGATCTTGTTTTGGGTGACCCTTATGAAGCCAGATCAGTTTCAGTCTTCTTCAAGGATATGGATTCACTCAGAATGAACTGAATTGATTCCTACCTCGCTATTTTTAGAATGGATAAGAACTTTTAGAAATGATACTGACTGGTGGCAGAGGCACACAATCCTTTACAAAGGGCTAGACAATCATTTCATGGTTTTAGGGCCAAAATCCAAGAGTGACCCTAAGGATTATGGATTTGATTGATGTCCTGTAGTGGTAGATTTTAACTGAGGGTTCATGATGTAGACTCTGCCTTACCCTGGGTATACTCTAAACTGTGAGAAATGGAAAATGACTTAATTATTCAACTTACGGCAGGAACACTGGAGTGTTGAAATGATGAGTCATGTTAATATCTTAATCTTCTCTGTCCCCATCTGTTGTGTTAGGTAGTTTCCAGAAAATTAGACACTTGAAAGAAAGGACAGTTACTTTGTGTATTGTAGGGAGACAAGTGATATTGTACAATGGGAGTAGGAAGCAGCCAGTGTTGTCTGTAGCCGAACAAAGTCAGTGGTCTTTCTCCTGCCCTGAGGACATTAAACTAATGAGAATCTAGGCTGACCTACACTTACTATGAATGCCTCAGTGATTTTCATAAGAGGAAGGAAAGGAAAAGATCCAAGCAAACCCTCTTCCTAATAGAGCTCTGGGTGGTCTACTATTTCCTAGACAGTCATTAGTAGATTTCTTCCCCTGTGGCTCCGTATCTGTGTTCCCTATGCTACCTGTGCCCCTCAGAAGTCTTCTGCCTCTGGTACCATAACCTGCCTGGGATTATTATGATGGTGAAAATAATAGTCCACATTTACATAACACTGTAAGGTTTGCCAACATATATAGTCTTATTTGATCCTCCTCATAATAGCACTGAAATAGGTGATAGTATTGTCCCCATTTGACAGAAGAGGAAACTGAGGCTGACAAAAGTTAAATAATGTAACCAGGGTCATACAGCTAGATTTTGAGGCAGAATTTGAACACAGCTCTTCCAGAATTTTAGTGTAAGGCTATCTCCACAATACCTTTCTGAGATCTTGGAATAGAAACTATCAAACACCGCTAGGTAGTGACTCTGTGTCACAAGGTCAGCAATGGCTTTGATAATACTTTCTGAGTCCTTTCCTATTCTCACCTTCATTCCTGGCAATCATGCATTCCACATCTTTGGCCCTTTATTTCCTCTACTTTAATGATTTTTCTTTCTCTCTTTTTTTTAAAGCATAATTCTTATTGTCAATATCTTAGTGTAAGCTAATGATTTCATTTTTTTACTCCTTCTACTCTTGGAGTTCCCTTCCTTCCAAGGTAGCCTGATATACTTCATCAGCAGTCATGGCCTGAAGCTTAGGAAGGAAATCCTCAGTTGTTGGGAATTTGGAGTTTTTCTTCATATCTGGGTTCTAGCCCGCATTTTCTTTTCTCTGCTTCATACTATAAGTGCAGTATGGTTATTTATTTATTTATATATATTCATATATGTTATATTTATAGAAATTTATTTATACATGTTATGTATGTATTTATATATATTGGTTATTATGGTTATTTTTATATAAATTTAAATATAAATAAAATATATAAATTATATTTATTATATGGATAAATAATACATATTATTTATATACATTATAATATATAACGTATATATAAGTATAATATGAATATATTTATATTATATATATTACATATGTATAATGTTTATATTTTAAGTCATGGAAAAAGAAGAATTTTTTTGCCCTGAAAATCAGAGGCTTTTACTCTGACTCCTCGTGCTATTTGCTTTTTGTGTGAAGTAATGGAATTTTCCAATGAAGCCCACAGCTTTCACACCATTTTCTGGGACTTGAGAAGAGTGCACTCGGCACCCTAAAAATAACAATTTCTTCACCATTTTCCAGACCTGGCATGTTTTAATGAAACTGCTTGCCCAGAAGATATCACATTACCTTTCTTTATGCCTTTTATTCCACTGATGCATCTCTGCCCTGTTTTCTAGGTCATCACATTTGATTAACATGTTTCTGCTTTCTTTCTGTTTTTTTCTGCCTTGTGTATTCCTTTTTCTGAAAATTAATCTGTATTTCTATCCTTACTTTCTACCTTTCATAGCCATTAATCTTGAATTACATGTGTTTGAGATGAAAATGACCCATTGGAGTCTTCAGTAACATTAAAGACTATTACTGAGTACCCATAACTGCATGGTGTTATCCAGTACCAGATAACGTCAGATCATGTAAGCCCTACAAAACTAGGTCATTTCCCGTAATGCCTTAGTCTGAACTTTAAAAAAAAGAAACAATGAGTTGTCTATTTAACAATGGCTCGGTGAGGGGAAAAATCACAATAGCAACAAAAAAAAGTTTTGAGAGCTGTAGAAACTTCCTGCTGAAGATTGTGGATGTGAGGCAGTGTGCATCGCAGAGTTTGCTTTAGGATCAAGAATAACTGGATTCCAATTTTGCCCATGAGTCACGTTTTCTATGTTACTAGGACAGATCACTTGACCCCTCGGTATGCCCAGGCAATTCTCTAAGACTCTATGGTATAGATAACTTGCCAGTTTGCCTCCCTGAAGAAAGTTTCCTTTTGTGCACTGTCCTGATAGTTTCTCATTCAGATGAAGTCTCATATTTGGGTAAAGTAAAAGACTTCTAATAAGTCATTGGTCCTAATGACTCTGTTCCCTTATAGTTAAAGGGACTTAAAAAGCCATAGTAAGCACCAATTATGTGCAGAGCACTATATTGATGAAATGTGAAGTTTAGATGGCATAGTCCTTTCTTTCTTTTCATGGAGCTTATGTTGCAGAAAAGACACACACACACACACAGGTAACTCTAAAGCACAATGAAACACAAATATGTCATGTAAAAATGTTAACTGCTGATGTGAAGTTTGAAGGCAAAGAGAAGGATTCTGACAAGAGTTTCCATGTGAACAGTGATGGAATTCAACAAATAAGCAGGAAGTGAGAACATTTGAATCATGGGGGAAAAAGTGAGCAAATGCTCAGAAGCTAAAGAACGCAGGCCAAGTTTGGAGGGGCAAGGGAGAGCTCAGATAATAGTCTACTTGAAATTGAAAATAGAATGTGTACAGAAGAGTAATACAACTAAGAAAGGAGAGTGAAAAGAGGTTGTAGAGGGTCTTGAATGGCAGGCAATTTACTTGAATTTACTCACGGTCACAAGGCATTATTAAGACCTAAAACTAATTATGAAGTATTTTTGGAATGAGTGAAATGAATTTATTAAGCACTACCTATAAGCCAGGCACTAGACTAAGTTCTGGGGACACAGAAACACAGGTCTTGTTGACCCACTGAAGTCTTCAATAACGTTGTCATCCAGTACCAGATATCTTCAGACCATGTAAACTCTAATGTTTTAGTCTGAACTACTTTTTTAAAAAGGAAAAAAAAACAAAAAAGAAAAAGAAAGGAAAGAAAGCAGAAATACAGTCCTTGCCTTTACAGAGATTATATATTAATAGGGGAGAGATAATATATACATATGGTGACTAGGGCCTGGGCACAGAAATGATGAATGATACACAGGACAGCCTATGTATCATAAACATTTTCTTTTCTAAAGCAATGATTGGTATTGATTTGATCCCTGTGCCCAGAGCAGGAGGTAGAATGGGGGTAGGTTTGGGTGGAGGTTGGGAGGGTAGTTAAGGACACCACATGAAGCTGGCAGTGAAGCTATGGGTAGTCAGCTTTCATAGCATGTCTCCATGATAGGAGGTAGACTGAAGGGGGTAGGGAGCAGTGGTTATGATGGCAGGATGGTTTATAAAGTCTAACTGTAGCTTTATGAATTGCCAAGAACCATATTTCCAGTGATGACCCATACTTAATAAGTAGGAAAAGGCATCGTTAAGGAAATATTTTATTGGGGAAAAAAAGATGCTCTGATCATGTGACAAGAGTGGGGGCTATCAGTTGCATACTTTCCATTGAGCACCACCAGAAAGTAGAAAGGCCTGAAGGAAAGCCTACTTCATGTTGTTGGGATTCTCAGTGGAAGATGTACATAAGAACAT